>NC_059426.1:133429334-133781334 GCF_021028975.2 Sphaerodactylus townsendi | reverse complement strand
TGTCAATATATTTAAAATGTCACATTCTCTGTTATCCAGAAGAAATCATTAATACTACTCCCTTTTCTTTTATTAACTAAACCAGTCATGCCACTTGGAGGGCAGGGAGGACATATAAAATGAATGGCAAGAATAACCTTGCTTGCAATTTATTCTTTACTTTAAGATGTTATTTCTTTCATAATAGGAGCTGGATCCATAATTTGCTATGGAAAACACTACTTTTTATGATTTGAAAGTACTCAGCTCTCACCAAAAGGATGGCTTCATAATAAAAAGGTAAAGAAGAGATAACTTGCAACTTTTTGGCTTATTACCTAGTATCAATTGCATTTATTTTCCTTTGCCCCATTACTTTGGATGTACACAGTTGAATGGAACATGTGGCTTTCACATTGCATGTGGGTGGGGTGACTGGGTGCAATGATCACTTTGATTTGATCTGGTAAACAATGAGTTTGGGCATCTTCTACTTAAACTACTTTGATGGAGAAGTACTGATTTGGCTAGAAAAAAATAATTTACCAATTGAAATTGTATCTCATTTTGGTTAATATGTGCTACTGTTGAGATGTAGTAATCACTGGTAACTTGATTGAGGACAAGATAATTTGATTGAGAATGATTGCTGTAGTGCAATACCCAGTGGTGTGTGGCTGCAACTTTAGTATTTTTGCCTAGTGATATTTGTTTGTCAGTCAAAACATAGTTTTCATAAATTAAGACAAGCGTATATACAAATAGGAATCGCATGATTCAGTTCCAAACAGGCACAGAATTCATGTGCAGACTACTGGACACCTCACTAGACCTCTATGCTCCCATTAATTTCATTCACAAGTTCATGAGGGAGTGAGTAGTCTGTATGCACCTTATCCCTGCCTGCCATCTTTACTGAATTCAAGTTTGGAGTTCTACACTGATGCATCAGCAGATGGAAGAAGCACTCATATCAGCTGTAATTGATTTCATCATGAGCTGAGGGAGAGGGAATAATCTTCACACTATAAGGTGCAGTAGTCCAGTGGTGGGATTCAAATAATTTAACAGCTGGTTGTTTACAAGCACCATTTTAACAACTGGTTCTGCAGAAGTGGTGCAAACCTGCTGAATCCCACCACTGCAATAGTCCCTTTAATAATTTTCCAGTGCTGTGCAGAACTTGCCAGATACTGCACAGGACTGAGCTGGGAGAGTTCCTCCTGTTGGGTGGCCCTTTATCTGTGTGGCACCAATATGGTGTTTGTGTGGCTTATAGGGAACATTGGTAAAGTGTGTGAGGATGAGATGATGTGCTGTATCTCTCTTGCAGAATATTGCTGGGCAGGAAAAGTGAAATCTGGACTTTGGCAGGGGTTGAGCTAAGAGTCAGAGTGAGATTGCCACAGTGCTAGGATTGTCAGCTGCAGATTACAACATTTCTGGAGATTTTGTGTTGAAGTCTGAGGAAGCCAGGGTTCTGGGAGGGGAGAGGCTTCAGCTGGATTTAATGCCATAGAGTCCAACCTCCAAAGCAGTAATTTTTCCTAGGGGGACAGAACCCTGTCATCTGGAGTTCAGTTGTAATTTTGGGAGATCTCCAAGTCCCACCTGGAGGTTGGCAAATCTAGATCTAAATGCAAAGTATGTGTGACTTGACACCACCTGATTTGTATAACTCGGCTAAGCCCAGCTGCTTGCTACTGCTCAACAGCAGCCACTCTATGAAAGCCAGTGAGGTACAGTGGTTAAAGCTTCAGAGAAGGGTCCAGGAGACTTAGTGTGAATCCCCATCTTGCTGTGGAAGCTCACATGGTGATTTTAGGTCAATCACATACTTTCAACCTAACGGACCTCATAGGGTTGTTGTGAGGATAAAAAGAATGAGCGGAAAATAATGTAAATTGTTTTGGTTCACAGCGTGGAGAAAGGTGGGTTATAAAGGAAGTAAATAAATAATCAATCGATATAGCTAAATATGGGAGGGAGATAAAAAGTAGTTTAGTGAATGTCTGAGAAGGAGAAAATGAGGCAGAGAAAGGAGAGAGGACATGGGGTTGGCAAAAAATGGAAAGAGGAAATGGAGCTGGATACAGAGTAAAGTGAGGTGCCCTCCTACATGGCCTTAAAGAGTCATCTATCATGCAAGTGAGTCTGGCCCAGTGGCCACCACCACACATCTGGGCTGCTGTGGGGCAGAGACAACTGAAAACAGGGGAGGATCAGTGTAGGTTGGCTGTGAGTGGGAAGAAGAGAAGGAAGGAAATAGCAGAAGAGGGGGAAATGAAATGTCTCCCACAAATTCTTGTCATTTCCTACTTTTCCATTCTAGTAGTCAAGTTGTCCAAATCTGAGGATATTTAATTCAGGTGATTGTAGCCATGAATGATCAAGACAGGTCATTCTAAAAACTGGAAAATAGCCTAGGTTTGTAGAAAAATCTGAATTTAAAAAATATCCATGTGGGGGAGGGTTGAAAAGAAACACAAATGATCTTCAGGAATACTTGAAGATCTCAGTGCCTGTTGTTAGGCAACCACAGCATTCTAAGCTTGGTTTCTGCCTGGAAAAGGAAGGGGGAAGGTCCTTTCCACAGCTGTATTGGTCTTTGTGGGATGGCTGAGCAGGGCCAAGTTTAGCAGACTTTACACCACCTGGCTTTCTTGACTCACTTAGGCCTAGTGTCACGTTCCAGTTCTATGGACCAATTCAGACTCTGTAATTCTGGGTCTAGAAGCCTTTATTGATATACATTGGTTGGCCAGAAAAAAGAAGCCAGTTCTGAGAACTAGCTGCTTGCTACAGTTTAACAGTTTAACAAGTTACCTTATTAAAGCCAGTGGTGTGTAGTGGTTAGAGCTTCAAAGTAGGGTTTGAGAGACCTAGGTTCAAATTACCAGTCAGCCATGGGAGTTCATCAGGTGATATTGTGCAAATCATGTACGTTTAGCTTAACCTACCTCACAGGGTTATTGTGCAGATAACAAGGAGGAGAATTGTATAAGCTGCTTTGGTCCCCACTGTGGAAAAAGGAGGGGCATAATGAAGTAAATAAATAATAAATATAGATCAAGATCAGAGACAGATGAAAGGGAGGTGGTTGAATGGCTGAGAGGGAGAGAATGATGCAGGGAAAGGGGAGAGAATATGGGGTTTTACAGTTGGAGGGAAAGGGGAAATAATGAAAAGACTGGGTAACCACAGTGTGCATCATAGGGGCCAGATCTTTTTTATCCATGGAAGGCCACTGCTGGCAAGCCAGTCAAAGTTGGCAAAAGGCACTCTTGGCCACAGCTGCCACTTGCTTATTCAGCTGTAAGCCTAGGTCCAAAAGCATACCCAGGTAACAGATCTGTTTCTTGAAGAGGAATGGAACCCTATCTGGAATACATGATACCTTAAATCCTGGGCCAGAATTTCCAACCAACAGTAGAACATCCATCTTTTCAGGATTGAGCTTCAGTTTATAAGCCTGCACCCACTTCAAAACTGCCTCCAGCATCAGTTCAGGGTTTCTACAGCCTCCCTGGGATCAGCAGGAAGTGGCAGATAGAACTGAGTATCATCTGCATATTGGTGACAACCTAGCTCATCTTTCGAAATGACCTCACCTATGATTTCAGGTAGATGTTAAAGACCATAGGGCACAAGACGGAACCTTGTGGGGGCCATCAGAGAAAGTTCTGCTCCAAGAGACTATGCACTTAATCTTTATCATAATGGAAATAAAGGACAGTCTGCTCTGGTGATGAGAAAAGAGGAGTTCTTACAAGAAATTATCACTGCATGAAGGGTATGTATCATTACAGTCACATACCTTTGTTACAGAAAGCTATTGTGACAAACCTGTTTAGGAACTGTATTGGAGTTCTTTCTGATAATGTTACTGGGGCTTCAGATTGATTTTCTTTGTTATTTTTCTTTTGACAGTAGAAAATCTTCTTAAGGTGACTTTTTACATTACCTGTCTTTTTGTATGTGACATTAGATGCTTTTAGGAAAGTAACCACAGAAGATGAAATTTCAAGTCATGAGAATTAGAGAATCTTGAAGGATAGCAGACTTCTTATAGATGTATCTGGCTCACTATCTTTAACTGAACTAGATGGTCTGCTATAGTTTAAGTGTTTACAAATATTAATTGACAATCAAGGGCTCCTAAGTCTTTCCAGTTCTATGATACTTCAGTTTGCATATTACTGACTGATATTTTTTCCCTGCAGTTAATTCTTCTATAAAAAGATTAGGAGGAGAAATTTATACTGAAAATAATTATGCTTCTCTTTGGAGGCTTATATTGCTCCTTAAAATGCAATACTATGCCAATGTTATAAAAATGATACTATATTTCCAAGGATAAAATTCAGAGCAAGCTTGAGCCTTGATTATTGTTCTGGCAGCATTCTCATGTGTATTTACTATACCATTAAAACTCAAGAGACACTTCAGCCACATTACAGCCTGAAATAGTGAAATTAACTGTGTATATCCAAGGCAATTCTTTCTTCTTTCAACACTACATTAATTTTTCACCTTCTCCCTTTTTAACTGGTAGTTTTTAAACAGAGATATTCTCAGCACCACAAATCATTTTTATTGTATTCTGTGGCTTGCCTGTCATTTCATCACAAATGGTAACCAAAATTTCAGTTGAAGATCTTTTTTTTTCATTTTCCTTGACCTTTTTTCTGTCATGATAATGTCATCCTTGATGCTCCATTCTTACTAGATGAAAAAGACTTCTGAAATCTTTGCAGATCATTGAAAGTTTGTCTTTCTTTGAAACCAGCCTGTGATATTCGGCTGAGCCTAGGCGTGACTTCCTCTTCCCTTCAGCTTTTTTTGCTGATTTCACTCAAGTAACCCATCCAGAGGCTTCTACAAATAACTTCTGTACCATAATCACTGTAGGAACAGAAAGGCCATGACATGAGTATGCACATTTAACTGTTAGTGTAGTGGTTAGAGATTATTGAACTAGGAATGGGAGACCCATATTTGAACCCCTACCCTGCCATAGAAGATTGCTGAATATCATTAGGTCAGTCATACACCCTTAGCATAACCAGGACTGTTGTGATGCTAAAATGGAAAAATAAGGACAATGTAAACCACTATGGATCTGGTAAGTCACTGGATAAAAAAATGATGGGGAATAAATGAAGTGAACACCTAAATGAACAAAAGTATAAGGGTAAATCTCTAAGTAGTCTCTAGTTTCTTCTCCTGCATAGAAATATCTTTCTCCCTATATCTCCAGCAGGAAGACAGAGGCCTCCTCTTTTTTTAAGACATGAAAGCTGAAAATTAAGAGAACATGCTGGACCTATCATTAAAATAGTGTTTTAATGATACTTTTGAAAAGTGCAACCATTATATCAATATAAGCATGCACAAAAAATGAAAAGTTGGCACTGCAAAGACACTGATGATACCACTCATGCCGCCAGCATCTGCCTTTGAAAATCCTGATTATTTAAGGCATATGTGGAAGAAAATAAACTGATTCCAAAACTGTGAAAATGCATAGGGAGGCAGATGTTCAGAAGAACCATCCCCAAAGTAATTCCAGTTCTTGAACAGGAGTAAGTTATGTGTGTGGAAAAGCCCCGAGTATCTCCTTTGAGCTACGTCTTGGACTGTGCCTGTTTTAAATGTTGTTGCTGCCCTTAGCCCCTTTAGGAAAGGCGGGGTATAAATCTATAAATAAAGGAAGGACAAAACAAAAACAAGTCCCATACATTAATTCTGGGCAGAATTTGTTCCTGAATTCTTTAACACCATGGACCCTAAGTACAGATGGAAAAAACTAACCAAAGTCAGAACCTGAACCCAGGTGAAGAGCCACTGACAAGGCATTGAATGTCAGGCACCATTCAGGAAAGCATGAAAGGTCATACATTCATGTGCCCAGAATGGACCATAGAGAATGGATTCCTCCACCCTGCCCCCACTGCAGGACCCCCCTCCTCAGTCCAACCAATCTCAGGCCAACTGGGTAGAAAGGTTACATGCATCAAGGAAGGGAAATCAAAGGGCATAGTTTATAGCACTACTCACCTGCCCCCATCCTTGTGCCTGCCAGTGTGGTGTAGTGGTTGAGAGCAGTGGAGTCTAATCTGGAGAACCAGGTTTGATTCTCCACTCCTCCATATGAGTGATGGACTCTAATCTGGTCAACCAGATTTGTTTCCCCACTCCTACATTCCTGCTGGGTGGCCTTGTGTTAGAACAAGTGTTAGTTCTCTCATAACTCTCTCAGTCCCACCTACTTCACAAAGTGTCTGTTGAGGAAGGGAAGAAGAGAGGAAGGGAAAGGATTTTGTACGTCACCTTGAGTCTTCTTACAGGAGAGAAAGGTGGGGTATAAATATGCCAGCCAATATGGTATCCTCACTTATGGCAGGAAGTCAGTTTTTTAAATATTAAATAATATAGTTCATTAAAAAAAGGCAAACAACCTGACTCAAAATCCACTATTCAATGACACATCCCTAGAAAACTGTTAACAACCTCTCTCTCTCTCTTTCCTTGTGGCTATTAGCTTACAATGAGTCTCAGATCTCCAGTTAAACATCTGCATATCTTCTGAAAGAGCTGAAATGCTGGACTTACTGAGCCATTATAACAATTGCTTTTCCCCTGCCTTATCAGTCTTGCTGCTACTTCCAAGTATAATTATAGTCAAAAACAAGTAAATAAAGGGTTGTCTTAAAGTTTTATGCAAAATATTCATGGAATAAACACTCTGCAGCCAGCCTACAGCTAAAACTAATGACAAGAAACAATACAGAAGGAAAACACAAAGACTATAAAATACCTATTCCATTAGTAAAGTTTATTTCACAGTTTTCTCTGTGTTTTAAGGTGTCCAACAATGCAAATTAATCCTAGCTGCAATACTTACATTTTAATGAATACCATTAAAAGTGATGAAAATGGATTATATAAACCACATTAGACCGACGGGATAAACATTAAGAACAATTGAGCAATTTTTTATTTAACTGCACTTAAAGAAATAAAAGAATAATGTGAATATGTTTACCCAGTGAAACACTGGCTACATTCACACACATTGGACACAACATTATTGTTTTGTAGTAGCAAACACTGGAAGCTGGAATTTTCTGTGTTGTCAAGTGTGCTGTTTTAGCACAATATCCAATAGTAAGTAGATGCAGCTAGTTTGGAGTTTGATTATTTTATCAAATAGTGTTGTTTAGTTTGCTGGCTTTGCTGATTTTAATGTTGGTTTCCACTAAATATCATTTATTCTGAAAAGTAGTATACTGATCAGTAAATATGTGGTATCATTCAGAATATTGTTTATATTTATTTACAAAGTGTGTATACCACCTGCTTGCTCAAGTCAGGGCTATCAAGGTAACTAGGAGTTAAAACAATACATTATAAAAATATAAAAAGAATTCATAAAAAGAATTAAAACAAAAACTAAAATATGTATTAAGACACCATAATATGTATTAAACCAATAGGACAGGAAGGCGGGATTATTGGGGGAACATTGGATGAAACAAAAAAGTCTTTACCTATTGGTGGAAGACAGAGATCGACGAAATAGAAGGACAGATTACTCTTCCTGGGGAGACAGTTCCATAGTTTTAGTGCCAAGAATGAGAAGGTTCTCTCCTAGGTTGCCACCCAGGTTGCCACCCAACTAGGTTGCCACCCAACTAATCTCAGAAGGTGAGAGCACCTGAAACAGCACCTCTAAAAATGATGGTATCAGTCAGGTTCATGTAGGAGTAGGTGGTCCTTCAGGTATGTTAGTCCCAAGAAAGCTTTAAAGGTCAATACTAGCACCTTCAGTTGTTTCTGGAAACAAATTGAGAACCTGTATAGCTGGGCCAAGCTTAGACTGATGACACATTTCAACCAACATCCTGTCTGCAGCATGCTATTAACAATTAAATTTTCCAAATGCTGCTCAAGGGCATTCCCATGCATAGCTCACTGCAATAATCTAATCTAGGTTTTACCAAGGCATGCACCACAGTAGGCAGATCTTTTCTGCTCAGCAAAGTCTGCAGCCGGATAGTCAGACAAAGTTTGTAAAAAGCACTCCTAACTGCAGCTGCCATCTAATTATCCAGAAGTAGGCCAAGGTCCCAGAGATAGCCTTGATCTGAACATCAATGGAGTTTACATTTGGCTTGTAATTAGCTGAGTCCACCATCAGAATCCCTCAGTTCTGAAATGTAGTTCCATTACTAATATAAATGCATGATAAAGTATTCACATTTGTACTTCAGCACGCATGGAAAAAAGGAAACACTTGGGCTGCATTCACATGGTATCACCAATGCCAGTCATTAGACTGGTTTTGAACAAGTTAATATTGAACACATGAAACTGTCTTTTACAGAATTAAACCAAATCCCAAAACACTACCACTGGATGATCCTTGCCCTTATTTCCTATCACGGTCAGCAGCTTTCTAAAGTTTCACGTGTGGTAATTTTGCACTGGCCAAGTAAAACAGGTTGAGGCCCTTTTTAAAAAGCATTTTGGGAGGGAGTTCCCACAGAACTCTCCCCCAAAATGCTGCTAAACTGTTTTAGTGGCCAGAACCTAATTTAGCAACTTTTCTTAATTAAACTGAGTTGCAAACACTTCCTGCTTGTCTGTGTGAACTATGGCAAGCAGGAAGTGTTCAGTGTCCACCCCCTTCCCTCCACCATTATGGAGGATTCCCTAAGCAGTCACCATTAGAAGGAATACTCTAATAGGCAGCCACTGTGCCATACTGGTAGGTGGGGAGGGATTATTGGGTGTTTGTGGGGAAATTCTCATCTGTGCAGTTCACATGCACAGTGGCAAAGGGAGCATAAATGTGTTCCGTGAACCTGTTGCTCCCTGTGCAGAATCAGCCACAGTTTTTTACATGTTATGCAATCCTGTTAATGGAGATGTTGTGGATGTTGGGATTTTCTGCGTGCAAAGCAGAGGCTCCACCCCAGTACCTTAGGTCTACCCAAAATGTCTAATCAACATATACAATTCCAATGGTATTCACAAGAAATCCCTCAATATTACCATATGATGGTAGTCGTTTCCTGATTGCAGAACAGCAGGTAATGTGGAAAAAGTTGTTCTCCCTTACTATTTATTGCTAATAACCACAATGTGACATTCATACAATAGTTGTCATTCTTGATGAACCATCTGATCTGATTAAGAGAATTAACTACTTGCAATTTGAAGGTGAAATGTTAAGACACAATTTTAGTGTTACTGGACACCTATGGTATTTTGCTTCTGTTATGTAATTTGGGGATCTAATTATCTCCATTATTGCTTTTAGACACATCATGAATTATAAAAAGGTGCATGTGTAACAGTTATGTGCTTTCAAATATGCCTGCAACTGTCTCTCAGATTATCCCTCCATCTGTAAAAAGTGTACCCCCTAAAACTCTTCTTCAAATATTGGCAGATTCTCAAAAACAGTCTGTGACACAGTGTAAGAAACAACAAAGAGACAAAGAAATTAAAAATGCTGATATAATTGGCAACAAGATAATATCATACCTGTATTGAACATACAAATGCTATCTCAATTTTCCATAGATTCAGTAGAATCCAATACTTAGAACCTGACTCTCCTTTCTGAGAATGAATAATATATTGCCCAGAATATTAACCATTAAGTGACAAGACAATTCTGTTTTAAAGAAATAAATCAAAATTTATTTGGACCTGGACCTGGACCTGATTCATAAACTTGGAATTACAGGGAAGTACTATCCACAAAATATTTAAAAAATATTATGCAAGTGGCTATTTTGTATAAAATTGAAGTGACACAAATATGTTTTTCCGTGTGTTTCAAAATGTTATTTACCACAATCTTCAGTATTCAAACCAATCCCAATAAGTTTGTTATTCTCTTATTGATAGGTTTATGCTGAAGCTGGTTCTTATATTAGTCTTAATGTAACAGAAGCATTGTACATGAAATATTACTTTTAAAAACAGAATAAAATTAATGGAGCTCCAGTGTAGGCACTGGAACTGAAAAACAGTGAACCTATCAAAAATACAGCAACTTTTAATGCTGTGGAACCTCTCATTGGCTCAGCGAGGTGTACCATCTCTCTATATAAAAAGCTAACCGTGTATTTGTTAGTGGTAGTATAACTCAGTAACTGCTGGGACAATTCCTCTGAAAATTCCCAGCCATTATAGTCAGCCAGGTGAGAGTGTTTTTAGATGTTCACATACCTGAAATTTCACACCTGGCCCAGGTAAAATGCCTTTTTCCTGGCACTCCATGGTGAAGGACATGCAGCTGCTTGTGTGTAACTGTCATCCTTAGAATGTTCGTGCTGCTTAGAATGTTCACTCAGATGGCCAAATATGAGCAGTGGAAACAGTACATAGGCAGTAACATGAGTGGAAGTGAAACACATACACACACATACACATGAGGGAGAGGGAAGGGAGGGAGAGGGAAGGGAGGGAGAGGAAGGGGTGGCATGCAAGGGAAGAGAGGGAGGGAGAGGAAAGGGACAGAGGGGGGCATGCAAGGGAAGAGAAGTGAGAGAGGGGAGAGAGTGAGGAGTGGCATGCAAGGTAGGGGAGGCAGGGGGCCCAGCATCTTGATATGACCCACCCACCCTAGCAGAGGGAAAGGGAAGGGAGGGAGGGGGAGGGGTGGCATGCAAGGGAAGAGAAGTGAGGGAGGGAAGAGAGTGAGGGGCGACATGCAAGGGATGGGAGGGAGGGGCCAGGCACCCTAGATTCCCTGAATACTATTGTTACAGTTAAGAAAACCAGGCATGCATTAGGAGTAAGCTCAGTACAGCAACCGTGACATACTTTGAATGGCTGAGTCGCATCCCACAGAGGGTTTCCTCAGAAGCGACACCCATTGCCACCAACCAAACTTACTCCCAGGTAAAGGATCATGACCAGCCAGTCTAGATGTGTGGGAGGGGTGCCTTTCCATTCCTCCCCCAGGAATGTGGGCACATACATCAATGACATCGCACAGTATCAGGCTGCGTGTTTGCATGAGCACATACTGCTGGCCTCTGCAATTGATTTGCTGCTACTGTTCCTTTCCCATTTCACCACAATAAGCCACAGCAACACGTGGCTGGGCCCCGCTAGTGTAGGTTAATTTTAAGCAATCAAAAAAAGTAGAATCCATTTTTTAAATGGATTTTAATCCCATGTAGATTTTTTCAGCATTGAGAAGATACAAATTTGAATAAACTACATTCTGTGAGAATTGACTTTGCCTGGTTTAACCCAACCTAACATTTTATCTTAGCTAATTTCACTGATTAATAGACTATTGCATGATATGACATTCATGTGTTTCCAATATATCGTTATTTAGGGCTTTCATTTATTCATCATCGTCATTATGACTAATCTCTGTGATCAGTATTTTAGTCAAGTGAATAAACAGTGAAATTATGCTGTGTCATGAAAATGAACTTTCTCTGCATACAAGACAAATGAAAAGAACTTCTGTAATTTCAGCAGAATCTGTGAATGAATAAATAATAAAACAGAAATTAAAAGTTGGCTTTTGGATATCAGTTGTGTGTGTGAGTGTGAGTGTTTGTGTGTGTGTGTGTGTTGTAGTAAGACAATGGCCTTTTCCACACAAATTGTTTAGAAAGTCTGTAGAATGCTTTTGATCCTCCTTCTTTAACCATAATGTTTTTCTGTGCTCATGTCATCAAAATGTCCTCTTTCTTTCTTTCTTTCTTTCTTTCTTTCTTTCTTTCTTTCTTTCTTTCTTTCTTTCTTTCTTTCTTTCTTTCTTTCTTTCTTTCTTTCTTTCTTTCTTTCTTTCTTTCTTTCTTTCTTTTATGAGCCATTGATTCAATGCCTTGTCCATCTGTTGAATCATTGCTTCATGTAATCATAGGTTTTACTCATGAGTAAATTTACCCACATTTAAAAGAAACTGCAGGAAAAATCTGTTGAATTACTGTTTTGTGTAATTCTAATTTTACTCACAAGTAAATTTACTCACCTGTAAGAGACAATGCCAGGAAAAGAGAAATGAGAAAAACAGCCAAAAAATTATAAAATGCACAAAATGATGCAAGCCAAGCAGCAAGGAGGAAATGTTACCCAGCTTAACAGTATAAGAACTTATTTTTATATAGCAATGGGGATTTACTCGGCTTGGCAATACAAGAGGTAGGCTGGGAGAGGATCTTTTTAGACAACTGTACCAGAAATGGCTTGAAATGTATCCGCAGAGAATACACAAAAGACCAAATTGCTGTTTAAATATTTTATATAAGTTTTGATTGCAAACAATCACACAGTGAGACGTCAAGGCACATACACACAGTTCCTAAGTATATAAACAGGGAGGAAAAGATAGGTTGGATGATAGAATGGGAGTTGGGGAACCAGGGGACTTAGCTAAGATCTGCAGAGAAGTTCCAGAAGAAGGCAAGGATCTCTATGCCAGAATAGAAACCCAAGCGAAGGACGATATCGTGTCACACCAAAGTGACCAAGAGAGGTTCAGGCTAGTATTGAGCACTGAGGCTCTGGTGAGCAGAACTTTTATACCCCTTTGTGCAGGTAATGTGGGAAATTCAAGCTTAGGTTTCATTTCTCTGCAACTGCTTGGGGTTTCCTTGCTGGACTTGCGGGGCTGAGCTAATTAACAGCTCTATCTATTGTCCCTGCTTCCCAGGACAATGGGGTCAATTGGTCCTAGATCATATCAATGATACCTTGAATGGTTTATGCAGAGGTGCTTCCTAAAGTCTCTGCCTTAAGTATTCAAATTTGGCTAAGGCTTGAGTGAATCAGGAAGGGATCTTGTTAGGGAGATCGTTTCTGAAAGGTGGGGAAAATGCAGGGAAGAAGCAATTGTTTGGAGAAATGTTTTCTCAAGAGAACGGTATCAGGGAGTTTTCCAGGATTCATTGTATCAAAACAGCTTAATGAGGTGTGGTGTTCAGGAGTTCTACTGATTCCATTATGTTAACGGAGTACTCTAGCAGGGTGGGATAATCAAAGATGCATGTCCTTGTTATGAGGACAGATTGTATCACTGGAGTGACTCATAGATCTAATCTCTGCAAACAGACTGTTTTGCCTTAGGATTGCTTTCAGCTTCGACACTCTGCTATCCACCCATACAAACATGGAAACCGGCATTTTATTTATTTATTTATTTATTTGTTTGTTTGTTTGTTTATTATTTGGGTTTATAAACCGCCCTCCCCCAGAGGGCTCAGGGCGGTGTACAACATGGATAGAGCACAACAACATTTTAAATACAATAAATATAGATTAAAACAGCTCAAATAAGAATAAAAATAAACCCTTCCCCATTTAAAATGCAGCATTAATTAACTCAGGATGGCGCCCTCTACCAATTCCCATAGACCCCAAATGGAAGGGGTGGCAGGATCTCCATGATGTCATAACGGAGGGAGAAGAGGAGGAGGGGGCCCCTTATCAACGGCTGGTCTCCCCAAAGGCCCAGTGGAACAGCTCAGTCTTACAGGCCCTGCGGAACTCAGCAAAGATCCCTTGGGAACGGACAGCTGATGGAAGAAGCGTTCCACCAGGCAGGGGCCAGAGCTGTAAAGGCTCTGGCCCGGGTGGAGGCCAGCCGTATCATCGAGGGGCTAGGGATCACCAGTAAGTTGGCCTCTGCTGAATGCAGAGGCCTATTTGGGACATATGGGGTAAGACGGTCCCGCAGGTACGGAGGTCCCAGGCCGCGCAAGGCCTTAAAGGTTAACACCAACACCTTGAACCAGCTGAGAGGAGTAGCAGCAGAAGAGACTTGGCCAGGAAGAGCAGAGTGACCTGCTGGTGTTCATTTTGGAGGGCTTTTCTCAAAGCCACAGCTTTTAAAACAGTGTATTTTAACAGGGGTTATCTCTTTTTCTCCTTGTAAGGCTGCTGAATCTGGAAGGTGGGGCTTAACAGGGGTTAACAGAGTTCATCTCTTGTTCCTCTTTGTCCTGAGAGGTGGGGCTTTTGTCCTGAGAGGTGGGGCTTTAGTTCAGTCTCTGGAACCAGTAGAGAGGAGTAGCAGCAGTGGGAAGAAGACTTGGCCTAGCGGCGCGCGCAATTTTAATTTAATTTTTTTGTTTTTTAAATTAATAAGGACATATTTGACAGATAGTATGTACAGATAGCTCCAGGGGGGCAGTGACTAAAAGCTTAATATTTAAATATCTAAACAAATCAGATATGAAGGCAGAAAGCCAGCAGGGGGGTGGGAGAAACCAGTGTTTCTACTGAGTGTCACATGTGTATGACTACCTGCCACTAGGACAGAAGTTGTGCCAGGTGTGCCCTCGCTGCAATGAGCTCCTGGCACTCAAGGAGCGTGTGCGTTCTCTTGAAGCCAAGGTGAAAGCGAACCTGGAGAAGCCAGAAAAGAGAGGCAGAGAGGGGTGACAGAGCCGAGGCTTTCAGGGACCTGGCTCCCACTCCCAAGGTGACATCTCTTCAGATGTCATGGAGAATGAAGTACAGGGATGGAGGGTGCCAGTCTGAGGTGGGGGAAGATGCTCCCTTAGATGGGATCCCTTCCTTAACTGATGATCAGCTATCCTCTTGCACTGAGGATACCCCTCGGGGAGGTGGGGGGCTCCTTGTAGTGGGTGATTCGATCATTAGAAATGTAGGGAGTTGAGTTTGTGAGAGGCGTGATGACCGCATGGTGACTTGCCTGCCTGGTGCTGAAGGTTCGCGGATGTGTCACACTTCGTCTAGATAGGCTTTTAGACAGTGCTGGGGTGGAGTCAGCAGTTGTGATCCACATTAGCACCGCGACGATGGGAAATGCAGCCGGCGGGAGGAGTTCTGGAGGCTAAATTTAGGCTGCTAGGAAACAAGTTGCGTCCAGGACCCCCAAGGTGGCATTCTCAGAAATACTACCTGTTCCATGCGCAGAGGCCGAGGCTAGGCAAGCGAGGAGATACAGAGGTCTCAATGTGTGGATGAGAAGGTGGTGTAAGGCAGAGGGTTTCAGGTTGTCAGGAACTGGGGAACCTTTTGGGACAAAGGTAGGCCTGTACAAGCGGGGACGGGCTTCATCTTAACCAAAGAGGAACCAGGCTGCTGGCTCCCAGCATTAAAAAGGTGGCAGAACAGCACAGAGCTGATCACTGGGGGAAAGCTGACCCAGGAGCTGGGGAGTGACTTCGGTTCGGAATACCAGTATCTATGAGGATGCAGACAGAGAGGGAGGTTTTTCTAAATCCAACCACATACAAGCGAGGAACCTTAGCAATGCCATGTGACAAGGGCATGAGTGTCTACAAAAGACTTGAGGGTAAAGCACATAAATCCCAGGTTAAGGACAGAGACAGAATCCCTTATAGGTGTCTCTATGCTAATAGTAGAAGCATTAGACCTAAAATGGGGGGGGAGCTAGAGTACAGAGTTTTGAAGGAGGGACTTTGATATAGTGGGCATTACTGAGACATGGTGGAATAGGGGAGAACCAGTGGGATGCTGTTATACCAAATACAGACTCTATAGGAAAAGGATAGGACAGGGAGCATTGGGGGTGGAGTTGCCCTTTACATCAAAGAGAGCATAGTATCACATGGAAATAAAGGCAAGAAATTCACAAGGGGAGCTGGTTCCCCTACAGAATCACTGTGGATATCAATACCAGGTGTGAGAAGGACAGTTTAATATTTAAAGGAATATGTTGTAGTCCCCCTGACCAAAGGAGTGCACAAAGCCAGTTCACAAGGATGGAAAAAAAGAAATTAGAGAGGCCAACAAAAACAAAAACGTAGTGGTAATGGGTGATTTTAACTATCCCCATATAAACTGGAAAAATGCATGTTCAGGTCATAGTAAGGAGAGAGCATTCCTGGATATGCTAAATGACTGTGGCTTAGAGCAGAATGGTTGTGGGAACCAACCAGGGGAGAGGTGATCCTAAGTCTAATTCTATATGGGACCCAGGACCTGGTGCAGGAAGTCAGTGTTGTTGAGCCGATAGGGAACAGCGACCACAATGCTGTCAGATTCAGTATCTCAGCATGCGAACAAGTGGCAACTACTAATGTAGTTACATTCGCCTTCAGAAAGGGAAATTTCTCAAAGATGAGGGGGATAGTGCGCAGGAAGCTAAAAGGGAAAATCAAGAGAGTCAAAACTGTCCAGGATGCTTGGAGGTTATTTAAAAACACAGTAATAAAAGCTCAGCTGGAATGTGTTCCACAGGTTAGAAAAGGCAGCACCCAGTCCAAAAGAAAGCCACCATGGTTAACAAGAGAGGTTGAGGAAATTATCAGAAAAAAGAAAATGTCTTTTAGAAAATGGAAGTCCAGTTTGACTGATGAAGAATATGAGAGGGAACACAAATGATGGCAAAAGAGAAGCAAGTTAGCTGTAAGGGAGGCAAAAAAGGATTATGAGGAACGCATGGCTGTGAACATCAAGACCAGCAACAAACAGTTCTTCAAGTACATCAAAAGCAGGAAGCCAGCAAGGGAAGCGGTAGACCCATTAGATGACAAAGGAACAAAGGGTGTGCTAAAAGATGGCAGGAAGATTGCAGAGAAGCTGAATGAATTCCTTGCATCTGTCTTCACCCAAGAGGAGGTGAGGAACATTCCTGCACCTGAACCAAGCTTCTTAGGAGGCGAATCCAAGGAACTGAAGGTAGAGGAATAGTGGTAGACAAAGGAAGAAATTCCCAGCCATTGATAAACTAAATGTTGCAAATCCCCTGGCCCAAGATTGCATTCACCCAAGAGTTCTTAAAGAGCTCAAGCATGAAATTGCTGATGTTCTCACTTTAATATGCAACTTATCCCTGGAAATCAGGCTCCATCCCTGAAGACTGGAAGATGGCCAATGTCACACCAATCTTTAAGAAAGAAAGGATCTAGGGGTGACCCGGGGAAGTACAGGCCAGTCAGTTTGACATCTGTTCCTAGTAAAATTAGTAGAATCTATCCCTAAAGAATAGAATTTATAAAACATGTAGAAAAGCAAGACCTGCTGAGAAAGAGTCAGCATGGCTTTTTGCAGAGGCAAATCCTGTCTTACAAACTTACTAGAGTTCTTTGAGGGTGTAAGCAGGCATGTGGACAGGGGTGAACCGGTGGACATGTTGTCTACTTGGATTTCCAAAAGGCTTTTGACAAAGTTCCTCACCAGAGACTATTGAGAAAACTCAGCAATGAAGGAATAAGAGGGGAAGTCCTCCTATGGATTAAAAACTGGTTGAGAAACAGGAAACAAAGAGTGGGTATAAATGGGAAATTCTCACAATGGAGAGATCATAGGGAGTGGTGTCCCCAAGGGATCCAGTTTTGGGACCAGTGCTCTTTTAACCTATTCATAAATGACCTGGAAGTAGGGGTGGGTAGCGTGGTGGCCAAGTTTGCAAGATGATACCAAATTATGTAGGGTGGTGAGAACCACAAAGGATTGTGAAGAGCTCCAAGCGGACCTTGATAAATTAGGTGAGTGGGCTCCAGAAATGGCAAATGCAGTTCAATGTAGCAAAATGTAAAGTGATGCACATAGGGGCAAAAAATCCAAACTTCACATATAAGCTACAGGGGTCAGTGCTATCAGTCACAGACCAGGAAAGGGATTTAGGCGTCTTAGTTGATAGTTCCATGGGAATGTCAACTCAATGCATGGCTTAGCTAATGAAAAAGGCAAACTCTATGCTGGGGATCATTAGAAAAGGAATTGATAATAGAAGAACTGCACTTAAGATTGTCATGCCCATATATATAAAGCAATTAGTGTGACCGCACTTAGAGTGCTGTGTCCAGTTCTGGTAGCCGCATCTCCCAAAAGGATATTGAGGAGATAGAAAAAGTGCAGAGAGAGAAGGGCAACAAGGATGATTGAGGGACTGGAGCACCTTCCCTATGAGGAAGCGGCTGCAGCGTTTGGGACTCTTTAGTTTGGAGAGGAGGGGGCTGAGGGGGGATATGATTGAAGTCTACAAAAGTATGCTGGCGGTATGAGATGTTGACAGAGAGAAATTTTTCTCTCTTTCTCACAATACTAGAACCAGGGGGCATTCATTGAAAATGCTGGGTGTAAGAATTAGGACTAATAAAAGGAAACACTTCTTCACGCAACGTGTGATTGGTGTTTGGAATATGCTACCACAGGAGGTGGTGATGGCCACTAACCTGGATAGCTTTAAAAGGGGCTTGGACAGATTTATGGAGGAGAAGTCGATTTATGGCTACCAATCTTGATCCTCTTTGATCTGAGATTGCAAATGCCTTAACAGACCAGGTGATCAGGAGCAACAGCTGCAGAAGGCCATTGCGTTCACATCCTACATGTGAGCTCCCAAAGGCACCTGGTGGGCCACTGCGAGTAGCAGAGAGCTGGACTAGATGGACTTTGGTCTGATCCAGCTGGCTTGTTCTTATGTTCTTATGTTCTTATCTGTTGTTCTTAGGGTGCCAAAAATGAAAGAATTTTAAGAGCTGGGTTAAATTGTGTAGCTGATTGTATCATTATGCAAATCGGTTGGTGTGAGCCACTCTGTGTTCATCTTGATGGGAACAGGCGGGCTAGATATTTAATAAACAAACAAACTCCAGGCTGGAAAATTCCTGGGGATTTTATAGTGGAACCTGGGGAGGATGGAGATTGAGAATGGGATAGAGCTCAACAGAGATATGGTTCTGCTTTCTTCAGGGGAACTGATCCCTGTAGTATTGTCATGCCCCTAGAGAAGCTCTTATTATTTTTCTTATTAAGTCTCAGTTTCCCTATAGCTAGTATAGGTTTAGTTCCTTGTATAGTGTTCTAAGGGAGGGAATTTTAGTTAGACCCTGTCCCTTTAAGAAATGTCCCTAGTGGCAGTCTTCCTTTATTACCCAGCAATGCCCCTGTTTATCTCAGTCAGTCTAAAGTGCCAAAGGAGTTGGAAGACTGCAATATTTGTTATGTCTATGGTGTATAAAGTCTAGAGAGTATAAAGTTTAAACGTTAACTGATAGTAGAATCCAGGTAAAGGGCACTTAGGAACCAAGAGGAAGCACAGACCAAGTGGACTTTCTTCAAAGAAGTCAAGAAAGAATAAAAGTCTCAAGCTTCCAGATGTTCCAGTCAAGCAAGTACCTTATCTTAGTCAGACCCTGGGAGGAGTTAGTGTCTCAATTATTCTAAGCAATAAACCTTTTTTTAACTGTAACACCTTGCTTGTGAGTCTCCCACACTGTTCTGGCCAACCACAGGGCACCCAAAGATTGTTTTACTTGCGGAACAGAACAAGTATGGAGGTCTGCTTTAATTTTAAAAGATCCCCAGGCCCCATGTGGAAGTTGGCAACCCTACTCAAAAGTAATGTTTGAATAAAAGAGATCAGTCTCTTCATCCTTTCTTTTGTCCTGGCTGCTGGTAGCATAGGCCGTTTCCGCACGGCCAAAAGCAGCTGACTTAGCGATAGCGTCGCCAAATTGCGACTTATACGCAGCGTTCCGCACAGACAGGCCCGGAGCTGTGAAACGTCCGCATGACCCGCCAGAAATGTGGCTTGATTGCGCACTGAAGCGCTGCAGAAGCGGCGTCTCGCGATGTTGCTCCTGCGCACTTGCGGAGCCGTGCAGGCCCGACGTCATGCCCACGCAGCAGTGCGATGGACAACGTGACTGCCCTGATGTCCTGCCCGTCCCCCATCTGTCAGTGCCTCCCCTCCCAGCTACTGTCAGTCCCAGTGCATAGGTCTGGGACAGGTGCTTGGCCATGCAGGGAAAGCACACCAGGAGGCCCGAGCGTGTGTGTGTGGGGGGAAAAAAGGTGACCCAGCAGCCGTCTGGCACTCGCTTCATTTTGCAGACGGCTCCCTTGCTGGCTGTTCGCACGAGTGCGGCGTCGATGCGTCACAGGGGGAAAAAGAGTGGTTTAAAGCGTTTTCTGAATACGGCGTCTTCGCGCCGGTTTAGCGTTTCCGCGACGGCGCGAATGCGCACCTCCGCCGCTGCGCGTGCGAACGCTCTCGCTATGGCGGTTCTTTTTCCGTTGCCACGACGTCATATTTCGCCCGTGCGGAAACGGCCTTAGGAATTCATCACATTTCCTAAATGTGGAGAAGTTCTTTACTACTTTCATCCTTCACCTCAGCCAGAGGAGTAAACTACTCTCTAGAGCAGCCCCTGCCACCATGGCCGATTGGGAATTGTAGTCCATGAACATCTGGAGAGCTGCAGTTGGAGAGCTCTAGACTAACACAGTAGGCTATAAAAGCTCATTTCACAATCAAAATCCATATAATGTTAAGTTACTTGAGAGTAGTTTTTTTTAAAAAAAATCTGAATCAACTAAAAAAATCCTGTGGCCATTGATTAATGACTACCATCCATGGTTTGTTTGTTTGTTTGTTTGTTTATTTATTTATTTATTTATTTATTTATTTATTTATTTATTTATTTATACTTTAAATTTCTATCCCGCCCCGTCCCTGTTATCTTTCTTCACTTAACATTTTATCCAGGCAAATTACAACAAGAGGGTAGTAAGAGCAAACCAACAGAAGAAATAGGATTTCCCATTTTCCACAAGGTGTTACTGGTCCTTCTTTTGTTTCTTGCAAAGGTATGCTGGGCTATGGAGATCCATTAAGCATAGGAATATTTTCCAAAGTTAGCAATAAGGAAATTCTACTGGTTATTTGAAGCTATGGACCATGGTGACTAGGCTGTTTGGAATTCCTTGCTTTACTTTTGGAATCACATTCCTGGTTTTCTTTTTCACCACTTCTTCTTTGTATACTTGAACAGTGATAGTGAAACTTTTTTAGAAATACATTCTTTTTTAGCTGTTGTGAAGATTCCCTAGGCCTAGTTTTAGAACCCTATTAAGAAAGAGGTGCTCATGGGAAGAACACTTTTATTATTGTGTAACTCACCTCTTTTAAAAATTCATAGATGATTGTAAAAATTTTCTACATGCAATACAATATAGAACTCTCACTATGTTATAATATCTTCTTTCAATTGACATGCATACCCTGGGTGGGTCATTTTCCAGTTTTCAGTTCCTAGTAGATTTACAAACGCTTTTAAGGTTTTGCAGGAAAAAAATTAAAGCTAGACTAATTGGTTGGCTTTCTTGTTTCAGTTTAAGATACTATTATTTTCATAAAGGGAGTAAAATGTATTTTCCTATCTAAAATCAATATTAAACTTGTTTTAAAATAATAACAGCCAAAGCAGTATGCAAAGCTTGTGAAATCAATTTTTCTTCTACACCACTGAGCTGATATAACCAAGTCATTTTAGCTCCAGTCTCATTACAGAAGCTAGAAAAAATAAACAATGTTTTTAAATCTTTATTTTATATTATAATGAAATTTTGCAAGTAGATTAAGGCATTGAATGGTTTAGAGAGAAATACTATAGGAAATATTCTCCAGATAAGGGCATACAGATTATCAGGCTTAATGGTCACAATTTCAGGCCAACAAATATCAGTCCACAAGGTGCTGGCATTGCTGTAAGATTATAATAACAAAAACATTAAGTATTGCAGAAACACATTTTTCTAGTTTGCCCTGTTCTAGCCAGAGTGATATCAGCGGCAGAGCTACAAGTAATTGGATTCAGAATAGACTTATCCATATGGGGTGTGCTATATTAGAGTAGGTGGGATGTGAGCTTGTAGCTCCAGTTTATATTTGGAATAGTTATCTTATTTTTATATCCTTAGAATCTTCAGGAAGCTAAAATGCCATTACTGTTATCTTTCTTCACTTAACATTTTATCCAGGCAGCAGAAAATTAATAATGGCCATTTCATATAATGATTTCAATGATAGCCAAGGTCCATTGTCCCTGTGGAATTCCTGAGTAGTTTCTATTGCCCCATGGTTATGGGGAAGGCAGATTGCATGCTCAACACTATGGCAAACATAGATCCTATGTGGGGCTCTACAGTAAGGAATTGAACACAATTTGGGGGAAAGTCGTTAGGCTGTTCAGTAGAGAGATTTCAATCAAGCATAGAGTATTTATTAAAATACCTAAAATGAATGTTAAATATCACAAATTAAATTGCATTTTTTTAAAAAAAGAAACTCTTGTGGGGATCCTCACAAGCATTTTTTCTGAAGTCCTTACAAGTTTGAGTATGAAGAGGAAAGTTGTTTTTATTTTTTCTAGAAAGGTCACAAGGCTAATACACAAAATATAAGGTAGGAACTGGAACAATCCTATCTCTCATCCATGACAGGAATCAAAAAACATGAGTGGGGAGGAAAATGTGCAAGCAAGAAGGTCAGGAATTGTAGGAAAGACTATAGGGGTGTCAAATTACAACAAGAGGGTAGTAAGAGCAAACCAACAGAAGAAATAGGATTTCCCATTTTCCACAAGGTGTTACTGGTCCTTCTTTTGTTTCTTGCAATAAAGAAGAAGAAACCTAGAAAATTGTCTGGGATCGAAAGGCACAGCAGTACAATGAGGTTTCCATGTCTCCTGCAGGGATGATTCCAGGAATTCACTAATGCTCCATGCTTCATATATGATTTTTTTTAAAAAAATAGTGCTCCTTTAATTCATTTCAAGCTTCACCCTCCTCATATCCTTATTGGTATCGATATGTGTTGATTAAATTCTACAGAAAGCCAATTGTGATGCACAGTTATATTGAGATCTATCTTGATATTGTGTTTTACCAATATACAGGAGTGTATCAGTTAATCCCTCCCAACAACCCCCCTCCAAGAATTAATGTTGATCTGTTACTGTACATTAATGTACCAATAACACAGAGTGAGGGTAAAGTACTGAGTCTAATGAAAGTTGCATCAAACTGTTCCAGAATTAATTTTACTTATCCTAGAAAAAAAAAAACTTGAGCTAATCCAATTTGTGTCTTCCTTTATGAAATATATCACAGGGGGTGGAGAGTGTCTTCCTTGAAATGATTTAATTTGTTTGGTACACAATGTATTTTCCATACACATCTGAGAGTTATTGGCTTGGCTACTATGTTTTAATGTTCTAAGCTTGTTGTAACCCACCGAGAGCCCTTCGGGGATTGGGTGGGATATAAATCCAATAAATAAACAGACAGACAAACAAACTTATTCTCACTTCAGTTCCTCTTCATCCATGGAGGAGGCAGCCGTCCATGATGAGCATGGTCTTCACACACTAAGTATATTTTGGAACCTTGAAAGAAATTTGGTTTGCCAGCGCAAAAAATGCCTAACCCCAGAGGCATGCCTGCTCTCCAGTGGAGAACCTCCTCTGCAAGAAGTAAGACATGGCATTGGAAACAAGGTATAGGATCTGTGTCAGGGTCGTGACTCACACAAAGCCCCTGTTACATGTTAAGTTTCTGTTTCCCAGTTCTTCCTGTTCCCGCCAATGGGAAGGACTGCCCACCCCTACGTGTATATATACTGGAACTGAGGTCAAGAACCCTCAGTTCCAGCACCCTGTATCTTAGGGCAACACAATTCAATAAAGTTCGTTTCTTTGTTGCAAAGTTGACTTTGTCTGAGTGTGTCCAGCCTTACATTCTGGTTCATTGTCACCTTTCCATTAATGTAGCAAGTTACTGTAAAACAAAGAAAAGCATTGATGAAGGAATCAAATTTTAAAAAGAAAAAAGAAAGTCCAGGTTTTTTCCTTTTACCCTTCTTACAAATATTCAAATATTACATAAAAAGAAACTTTAATAACCACTCTTAAATGGTCTCACATTGGCTTCTATATAGCTCTTTACAGATTTCTGTCAGACTACTTTGGTGTCCTCCACACAACACCAGCATCTTTCATGTTACAGGAGAAAAAATACAAATGGGAGACACAAAGCATATTACCTTGACCCAGAAGCTGCAACACTCTAAGCATTAATTTCATTATCTGAATAATGCAGTTGGCATATTCATCCATCTGAAAGTAGAAAAAAGTTAGCCTGAATTGTCTCAGTGGTGATAAAATTATGTCTGCTGTTCAGAAAAACAACAACCAGGTGTTCCTGCTTATCACTTTCTCTGACATCTATTCTTGATACGTTGTGGGACATCTGAAAGACAAACACAAAATACTTGAACATATCTGCCCCTTAATAACTAATTTAACTGCTTCAGTATTAGCTACAGTTATACAAGTAACCTTTGAAAATGTTCCATAATATTACAGTCTTTATCCAAAAGAATCTACTTTTTACAAAAAAATTAATTTTCTATGCAAATGTACCACTGTCATTACTTATTTTTAACAAATAGTTGTATAATGTTCACTATGCATACATTTGGTACATAATATGTGTGTGAGTATAGTATGACAAACTTATTTGAGAGTCCTAAGAATGCTACTTTTGGGATCAACTGAGTTAACTGGAAGTCCCATGCTTTGCACATTAGGACATTTACAGTAAGCCACTTAGGTCGGTAGAATGAATGGAAAAGATACAATATTATTTTCACAACATGACTCCACACATCTTCCTTCCCACCCTACAGGCCACTCATTGATTACTACTGACCTGATCTATTTATGAATACTTCCATGTCAGGCCAAGATCACTGTCTTATCAATAGTAAAGCCTTCTTGTATCTTCTTACATGTGTATAGGGCTGTGAGCATCCAGGTAGGGCTCTGCCTGAATTACAACTGAAGTCCAGACTACAGAAATCAGTCGATCTGGATAAGATCAGTGGCTTGCCTGCCAGAGGGATATGGGGTCACCTATGTCCCTGGGGGCCACCTATCTGGTCATGTGGGGGGGGGTGCAAAATCACCCCCCACAGACTGAAGCCTTTTGTGGGCCTGCTGGGCACCCCTTGCCCTGCCCTGCAAGAGGAAGAGGCCGAAGACCAGACAGGGAGGCTGTCTGGGTGACATTTGGTCATCATACTCTTTCTTAATACAGTTTCTCGTTCTCTTACACTTTAGTTCAGGCTTCAGGCTTACAATGGAAAAGTTTAAAGATGGAAAATAACTGTAAAGTTGCTTGAGATTCAGCAAGCTGTGACCTTTTGCAAATGAAAGAAGAGCCCAGAGGTTGGGATGAGGCAGTTTCTATCATAATTTGCCTCTGATCTCCAAGGCTGACAACATCAGAGCCACAGTCCATTCAGTCAGGTAAAATGAATCATGAGAGACATGGGAGGACTTAGCAGTAAAGAAGCCCCCACCATTCCATTTAACTTTGACCCTTTTGGATCACCTGGTTAATTAACAGCATATAAATAAATAAGTGAGAGCAGTATTACATAATTACTTGACATCACCAGCCATGGTCAAATGAGTTCAGACCAATTCAAGATCTTTGGTTATAAAGTTTGGGACTTTTAGTTTAGTCTTGACCTGTACCATGGCCAAGAATGATGTGATAAACTGCTGGGATCGAAATCTGAGAGGATCTACATTTTCAGGAGGCCAGTGATTAAATCTGTGAACTTTTCAAGCAATGTTATGCCATGCCAGACCATTGTTCTAGCTCAACACCAGGGGTGTACCACCCATGGGGACATGGGGTAACCCATGTCTCTAGGTACACCCATTTCATCACATGGGAGGTGCCAGGTGCCAGCCAGATCCCTGCCCCTGGCCTCTCCCATGGTGCGGTGACTCAACTGGGGTGTGCCGGCTTCCCTTATGCCAGGGCACTGCTTACCAGCCGAGTTGCTTGCCATGGCAGCAGGCCAGCTCCTGCCCCCCAAGGGAGGCTGTGGAAGACAGAAGCTTACCTGCGGCCATGGCACTTGCTTGGGTCCTGTCCTCCTCAGGCTCCTGCCCTCCCTAGCCCAGGTGGGCACTGCCAAGCCCCACCCCCAACCTCCCTGCAGGCCAGCTTGGGGGGCAGGTGGGGCTCTGCAGTGGGTGGCCCAGGTAAGCACCACAGCACCTGTTCAAACTGCCTCCTCCTGAGCCCCACTCTCCCCTGGCCTTCCTGCTGGCTCTTGTAAAAGGAGCACGGGGGGGGGGCGGGGCACAGGGAGCCAGGCAGGGGCGGGGGAAGGGGGAGCTGGTCATGCCCCCAGGCACCATTTAAGCCTGGTGTTTCACTGCTCAACACTATTCACTCTAGCAACAGATCTGGACTGTCTCAAGCAAAGAAAGAGCATTCCTATCACCTAATACCAAGAATTCCCTAACTGGAGATATCAAGGAACTTATTGTATGCAAGACATGAGCTCTACCTTTAATTTGTTTATTTAGCTTGTTTATAGCAAGTCTTTTTCATTTAGACTCAAGGCAGATTATAGAGTACACAGAGAGTAAGAGAACCTGTAAGCATGCAGTATAGGACATTGAAGGGATAATGCAATGGGTGTAAGTGCAAAATTGAACAAAGCAACTCTGTGACCATACTGTCATGACCCCAAAGCCATTCTTATCATTTTATGCTGGAGCCTCAGTTGTCTCTTTATATAGAACTAGCGTACCAGGCTAGTTGCTGTGGCTCAGTCTGGTGAAGTGGAAAAGAAAGAAAAGAGAAAGCGAATGGTTCTAACATGTGTTATTGCACAATGCTTGCAAGGGAGGGGAGGGGCAAGGGGCCTCTCACTCCCCTCCCTCTCTCCCATTCCCTTGCATAGCACCCCGCCCCTCCCTCCCTCACGTTCCCCTTCCTCTGCTAGGGTGGGTGGCCCATGTCCAGATGGCAGACACTGTCCCTTTCACTCCCTTCCCTTGCAGGCGAAGTGTGTTGTTGTTGATGTCCACCACCAGATGGCGGTGTTGTGGAACAAAACCATGGTTCCAACTATCACATATGTGACATGTACACAATACATCTCACAGTTAGGCTGAAACGCACCCCTAAGAGATGTGTGTATGAAAGGGTATCCGTTTCTACTTGACTTTTGGTTCCTATGTGGGGGGAGAACTGGGTGGAACATAGCTTGTTGTCATGGTTTACCTGGGACAGGTGTGGTACATGAGCTAGGCAAGTAGCTTAAAACACGCTGGGAGCTATGAGCTATGTTGTGTTCAAATTTCAGAGCGTTTGGTCCAGAAAACTCCCGGGCCCTCCCTCACCTTTCCCTTCCTCCGCTAGGGTGGGTGGGCCATGTCCAGAGGGTGGGTCCCACACCTTTCACTCCAGGTGGCAGGGGTTTTCAAAGGCAGCATGGTTTTTTCCCTTTTATCAGAGGGTGTTGCTTTGACGGCCAGCAGATGGCACTGTTGCGAAACAGAACTGTGGTTCCAACTGTCACAGGTGTGGCATGTACACAATAACTGGCACAGTTGTGACATGTACACAACAGGAGGTGTGGAAACAGTATGAAAACCTAGTCGAACGCGAATGCAACATTGTGTGAAGATTTAAAAGCAATTGGTCCAGGCGTTTCGGCGTTAGAGCATCAGTAACAAATACACTGTTAGCTTTTTATATATATAAATGGATTTAGCTATGTTTTGTATCACATTCAATGGAAGGGGACCTCAGTTTTGTCCCTTTAAGAAGCCCTAGGGATGGTCTTCTCCAGCAGTTTATTACCTAGCAACCCGCATTTGGTTTGTCAGCTAGGTGCCAACAGAAACTGGGTGGCAACAACAAGTTAGACAGTCATAGATGTTATAGGCTCACAGGATTCAAGTTAATAAGTTTCAGTACAGTTAAAGTCAGTAGTGTTACAGTTACAGCAAGTTGAAAAGAAGACAAACCCAGAAAGAGCATGGCGGGAGAATTTGAAAAGACTCAGCATAATTTCCTAAAGAAACCACAGAAGTAGTTTGTACACCTCAAGTTCCAGCTTCCAGAAAGTTTCTGCAACAAAAGTAACTTTTATTTAGTTAGATCCAGGAGGAGCCAGGATATTTCAACATTGTAACTATTAAAGCTTTAAATATTGAACTGTTAACTGAGCCCAGGTAGTCTTCCCTTCTGCTTTGGCCGGATATAGGGCACCTAAATAACCGCCTAGGGAGCAGAACACATACTGTCTAAGTCTAAAACCCCTCCTTTTCTTTACATTCTGGGTTCTCCGCTTCTCTGTTTTATTTTCCAGGGTGGATCTATGAAGTTCTGTTTTTATGATTGGATGCCAATATAATATTATTGATTGTTGTTTTAATGGGGTTTTTATTGTAACTATTGTTTTATTGTGTTGTTCACTGCCCAGAGCCCTTCGGGGGAGGGGCGGTATATAAAACTAATTATAAATAAATAAATAAAAATAAATAAATATATAATAAACAATGTAATTGAACAATGCAGTTGGATTAGCAATACAAAATTAAATAACAATCTGAACAGCCAAATGCTTAGCCCAGTCTTACCAGTGTGGGAATTGGCCAAATACCTAAAAATTGAATTTGATATCAAGGAATATGAAATTGGTATGAACCAGAGATTGAAAAATCAAAATGGGATTTCTGTGTATAGAGGCCAGCAGGTCAAACTGCATGTAGCAGCTTGTCAGTGGTCATGCAGGCAAGCCAAAGATAAAAATCTTTAAGATCTCGTCTTTAAGATCTTTAAGAATTTATTTATGACTTGTTTTTCGGAACTAGCTATATGGGCAATAAAGAGAGCAGAGGTTAGAATCAAATTATTAGTAAATTGAAAAAGTGTTTTTCTATATATTTAAATGAACATAGAAATGATAATGAGAGATTTATATTACTGGTATTTTACTACAATTCAATTCTAGTAGAATCAATGTTTGTATAATTGTTAAAATCATGTTTTTAACTTTTAAAGTGAAATCATTTTAACATGGGGAAAGGGAACTTTATGATTCTAAGGAATGTATGTAAAATCTGTGTACCCTGGAGAGCAGTGGTGGGATTCAAAAATTTTAACAACAGGTTCCGATGGTGGTGGGATTCAAACAGTCGCGTAAAGCCAAACGGAGCAGGGTGGGGCACAACATGGCGAGGGCATGGTCTGGGCGTTCTGGGTGAAGGGATTTCCAGAGCAGGGTGGGCGGTACTGCAGCAGGGGCACTGGGCAAAATCTCCCCACTCCACCCCAATGCCACCTGGGTAGACAGTTTTGCAAAACGGAGCCAAGCACTGAGCAAAAACTCCTCTCCCCATCCCCACATGCCACCAGGGTAAAAAGATTTTGCCCACAGAAACCAAGCTACTGGCCACCTCTAATTTCTGCACTTTCCCATCCCCATGGCCTACCAGGGTAGAAAAGATTTCGCTCCACAGAAACCAAACACTGGCCAAATGTGGGCCTGCAACTCTCTCCATTCCCACATCCCACCAGGGTAGAAAGATTTGCCCACAGAAACCAAACACTGGCCAAATTCTGCAATCTCCCATTCCTACATGCCACTCAGGGTAGAAAGATTTGCCCACAGAAACCAAACACTGGCCAAATTCGTGCACTCTCCATCCCCTATGCCACCAGGGTAGAAAGATTTTGCCCATTGCAAAAACCAGGCCACGAAAGCCATGCCGTCCCCATCTTCGCCTCGCGCTTCTTGCAGGAAGCAGGGCGGGCGCATCTCTCGCCCGCGGCCGGCCAGGCCGTGCCGTGGGCTTTACCTCCTGCCCGCCCCGCTGCTTGTGGGGCGGGCGCTCTCCCGGAGGCCGGCCAGGCCGAGCCGCTGGACCCATCTTCGCCCGCCCTGCAGGAAGCAGGGCTGGCGATCCCGCGGCCGCCAGGCCGTGCTGTGGGCTTTACCTCCTGCCCGCCCCGCTGCTTGCGGGGCGGGCGCTCTCCCGGCGGCCGGCCAGGCCGATCCACCGCAGTGCCCATCTTTGCCCGCCCTGCAGGAAGCAGGGCGGGCGCATCTCTTGCCCGCGGCCGGCCAGGCCGTGCCGTGGGCTTTACCTCCTGCCCGCCCCACTGCTTGCGGGGCGGGTGCCGTGGGTGCCTTGGGCCCCACTGCTTGCGGGGTGGGTGCTGTCCCGGCGGCCGGCCTGGCCGAGCCGCCGTCCCCATCTTCGCCCGCCCTGCAGGAAGCAGCGCGGGCACACCTCTCGCCCAAGGCTGGCCAGGCCGTGCCGTGGGCTTTACCTCCTGCCCGCCCCGCTGCTTGCGGGGCGGGCGCTCTCCCGGCGGCCGGCCAGACCGATCCACCGCCGCGCCCATCTTTGCCCGCCGTGCAGGCAGCAGGGCGGGTGCATCTCTCGCCCGCAGCCGGCTAGGCCATGCCGCGGTCTTTACCTCCTGCCTGCCCCGCTGCTTGCGGGGCGGGCGCTCTCCCGGCGGCCGGCCAGACCGAGCCGAGCCGCCGGGCCCATCTTCGCCTGCCCTGCAGGAAGCAAGATTTGCCCACAGAAACCAAAAACTCGCCAAAGTCTGCACTCCCCATCCCCATGCCACAAGGGTAGAACGTTTAACAAAGCAGGGTGGGCGCATCTCTCGCCATGGAGGGGAGGGGGATTAATCATTAACAGACTTGCTGGGTCAGTTGAAGTTGAAGTTAATCATTAACCTAACCGGCAGTTTGCAGAACTGAGGAAGATTTATCAAAGGAGTTGAAGTTAATCTTTAACAACCGGTTCGCTGAACTGAAGAAAATTTAACAACCGGTGGGCTGCATCCCACCTCTGCTGGAGAGGTATCTCTCTCTGGGAACAAATACTTAGGAATGTACTAACTACCTGGATTTGAAAAACCAGAAAGGCAGAATTTAGTTTTATGGTCCTTTTATGGTCCTTTGCATCTGGGCAGAGGGACACGAGGAGAGGACATGCAGCTTTAATGTGACAATGTTTTAGTCAGAGAAGCAATTTGATTCAGAGGCTGTCTTAATGTGACAAGGAGACAGAATCATCCAATCAGATTTTAAGGTTAATGCAGAAAGCACGTGAAAGAGGAATGATCTTGTGGGATACATTTACAGGTATGAAATAGGACATATGTATTCTTTGTATTTATAGAAATGAAGTCTTTATCTGGGTAAGGTGTGACTCTTCTAGAGAGTTACTTGTGTGCAAACTATCAAATTCAGCACAGTAAAATTTATATTTTTTATGGGAGGGGTGTGCCTCTTGTGGAGGGGACACCCTGGTATGATGCCTATGCTGTCCAGTAAAGCTATCTTTTCTTTTCAAACCTTGATTTCTGTGGGTTTATTTCCTTACCAGAAATGAGGTCTGGCCTCTCACCAGTATGCATGGAGGAACCTTTAATATATCCTGCTCAGATGACCAAAGTTGCCTCAGTGGCAGAGTTCCCAACATCCAGGTGAGGCCTGGGATCTCTTGCTATTACAGTTGATCTCCACAAAATGGAGATCAGTTCCTGTGGAGAAAATGGCTGCTTTGAAGGATGGAGTCTATGTCATTGTACCATGCTGAAGTCCTTCCCCTATTCAAATCCTGTTCTCTCCAGATTCTACCCCCCCCCCCCAAACTCCTAGTATTATCCCACCCAGAGCTGGCAACCCTATCAATGCAGCATTTCCCTGCAGTTTTTGTGGACCACACATTAAGCCACACCTCTAACCCCAGAATCCCCAAATTCTATTCAAAACATTAAATCTAAGGTACAAGCTTCGCTATTTCTAGGGCCCTTCACAACCTGAGAGAGATCCATAGTGGACATTGGGGCTATGAAATCTCATGTTGGCCCAGACACGGTCCCATCAGCATGTGTGTTAAAATCTCCTAGGATAATCAGTCTGGAGTCTACAGTACCAGAAATGACATTAAGCCTTGTTATCTCTCCAAATAGATTCTGAATCGACCGCGATCTTTCCGCAGATTAGCACCTACACTCTGAATAACTGTGTACCCAATTTGCTGGAACTTGAGCTTTTGAACATTCTGATGTCTATAGGCCAGTGGTGATGAACCTTTGGCACATCTGGAGTGCCAAAGGTTTGCCACCACAGCTATAGGCTATTACTAGGTAGCCTTTCATAGTGTATCTTATATAATATATTCTGTTGAAGACAAAAGTGTAACTATAGCAAAGTTTGCAGTACCTACTTTTCCTTCATTTTTGTGTGGGGATCTTCGGAGTCATAGGTGCAAAAATAATTTGAAGCATTTTCAACATAAAGGACTATAAATTCTCTTCCTCCACAGGTTTTAGTTGCACTGACTATATAGAGCCATGTACAAATTAAAGGAGACATAACTCTAGCCTCAGACTTACAGTAAAGCACATAACACAACACAAAGAAATCAAGAGAGAAGAAGAACAACATGCCAAATGTCAACCAGGAAAAACAAGACTGTGAAGTACAAAGTAGAGTAAAAACAGAGACGGACAAAATCTACCCATGTAGTCTTGGAAAAAGCAGGCTTTTGGGAGAATTTTTCAAAGCTCGGCAACATCAAGCCTGGGAGAGCTTCTCCACCAGGCATTTTGTCAGTTTCTCTCTACACTCCTTAGCCAAAAACTTTCCAAAACATTTGGGAGGGGAGTGGGAAGCAGAAAGATCTAAAGGAGGAAAAGTGCTGCCAAGACACCTGGCAAAAGCGCTTTCCAGCTGTCTGAAAGAAAGTAAACAAAATAAATAAAAAACAAAGCATGTTCATACCCTCTAGCTACACTTCCCAGACTTTGTATCAACACTGAATAAATATTAACAAGAGCCCTCAGTTTTAGGTTTGGCTGCCTTTTCCTTTTCCTCTGCCCCCAAACTGATAACTTGGATAAAGTGGGGGAAGAATTTAAAGACAAAGAGCAGCCTTCACAATGTGAGGCTAAATTTGAATGGATATTGGTTGTGCATTTCTAAACCCCTTATTTATTAAATTCTTCTCCACACAAATGTAAGTTTTCAAGAGCATCTTGAATAAAGGAAAGCAGTCATATTAATGGTTTATGTCAGAATTATATCTTGGATAACCCATGTTTTAATATATAGGCCTTTCTCAAATGCAAATACTTTTTAAAAAATTCATTGTTTATAATTTTTTAGAAATTAGCAAATAATATTTCTCCACTGCTATTGATTTAAGAATTTTTCAGATCAATAATCATGTTTCTTGTGAAGCACAAGCCATTGTAACCAACTTTTTATGTCGTGTAATCTTTTCGTCAAAAGTATCTGTGATTATTGTGTTTTCCTGTTTATACGTGTTCTATGCAGGCAGCAATTGTGGGCTATGGAAACAATCCACATTACTGTCATGCCTTTGCACAGAGACATTTTTTTTTTTAATTACTTGCCACACATGCACAGCTATGCAGGCATGCACAAATGCACCCCACAGCCATACCAATGTCCCATTACATGACTGGCTGCATCTGCACAGCTACACAGCTGCAAGCCACAAAATTTTAAAAAAGGAAAAGGGGCCTCCCTGCAATGGCCGGGCAATGGTATGTGGCTTCTCCCTGACAGTAGAGGATGGGGTAGAAGAGAGGAGCAGCTCCAACCCAAGATCAGGAGCAGCTCCAACCCAAGATTTTTCAAAAGGATTGCTTTTAGTGATTAAAAAAAACAAGTTGTAGGAAATAAAATGGGGCAGACTTGTTTTAGAGGTGGGACCTGTGAAGTCTCCCCAAAAAACAGGTTATATAGCATCCTACACCCATGTTTCTTGGCCCGTGTGGGCAAAACTGTGATTTGGTCAGAGGAGCATTTGTGGATCCCTGCCTACATCACCATTGGATATTGCATTTACAAAGGGGTGAGCATGCATGTGTAAACTGGGAATGGTAGATGAACACATGAGCTATTGAAAATAACTGCATCTGTCATAATGTTAGTTAAATGAAACTTTGTGTATGGGATTAGTTCTACAATGAGCAATTCACATGGGCAAGTGATGGCCATGCATGTATGAAATAGTCTTGAGTTACTGAGGTTCCTTAGTTACAGTCAAGGATGTAGGTAAGGGGGGTTCTTGGGTTCAACCCCCCCATTCATGTCTGAAGCTCCGCCCCTCCATTTGTGGGTTTTAAAAACATTTTAGTGTTTTTTTGGTTTTTGTCCTGCAGGGGGTGCATTGTTTAGGCTAGCAGCACCAAACTTTCAGGGATTGTTTGGGGGACTCTCCTGATGATCCAACCCAGGGTTGGTGCAGTTTAAGTGGGGGATAATCCACCCCAAAACAGCATCACTTTGAATGTTGTTTAACTAGGGACCCCAGATTCTTCCTTTAAGGTGGATTTAAAAGGAGAATTTGGGCTCTCTAGTTTAAACACCATTGAAAGTGATGCTGTTTGGGGGTGGATTCCAGCATCACAGCAGCTGCCCAGGAGGGGGGGCGCAAAAGATTTTGCACCAGGCTCCATTTTTCCTCTATGCCTCTGCCCAGAGGGGAGGGCAGAAGGAACTGCCAGCTGCCAGCTGGGAGCCCAGCTGGTGAGGGGCAGGGGAGGGCAGGGCAGGGGAGTCTGCTGACCCTGGCCTCGGAGAGCTGCTTTTATAAGCGCTAGGCCAGGGGCAGGGCTTGGGGAGGCATAGTCATGCCCTAGGGGCAGGTGGGGGTGTGCCCCCGAGCCCCCCCATAAAAAATCTATACCTACGTCCCTGGTTACAGTGCTTTGAAGATTCATATTCAAGAAGAAAGATAGGAATGTTATGGACTTTTAACCAATAAATTCTTGAAAGACAGAAATTGAACCACAAATTATCTATATAAACTCTGTCACATAGCCAAGGTGTGGGATAATACGTTCAAAAGAGAAAAAAGTGGGAAGGCCAACATATTCAGAGAAGAGAGGTATAGGCATCATTGCCAGAAATTACCTCAGCATAATTTTTTTTCTTTAAGGATACTGTATACATATTGGTAGAGCTAGCGCAGTTCATTTAATTAACATTAGGAGAAAACCAAGAAAGTTCCATTACTGTGCTAGCTGGCCATCTGTCCAAATAAGAGCTGGCAATGAGTGGCATGTTAACCTTCCTCCATCTGTATTTGTCAATAGTTTAACAGCAAGTAAAACACAATATCTCAGCCATGTGAATGTTCATTCTGATTTCATTTGCATAAATGTTTAATAATGCCATTACTATCCTGACTGATAAACAGCTATTTGCGCTAAACATGCACCTGTCTAAAATGTTCTGAAGTGCAATTGTTTTCTAGTGAGAAAATTATTGCTATTACTTTACTACATGTCAAAGCAACTTAATCCTTACAAGGAAGAATGGATGTTGAGAGCACCTATATGCATTCACCTGTCCTTCAGAGACAGCTCTTAAGCCACACATGACAACTGCTTTTTATCCTGTGATGCGTTCCCACAAGGCATGGGGCTGATTTCCAGAATCTCTGGAGGGTCAGAGTGCTGGTTCCTCAGGAAAAAGAAAAAATGGTATAAGCAGAGGATTTTATGAAAATATTAACAGAATCAGCAGAAACAATTATTTTCATGAATATAGTAACATCAATTTAAAGACAGGCTATGGTAACTTAGTAACATAAACTAGCCTAGACAAGTACCCATATCAATGAGATCAAGCCTAAAGATGCACACCTCACATGGACCATAGTTCACCAACCCTTTCTTGTCATGAAAGGCCTTATATGCCATCCAAATGCAAACCCACTAGTTGTGCTTCTTCCTAAATATTTGAAAAGTTTGATCACAAGTAGTCTGGTTGTGAAGTAACAGGGAAGAGTGTATGTACATATGGGAGGAATATACAGCCAGCATGCTGCAATCTACATAAACCCGTTTAAGCATTTGGATGATCTAACATAAATTTCCATGGTCACTTTCTTTTCCCTAGGTGAGATTCCACTCTGTTATTACCTTCCGTGACCCCAATGTAGCAAAATTCTGAACTATTATCATAGTATAAAATATTAGCTGTTTCTACTTAAGACTCTTGTGGTAACTAGTTATATCAACTTTTCTAGTGTTTGAATGACCATGTAATGAAGAAGAGTGGAATTCTGGCAGCAAACTCCATCTCTTGAACTACATGAACTGATTGGTACCATGTAGACAATTTACATAACTCTTTTTGTTTTGGAATCAGGGTTGCCAGCCTCCACTTTGGACCAGGAGATATCCTGGAATTATAATTTATCTCCAGCCTATAGAGATTACTTCCCTTGGAGAAAATGGCAGCTCAATCCATGGGATTATAGCTCACTGAGGTCTCTACCTTGCATGACCCTTTATTTTCCAAGCTTCACCCCAATTTCTAAAAAAAATATATTCCAATGTGAATAACCCTGTTGGGAACTCTGAAAATGAAGTAAAATAGATCCATTGTAGAAAGTAAATATTAATGGTGAAAAGCAATTTAAACTATACTTTGTCCAAACAATACTTTGGAGAAGCATTTTGTAATATTCGAGAAAATACTATTTCATTCCTCAACCATAATTCATGTTTATTTTGGTACTTCAGGGATTTACGTAAAACAAATTGAGTTGGCATTTCATTTCAAACACTGTGTATATTTTGATATTGCACTGCCAGGGACATTTAAAACATACATTTTCAAATGCCTCAGGGACAGACAGTATTCTTTCAAATCCCGCCTACCAGACAAATAGTAATTTCCAACAAATAAATGGCTCATTTCTTGAACTGAAACTTTCCATACTCCCCCTCTCCCTTAACTCATCTAAGGGCAGAGATATCCAGCTCATACGAATGAGTGTAAGAAGAAAGCCATTCTCATTTATTATCCCATGAAGGCAAACAGAAGGACAATAAAATACCTTGAACATTTTCAAGTTGCTTGACAATTTCGTTTTGCTGAGTAAAATAATTGTTTATGGATAGTTTAACACATGTTTAATAATTTAGAACTTCCAATTTACTTTTGACAAATTTTCAGAGTAGCTCAGCTGCTATGAAATGGACAATAAAAATTTAGTGGGGAAGACAATGTCTGGGGTTATTTAGCAGCAATGAACAAATGGGCTGCTTTTTCTTATTTCATTCTATGAAGTGCTTTTCTCAATTAAAGCTGAGATGCAAGTTTGTTTCTAAAAAGTGGTCCATCTCCTAGTGCAGCTTCTACAGCACCATCTCACTGTACTGTTTTAATTCTGAGTCTATATCAATGTGTTGGAGGCAGTTCCGAGTTCAGAACTTCCAAGCAATTTTAAAAGGCTGATGGTTTCTGTGCAAATCCTTGATCAAGCCACTTGATGGATTTTGTGTAACAAGGAGAACAGAGAGCTGAAAACAGATTCTGAACATGCCAAGAAAAATTCTGATTTTTTATTTTTTATTTTAAGACCACATGTCCGGATGTTTTATGCAGTTCCCTTGTCTTTAATCTTAGTAGTAGAGGTGTGTCACCAGAAGCACTGCATGTTACACAAGTGTAACACTTCAGCATTAAAAAGTTGAGGTTGGTAGTCCATGGGGTGTGGATGCTGTTTTCAGAACCAGAACGGCACATAAACATAGCTTTTATTGCAAGGCAGGGAGAACCAGGGACATAGAATGAAGAGTTTTGAACAAAACTGTAAATATATTAAGTAGTGCCAAATCCAGTGTGAGAAAATAAGCCTCATGCTGCTATCCTAAGAAGACTTTCCTTGATTGCTGTCTCTGGGTCTCCAATTCCATATATTCCAAGATGGTTTGGAATTCTCAACAATGTGTATCCTCTTTACAGGCTTTGAGAAGCAAAGCACTGAGGATCAAAAGACCCATGCCAGAAGATGACCACTCTTCTATCAACTGCCCTTCTTACTGTTCTGCTGGCTGTCTTCTCAGGAAGTCATTCTTTCACACACACCCCACCCCAGAAATCTCAGCTCTCTTCAGCTGTCAGTTTTCCCCACTGCACTTGAACATTTTGAGCTCTAGCCTCTCTTGCTCAGACAAACTGCTAGCACAATGCTGTGTTTTAGATTGTGATTTGATCACATTATTGACCACAGTAAAGCAAATCTATGTAGGGGCTCTTATGTGCCAATGGGAGAAGTTTTTCTGGCTCTGACAAATACATTTTGTTGGCTTTATAAATTTGCGATCAATTAGAAGAGGAGGAGGAAGAGAAGGAGTTTAGATTTAAACCCTGCCTTTCTCAATTGTAAAGAGTCTCAAAACTAGATTGCAAACTCCTTCCCTTTCCTCTCCCCACAATAGACACCTTACGAGGTAGGTGAGGCTGAGAGTTCTGAAGAGTTGTGACTAGCCCAAGGTCACCCCTCAGTCTTCATGTGTAGGAGCAGGGAAACAAATCCAATTCACCAGATAAGAGTCTGCTGCTCGTATGGAAGAGTGGGGAATCAAACCCAGTTCTCCTGATTAAAGTCCACTGCTGTTAACCACTACTCACAACAATCACATTTGTTTCACATTTAGAAAACCACAAGCAGGGGAACTGCAAGGACTTGGGAGATTTCATTTCCCATATGGGCCATATTCCAATTTTTTTCCTTTCCTTTCCCAGAAAGCTCCCATATTCTTTCCCCCTTTTTTTGTTTCCTACTTTGTTTTCTCACAAATCAGCCAACCAACACTTTTCTGCACTTTTGTCTTCATCTTACCCTCTTTCCCATCCCCTGGAAGCCCCTCATAAATCCCTTACTAAGCTGTGCAGTCCAAGCATTTCCCCTGTATCCCCTTCCCCATGTTTGTTTGTTTGTTTGTTTGTTTATTCAATTTATATACCGCCCGATCCCCGAAGGGCTCCGTTTTCTCTTTCCTTCTAGCTGGCAGCCCCCAAATCCTTATCTTTCTTCTTTTCTTCTCACCCACCAGTAGGTTGCCAACCTCCATGGAGATCTGGAGATCTGCTATTACACCAGCCTGGAGATCTGCAATTACAACTCATCTCCAGGCAATCAGAATCAGTTTCCCTGGAGAAAATGGTTGATTTGAAAGGTGGACTCTAGAGCATTAGACCCAATTGCAATCCATAACCTCCCCAAACCCTGCCTTCCCCAGGCTCCATTTCCAAAATATCCAAGTATTTCTCAACCCACAGCTGACAATTCTACTGTCCCCCCATTTTTCTTATGTTTAGTTAGCTCAACTATATCCTGCTTTTCTCCTCAATGGGGACCCAAAGCAGTTGACATCATTATCCTCTCCTCCATTCTATGCTCATAAAAACCCTATAAAGTAGTGTCAGGCTGATAATATGTGTAACTGGTCCAGAGGTGGGATCCAACCAGTTCTCACCACTTCTCTAGAAGTGGCTACTAATTTTTTCTGAGTGCCGAGAAGGGGTTACTAAAGCAACCTCCCTGCCCAATAGGGACTGGAGGTGCGTGTGTGTGGCGGCGCCACTGTTTGAATCCCACCACCATCGGAACCTGTTATTAAATTTTTTGGATCCCACCACTGAACTGGTCCAAAGTTAACCAGGTAGTTTTCATAGCAGAGTGTTAGTTCCAACCTGGGGCTCCCAGATCTAACCACTACACTGGCTTTCATGGGATGGCTGCTGTTGAACAGTAGCAAACAGCTGGAACTCAGTGACTCATGCAAATTGTATGGTAGCAAATCAACCAGCAACTGCTGCCTGGCCCTGCCCCAGAGAGTCATCTCTCAAAGGACAAAGAAGATCTGGAAAGGCCACTTCCCTACCTCCTTGCCTTTTCCTGACAGAAACCAAGGCTTGAATACTGGGCAGATCTCTAGCAGTGGCCTTGAGGGCACCTGTTTTTCAAAGGTACAGGTACTCCTTTCATCATTTTGCAGATTTTAACACTGTGGCCCCTTCCGCACATGCAAAATAATGCGTTTTCAAACCACTTTCACAACTATTTGCAAGTGGGTTTTGCTATTCCGCACAGCTTCAAAGAGCACTGAAAGCAGTTTGAAAGTGTATTATTCTGCATGTGCAGAATGAGCCTGTGTATTTTTTACATTTCAGATTATTCTGGACCTTTTCTCAAGTAGAGAAAAGGCACACATCTGTCTTGATGGCCATGACCCCAATCTTATCTTATAAATAACCACTGGTGAGGCCACACTGAGAATGAGGTATATTGATTTAAGTGTATTAATTCATAGTTTTCACAATATTGTATGGTAACAGTTAACATTATATTGTTTTAGCATGTATTTCTAATTTTGTTTGATTTTAAAAACCTTTAACATGGGTTAATGTACTTACACTTTCAGCAAGCTAAGAATTAAACAGCAAAATACAATAAATTTTTCAGTGAATACTTTTAATACTTTTGATGTATTTTTAAAAATGTTGATTCAATATTTTTATTTTTTTCTATCAATAATGGAAGCATCTTGGATAACTTCAAAATTTAAGGGGAAGTAAGCTCTTTTCAATGTTCTTCTGCCTCCTAAAAAATAAATATCTATTTCACTACTTTCAAGTAACAACATCAGATAAAACTCAGAGCAGTCCTGTAGGTCCTCTGGGTATGTCAACCATCAGTATCAGTCTATGTGCATCCCAGGAAACAATTTTTACTTTGCTGGCCATGTTAGGTTTGAAAAACTAAACTCATCACAAAAATAAATCCGGAAAACAAATGTACTTTATCTCAGCCATACTGAAAATGAAACTTCAGTGCAAGAAATAATTGTCTCTATAAATGAAAATGAAACATGAGGATACATTGAGGCCCCTTCCGCACACACAAAATAATGCGTTTTCACAACTGTTTGCAAGTGGATTTTGCTATTCCACACAGCTTCAAAGAGCACTGAAAGCAGTTTGAAAGTGCATTATTCTGCATGTGCGGAATGAGCCCAAGAGTACAGTGAATTAAAAAAAAACATTTTTAAAGTGACTAATTTTCTCTATATGGAGCATTTTTAAATAAAATGTATAATTTTAAACAGAAGGGATGCCTTGGAGTGCAGTATTTCATTTTACAGGATACCAAGGAAGTACAATGGAACTAAACAAGATATGGAGATACAAGAGTTTGGCTAGCTAAAGAAAACCCTGCCAGGTGGAGTTAGAGTCCTAGCATCTCTCTTATTTAAAGGCCACTTCACTGGTTGTCTGGGTATTTTTTCCTGCAGATATTTTGCTGAGACTAGGGCTGGTGTCTGTGCCACAAGCTGAGGATAACAGCCAAAGGGCTTTTGACCTGGGTGACTTAGCCTATAGACTTTCAGGCTATTTGTGCATGAACAACTCCTTGCAGCAAGCTTACCTGACCTTTGGGGTAGATTTTCACTTTCACAAGACATTATCTGAGTTAGAGTCTAATTTACACAGCTGTTCCTATGCTGCTGCACTTCTTGTGAACGAAAGGTTGGATTTTCCCAATGCAGCCAAACTCCAACCTTCTAATCTTCTTCACTGGAAATGTGAACCTGATCAAGTATGAATGCCTGCCTTAGGTTCTTCCCCCTCCCCCACTAAGATCATTTCTCCCTTTCATCCACCCACTTTCCATTCCTTTTGCTGCCCACCAGCTCCCCATCTTCATGTCCCAGTATTCTCCATTGGGTGCTGCTACAGTTTGCCAGGGTTGTAGGTTCCTTGGTCTAAGGCTGATTCTGTGTGGGCCAAAAACAGCAGTGTAAAAACGGTGTGAAACTGTTGTAAAAGGGTTTAAAACGGTGTAAAAGGGTTTATACTGTTTTCACACCTGTTTCACACCACTGTTTTTGGCCCATGCGGAATCAGCCTAACTTTCCGCTACTATCCTATTCTGTCAGACCCTCCAACTGAAGCCATACATAGGCAGACTGTGTTAAACTGGAGATTGCTGCTTGTGGGGTACACTGGGAATCATGCTTCTCTGGGTAACAATTTCTCCTGGCATTTTATGGAGGTTTTCCATAAATTTGTGAAATCTGGATGCAGACTTTTTTCCATCCCTCTACCCCCTACCTTAATACATTTCTTTCTAAGGCCATCTCACTTGCAGTTTGTAGCATTCACCTTTGCACAATCTCAGGGGTTCCAGAATCTACACTTTAGATCAGCTGACTGGAAGATTAAGTACCCTGGATGTAATGGGAAAAAGCACTGAAGCAGCACCACGTGGCCACATCTGGTATACCAAGTCAGGGAGAGCTACCAAAAGAGAAGACTGGAATCTCTGGCCTCTTGTACAGGAAAGAAAAAGAGGTATAATGTGCCACTTTTTTGTTTTTTGAACCAGGTAGCATCTGGGTTTTGTATGCATGTGTTACTCAGGTCCAGGTGAGAGGCTAGTCTGCATTTGTGTGCTGAAAGTATAACAGCTGCATGGCAAAACCCTTGATTGCCTTAATGGACTGCTGAAGGACTAACAGCATTCACCTGTTGGCAGTCAGCCAAAGGGAATGACTAAGCATGATTGCATCAGCTATATATAAGAGTCATGTGACCTTTGACTGTACTAGCCATAGGCTAATTAATGTATCATAGTGTATATAAGTAAGCTTAACCTGCTTCCAGTTGGCGCATGTTCCTTGTTGGGGATTATAATCCAGGGACCTAAGGCTCTAAGGCTCTGGTCCGCTTAAAACTGTATATATTGTATCAATGCCAATACATCCTTTTCTCTTTGAGTGAACTCCTGGCCTCCAGTGGTTATTGGCCGTGACTCTGTGTATAAGGCTCAGTCTGTTTCACGCCGTCAATCTTGTGTCAGGTTATAAGTCCAGTTGCCGCTTAGAGCGCCTGGTACAAACCCAATTCGGTGAGTGCAACATTGCCCAGTGGGCTGTCGGAGTTAAGCAAGTGGTAGCAAATGCTGACGGGTCCCACTCATGGGCTGCTGTTTGGTGCGAAAGGCTCAACCGAGTCCAATTACGCCTCATGGGCAGAGAAATGGAATGCTTTCCTCATATCCCAAAGGACTCTCTGGACAGCCGCGTACAGGAAAGCTCCGGTAGATATGGACGACGGCATGATGAGGTGGAGGCTGATGAGAAAAGCCCGAAAGCAGCCATTGTTCTAGCAGTGGAAAACAGCCAATTGGTGTTCCTAAGTGAGATAAAAAAAACAACAGCTTTCCTGAAGGTGTTGGACTGCCCTGGAAAGAGTTGTACCCCAGAGGGACAACAGCGTGGGTTCAAGCTGATTCTGGTAGCGTAGAGACTCTTTAATCTTCCCTAAGTTGTATTGAAGGTAATGTGGATTTCCCATCTGCAAACAAATGAGAACATCTCCCTTGCTGATTTTGTCCCGATAGAGGTTTCATTTTTTGATAATAACTGCAAGCTTTGATTTTGTTTCTCCTGGCGCACACAATGGGACTCCATTAGTGGATGTGGTTTACACAGTGTGCCAGGAGGATGATTTAACATTGACTACATCGGTCCGGGAGGCTTTGAAATGGAAGGGGCAAAGCGGATTTACTGCGTCTACCCCTCAGCCTCCAGTGAACAACAACAGCACTGCAAGGACCGAAGGTGACAAATTGGCATAGAGGCTTAATCGCTGTTCGTGAAGGATGTTACACCTGTGGAGCAAAACTAATCCACCTAGCGAGTGAATTGCCAGCGAGGGCAAATAACAGCTTAATTCAGACGCTACAAAGCAAATAGGGCTGTGCAGAGGACTGGAAAAGGAAGCACCTTTCTTGGTGCAATGACGTACCCGGCAACTTCAAATCTACGCGGGTTCTTGGACAATCGGGTCTACAGGAACATATAGTAGCAAGGGCAAGTCTTCGCTGCAGAAGAATAAAGAGGACACCCAGATATTGGAGAGGTAACTTTGCTGACAGCTCTTGCAGCTGCTGTACAGTCCTGCAAGGAGAAGTGCCTTTTGGCGTTACAAGCCATGGGGATTGCTACCCTGGCAGAATCGTTGGTTACAACATACCGAAGTATGGCGATAATCTATTAAGCGTGTCCAGGTTGGCACTGGATGGGGTGTATGTATAAGGTAATTTTACTGGGACAGGGTGCTCCATAGCCAGGGATGGGGAGCATTGTGGCACAGGGTGTATTAAGCTGTCAACAGGACTTTATAAATTTGACTGTGGGACAGTAACAATTCCTGTGGACCTGTGATGTTCCAATCCACTGTGTAGTGGGGAAATGACCCAATTGCACCCAGCTAATTGTGTGCACAACTTCCATAGGAAATGGTGGGCATGTGGAGCTTCAGGTACCTCAAACAAACAGCACAAATGTGTGGTGTGCAATTTGCCAAATGTGATTGTTTTCTCTTGGAGTGCAAAGTGTGTCATTGAGTGGGAAAGTGAAAACGCGATCCAGTGGCAAGACAAAGTTCTCCCAAGGGTAACTAAGGACCCTTCGCTTTGGTGCACCCGCGATATAGCACAATCGCATGGTGTTTCCATCGGGGTGCCAAATATGTGGTTTCGTAATTGTGGATCGATGTGCCACACGCTTCTACCTCTCTCCCATTTCTTAAAAAAAAAGAAGAGTGAAGTTTCCATGCATTTCTAAATTCATGGTGCATTAAGGATCTGTAAACAATTTTGATGTGATGTGAAAAACAATCCAGATTGATGGTGCCGGAGAATTTCTAAGCGAAACCAATTTAACTGGAGTGCGGCATAAACAAACGAGGGAATAGAGGATTAGACGAAAGCGTCTTAATGCCTATGTGCATTCTGAAGTGAAATGGTTTAGCAGAGAGAGAAAGATTGGGTGTAACTGAAACAAATGGTGCTACCAGCTCGTGCTATGCTAGACGCGAAATGCAAAGGATAGTCTCTGGCATGAGGTAATGGGCTTCTACCGTAATCGCATGGTTACGGAAGTCATGAACAGATTATTCAGTGAAGCACTCCACCGACATTCCTTATATAGGAAGCTGTATGGTAAGGCAACCTAAGTTAGACCAATCTTTATACCTTTGGTCTCATATGCCAATGTTCTGGTTGCCAAATTCACAGAAGCAAAGAAAACTAAAGGTGCATCTCACAAAGGCTTCAGTTTGTGGGTGTCCAAGTGCTGGTAATGAAGGCTTCTCTAGGTTCCCATACTCAAATGGTCAGGGAAACCATTTTCCAGAAGTGTCAGCCTGGAGTTTGGAGAAGCATTCTGGTTGGTCCCGGCTGCATAAAGCAATTTTAGGGACTCCCCTGTTTCTAAGCATGAGGAAAAGCCATCTGTCATTCTGCGCATATAAGGCGCTGATAAAACATATTGAGAGAATCGAGACAAAGAGCTGGAAAGTGAAAAGTTCTTCTGAGGTAGAGTGTGAAAGACACAAGTCTAGTGTTCCTGTTAAAGCTCGAATCAGACTCAGAAAGTGATAAGGAGGGAAAGAACCAATTCCCCAAAAGGTAACTGGCAGGTAAGCATGTGACCAAGTTGGAAATCCACCCCAGAGGTTTGGGTATGACACACAACAATACAAATCCAGAACAGAGAATGGAGCAGCCATCGTTTTACAAACAAATAACCGATGAAATGGTCCTTGAACCAAACAATTATCAAGAGGTTTTGCACAGGGATGAAGTTGAGCAAAAGCGAAGCCATGGTTTTGAGGTGCTAAGGCGAACCTCAGAGTTCAAATCTCTTAATCGACCTAGATGTTTTCAATTGAGGTTGATATGCCAAAAAGGAAGAACTCTTGTTGGACCTCCAGGATGGGTCTATAAAGAAAAGCTTTTAGCTTAATGTAAGTGAAATGCCTTTTAAAAGCCAGACTAGTAGCCAGGAGGTTCTCCAAAACAAAAAATTTTCCAGAGGATCTTCTACTGAAACCCATATGCTGCCACAGAAGCTAGGTATGAATCCACTGCCAGGTTTGCTGCTTACATTGCTGAACAAAGGGGGGGGTATGTCTCCAAGCAACTAGATGTGCAAAATTGTACCGCTCTACCCTGAATGCAAAAGGTGGATGAGGAGGATATATATGAGACCACCAATCTGGTTACAGGTGTAAAACAAAATAAGGTTTGGTTACTGAAAACGCGTTCTTTATGGTTTCAAAACAACTCAGCACATATGCGTGGAGAAACCATTTAGATGTAACCTGTTGGTGGAAAGAGGGTTTTCAAAGTTGGTGCCACCTTGGATTCCTGTGTCTAACAAAACAGGGAAATCACAGGGTGCTGAAACGCTCTTAGTAGTGTGAAGTCGGCTTTATGACATCAAGCACATAATTAACAGAAACCAAAAAAAGGAACTGAACAAAAGTAAGTTTCAGACTTTGGCAAAACACATTTAAAGTGTGCGTGGATCTAGGTGGAAATAAAATCCCACCTAAGTAATGGACCCTCCTTGTACAAACCTGCTGAGGGTTTGGCTTACTGCACCAAGAGTGGTAAAAATAAAAGAGCTCTTTGGAGAGAACACTAAAATGGTTAAACTGCACTCAGCGAAAGCAAACACTCCATGGTGGTGTAGGTTTCAAGAACTAGACAGGACAGTCAAGAATGTGATGACTCCTGTCTCTCACAGAAGTGTAATCGGGTCTCTTGCAGTATATTGCTTCCATTAAGCAGACCATTCAGATAATTCGCTACATGCTGTCAACGCATTCCGGTAGATCTATGCCAAACAACCAACTGAAACAGACTGGACTGTGGGTAAAAAGGGTACCTGAAATAATCTTTAATGCAAACTTCATTGTCTAAAGGTTTACTGGCTGTGTCCAGGACCTAAACCACTCAACATTGCTTGGATATGCAGATATAGCAGTTCTTTGGCGAATGAAGAGAACACAATAATGCTTGTACCAAAATCGGGTATGTGGATAACTCTACGCGTATAGTGTAACCCATTTTATGGGCATCATTTAAGCAAGCAAAACTAGGTAGCACAAAGCAAAGCTGTGTGAGGGCCTAATACAGCGCTGGTGGAATAGTTGTGCTTTTAGACATGCAAATGGGTGTCTTAGAATTTAGCTAAAGACCTAGGTGGTGCTAAGGTACCAAAAAAAACCAAGCATATTATTCAATGACTCCTCTAAAGTTGTATGCTACAGTCTCTTAGTAAAGGCTAACCTATCTACAGACTCAGAAACAAAAGCATATATAGGAGCACGCCATCAAAACATCAGACAGATGATTCAAACAGGGACTCATAGAGGCAAGCTTCCCACCTTCTACATTGGTGGACAATAAGGCAGTATTATCCTGACCAAGCCATTAAACCCTCTATAAAAACATGGCAGGTGTAGAGTTGTTGGGTATAACAGATGCATCTCTGAAGCAGCCAGCCATGTTTTGAACATGTAAACATACAGTGAATTGATATATATGTGTAAATGTAACTGCTAATGTGATTAAAAAATGTGGATGTGGTGGTTTGCCAAGCATCTGGGAAGTGGGTGTCAGGAGCTGGGAAAGTATAATACAGCTGTACGGTCAAAACCCTTGATTGCCTTGTGAATGGACTGCTGAAGGATCTGCTAACAGCATTCACTCCAGTTGGCAGTCAGCCAAGAAATGATCAAGCATGAATTGCATCAGCTAAGTATATAAGAGTCATGTGACCTTTGGACTGTACTCCAGCTCATAGGCTAATTAATGTATCAAGTAGTGTATAAGTAAGTAAGCTTTCAACTCCAGTTAAGCATGTTCCTGTTGGGACAGGTGGACCCAAGCCGTAAGCGCCTCTAGTCCGGTTCCATAAACTGTATATATTGTATCAATGCCAATACATCCTTTCTTTGAGTGAACTCCCTGGCTCCAGTGGTTATTGCCGCACTCTGTGTATGCTCAGTTGCGCCTACGCTGTCAACTCGTGTCAAGGAGTTGGGTCTGGAACTGTGTACAGTGAATTAAGTATAGGGTGTGCCTTTATGTATGGTTGATTTGCTACGGTAATGTCAAGTGAGAGAGAGATGTGCTTGGGGGATAGAATGGGTTCTATTAATGACGGATTTTAGTCCTCTACCTCCAGAACAAAGCTTCTGCCACAAATGGAGCCGGGGAGTGGTCTTTGTAAATTGTCCAGCTTTTTGGCAAGGCAGGAAGACAAATTATTCAGGAAAGCTTTCAGGGCAGTTTGAGCCTTGGCAAAGAGAGAGTACCTTGCAGGTGGGAACATGAGTTGCTCTTACATTGATTTTTAAGGTTGTGTATATGTCTTGCTTACATGCATATAAATGTTTTAAACAAATTAATACATTATCAGCAAATAGTCAGTTCTAATATATTTAGGAATGAAGCCTTATCAAAGAATAGCTTGCCAGTTAGTCTAGAGTTTTAGAAAAGTACTTGGCTGCACTCAAACCTAATTTTCTGTTTGAGGAAGAGCATTTCTCCTGATCGAGAAGGGCATGGATTCAAAGTATGTGCTGTGCTGCAAGAGAGAGTGGGAGGCAGGAATGTTCCATTTGCAATGTTGCAGATCCAAAACCATTAAGAGAAACAGGAGCTATTTTGTTAAAAAAAAGTTTAATAAGGGTCATTTATGAAAATGTCTGTGACCTGTTCTCTGTTCCTTTAGCCTTGCATGTGCAGTTCTCATCTAAGAGTTCAGCGAGTAAGTCACTTGGGAATTAGGCTGTGTCAAAACCACTCAAACTCCAGCCCTGGAAGAGAAGATATGGTTTAACTCCTTGGATAAATTTCTAGACCATGGGGGAGAAAGCTAGAAAAGTGTATTCTTAGGTTTTAGGGTTTTTGAAATATAGGTCCTACAACTTGATTGATTCCACAGTGATATTGACTTAAAAGGTTGGTGAAAACTGCTATGCTGATCTCAGCTTCCCACAGTGCCCACTTTGAGATCTGTCTGGGGGAGAAAAGCAGCATAGCAGAACAAAAGTTGGAAAAAAATCTAAGAAATAATCCCATTTTAATTGGATGACTTCATGATATTTGAAAAAGAAAATCCAGTGGGAGGTCTGTTCATGCTTGGCTCAAATTACATTTTTATTCAATGCATTCATTTGTGTACATATTTTATAAAAAAAATAAGCTTTTACTCTGAAGCTTTCCTAAATGCATTTATTTGTTGAGTACAGTGAGTCATCATTGCTTGCTTTTTAATATCATCCTCTTCAATTTCTTTATCTTTTCCTTTCAAACTTCATTGTTCTTTCCTGTTCTGTACTTGCTATCAGCACCAAGTACACTGAAACTCAGCTATGAATGCTTAAACTGGTTGTTAAGAAGCATGTATTCAAACATTGGTTGAAAAATCGAATGAAAAGAATGAAACTGCTTAGGACTCCATGGTTCAACAACTTTTACATCTATAGTACTAGGGGTGGGCAATTGGAACTTTGAGAACCACAATCTCACCTCAATCATGATCATTCAGAATTATAATAAATGCTGCTAACAAAATATTTTTGGTCAAAAGTCTTAAAAATTTGACAGATATTCTGGAACCTTGTTCCTCAATGTTAAGAAAAATAGGGGTTACAATACTGAGAATAAATGGATCAGTAATTTTTTCCAAGGCATTTGAAGACAGAAGGAATGAGGACAGTAAGGAAGAGACTAATTCAGAGTTAGCATATATTCACATAACAGGCATATTGTTTAGCCGCACTAATTATTACTCACCAATTTTAAGGAGGAATAATACTATGGGGCCAGGAGCTGGTTAGGAAAGTCCCTTCTATGCAGACTCCTAAATTGAGGTGTAATTCAGAGTTCCCTGAGATCCCTGGGCTTGGGAGCTTTTAGGTGCAACAAATACTGGATTAGGTCCAAATCTGGGCAAATTTGGGCATATTTGGGCCAAAATCGGGCGAATATGTCCTGCCTGAATATGAACGAATCCGAATGCAAGGCATTCAGGCTTTTGGGGGGCGGGGTATTTTTGGTGGGTTTTTTTGCATTTCAGGCTGCAGGGGGCACGTTTATAAAGCTGGCGGCACCAAAATTTCAGGGTATAAATGTACAACCAGTGCTTACACACTCAGAAATTCCCCAGAATCTGCCAGGCTCTTCAGCAAATTCTATGGTGGGAAAAAATATGTGCTGGAGATTTTGGGGCAGCCCCTGGAGGGATTGCTAAAGTTTGCTTGGGAGGGGCAAATGCTGTGGGTGCCCACATTTGCCCCTCCCAAGCAAAATGTAACAAATTTGGCTGGTTCCTTTCTGGAGACTCACACCAGCAGACCTGCAGGAAATAAGTGCCCCTACCCAGAGTGAGACCCCCACCAGAGTGCCCCCCATTGAAATGTCTACCACAGAGCCATCTGGGCATAACAGCAAGCCCCATTGAAGTCAATGGTGGGAAAAGCATATTTCACAGGTTCCATTCCCCAGTACTCAGGCCATCGCGACATATCCCCCATCTCCTGTTAGCTCCCATTGGGAACAATGGGTGATGGGGCACCCATTTTGGGGGCCATAACTTTGGCTCCCCTAAAGTAAACCTTACCAAACTTGAGTGATATCATCAGAACAGTCTCTGGATGATACCTTGAAAGTATAGTGCTGCTAGTTTTAAAAATGCACCCCCTACAGGCTGAAATGCTAAAACACCAAAAATACCAAAGAAATCAGACCGACCAGAATTTTTCGGGTATATCCGAATATGTTATTTGTCTTATTCAAGCACACAAATAATTTTATGCCCAAATAAATCCAGTTCCAATTTTTACCAAATTTCTAGGTTATTGACCAAGCCTACACCATCCTTTTCAGTTGTGGCTCCTACTTGATGGAGAAATTTGTCAGAGAAAATTAGGAAAGTTCCAAATCCTCTATCCATCAAAGATTATACAAGATAGAACTTTTTGGTAATTACTTTTATAAATAGGTGCATGTTTACTACCATATTGTATTTTAACTACACACTCACAGGCAACATCTGTTGTAATATATTACAAGTAGAAGATCTTCAAACACTTGCAGAGTGCATATCAGTTCATCTCCTGCCACAGCCTCTCCCTCTTTTCTGCTTCCTTCTTCCCACCCACCTGCCAAACTACCATCATCTGTTATGCCCCAGCTTCAGTTTTCCCACCTTCCTTTGCCCTGGCAGACTCTTCACAAGAAAGTTATGACCAAGCTGCCTGGCCAGGCTCACATGTGTTGTAGAGAACTCACAAAGACTTGCAGGAATCACTTTCTTTCCCCCAATATATTTTTCTTTCCTACATCCTAACAACCCTGATTTCATTTATGAGGATATTTTGCATTATTTTGTATATTTAAATTGTGGGAAATTTTGAGAAAAATGGACTAGAGATGCTACAAAATACATAAAGGAGATATGTCTTTCCCACGGGTGTACTGCCCTAGGGACATGGGGACACCCATGTCACAGGGCACATGTTTTTCAGTCACATGGCGGGGGTTCCAGACACCAGCTGCATGCCACCAAGCCCCGCCTGCAGGAGCCACTATGGTGTCCACCTAAGCCACTTACAGGAAGGCCAGCTTTCAAAAACTTTCAAAAGCCTGCTTTCCTGCTCTGAGGCTGGGTGAAAAAGCACCAAAAAATACAAAAAAAAATCAAACTGACCCGAATTGTTTGGATATACCTGAGTATTTGGGTAGATCCGAATACAGCTAATTTTATGCCCGAATAAATCCGAATAAGAGTTTTACCAAATTTTTAGGGTATTTACCAAGCCTACCCAGCAATTGGCTTTTGGATTGTGGCTGGGTGGGGCGCATGTTCCATGGATTCTCTAATGTGCATGCATGCTTTAATTTTTAATATAATCTGTAATTTTTATCTGTAATCTTATCATTAAATTGATATATTTATCAATAAATCAATAGATCAATATCAATAGATTGATATACTGATCTATCAATCACATCAAATCAATGGATTGATATATCAATCTATCAGTCAATCAATAGATCAGTATATCGACATAAAATGGGTTTAACTATTAAAGAAAAGGCTTGAATACAGCATCTGTACACTTTGCCTAAACATGGATTGTCTTTTTTGGAAAGAAGTATGTGTGTGTGTGTGGGGGGGGGGGGGTAAGTAATGGTTGTGTGCAAACTGCAAAACTGCAAAAGGATAGTGTGAAATGCCATTTGCTAACCTCCCCAGGTTCACGATCATCTGTCTCCCAATGTGCTATAAACTGAAATGTCAAGACTGACAGGCTTTTTCCAGTGTTATCTGGAATCACTGATTGCTTCGAGGCTGGAGACATCCCAGTTCGTTGATCAAATGCTGGGGCACATCAGGTGTTTGGAGTGATCGACTCATCTTATTTTTACATTTTTAAAGTATTTTTATTGATTTATCAATGTATCAATATGGTTGTTTGATTTTTTTAAAAATCTAAAGCTCTGAAGATATGCAGGAGTGGAGAGACCACAGGCAATAGAAGTGGGAATAAGCAACAGGAAGGAGGATAAGGGGGAAGTGTGCAAAGCAGCATGACAGAAGTGGGGGCAAGACTATGCCAGCTCCCTGTGGGTGGAGGGAAAAGGTCTGGGGCAAAGCTGTGTCCGCTGGCAAATCTGTCCCACTTTGGCAGTGATGCAAAATTAAAATCATGCTACAAGAGGATTTGCTTACCACAGAGGAAGTGGACAGTGAAAACAGGGTTAAAGAAAATATGTCCGTACAAGAAATCTTGCTGTGGAGGACATTCGCCTCCACTACCCAGCAAACACCTTGTGTGTAGTTGGTCATTAAGACCTTTCAGTCATGCTATTTGATGCTGTTTTAATCATTCCACATTTTATTGATTGAATTTTTTTATTATTTTCAGTTTTTTACCTCCATGTATTGCTAAAGAAAATTATGGTAATAACAGTGATGGTTGATCGTATGAGTGTAATTAAATGTCTGTGTTGGTTCTTTATAGTAATTCCGTTTACCTTTGTTTCTACACTCAGAGATCAAATTGTGTTTGGATTATTCTGCCCATTAAGATCAGCAGATGCTTTTTTGTAGTTAGAAACAGCAGGGAATGTACTCAGAATCAATAGTGTCTAATGCTGGTCTTTGCTAGAAAATGTACTGTTAGAAACTCTCTTTTTTTCCAAGGACATTTCAATTTTGTTTACACTTAGCTAACTGGACCATGCCTGTTAAATAAGGAATTAGATAACCACAGTCACAAGGGAATTTTGCATAGAAATCTTTCTTTTTAAAAAGCAGTAGTTTGCAAATTGGTATAGGGAAGGGGTGTGCAAAAGAAAAATCAAGTTTGTGTCCATCATCATTTTATTTATCCATCCACTGCATTTTAAACTCACCTGTCTTCCAAGGAACTGAAAACATCTTGCCTCCATTTTATCTTGACAACAGCCCTTTAAAAACTGAGGCTCATTCCGCACATGCAGAATAATGCACTTTCAAACTGCTTTCAGTGCTCTTTGAAGCTGTGCGGAATGGCAAAATCAACTTGCAAACAGTTGTGAAAGTGGTTTGAAAGCGCATTATTTTGCATGTGCGGAAGGGGCCTGAGATTCTTGAGTCAGAATTGAAGGTAGTTGTAGCAAGAAATCCATTGTATCCATTGTTTTTGAAGGACAGTTACTTCTGGCAGCAACTCTCTGTCCCTTTTGACAGGCAAGTGCATTAGTTTTACCCAAAAGATCTTCCCTGCCAAATTTTGTAGGGAAAATTGTGCCCATTCTCCAGACCGTGAACATTTTCACTTACAGTTATAATGAAGAGGTGTGAAGTAGCATGTGTGTGAGTCCTCCCCCCCCCCCACACACTGGATAGGAAAGCTAAACCTACCCACATCTTACATCATGGCACTTGGTACATTCAGTTGTCTTTCAGCCTGATTCTGGAAACCAACAGGGTCAGAGTACCAAAAGCACTGGAGTCAGAACCAGGATTGATCAAGGTTTACCTGGAAAGATTATGCTCTTATATTTTGTTTAAGAATAGACTCCTGTAAGATATACTTTGCATATAGTTGCCAGTTTTATTTTTTCTACAGTCACAGCTTATTTTAATTGCAGAGAGCAAGATTTGTTTCAGAGATGGGTGTTGCTGGGCATAGCACTGCAGAAATTGAGATATTTTGGATTCTGAATGGACAGGTTTTTCTGAATTAGGACAATGATTTTTGTCTGGCCTATGTGTGTTTAGGATGATGTGTTCTCTACTTTCATTGGAAAATTCATTGGGAGTTCGATGTTTTAGTACATAATTTAATCTCTCCTCACAGCACTGTTTGCGGTAATCTTTTTGGGTAATATTAGTTATCTATTTATATCACCCCCTTTTCGTTTGCATGAAGGTGGATTAGTCTGTTCCTTTGACTCATATACTTAAGTGCAATTCTGTCTGTCTGCCAGCCAGCCAGCTAGAAGAGGCAAAATGTTTGTATGCTGCAAGGCATGCAGATTGGAGAGTGCTGGCTACAGAGGAATGTGTTGTTGTTGTTGTTCTGCCTTGTCTGACTGCCAATATAGAATCATAGAATTGGAAGGGACCACTGTTACACCATTTGTTCAGAATCTTAGGGTGCCTAGGATGTTCAGGGACCATACTCTATCAACAAGTTTTCACCAGCATGGCCAAATGGACATGCTGACATGATAGGAGGGCTGATGGGAATCTGTAGTTCCTGAACATCTGAGAGAGCCGCTGAGTTCCTCAATACCCCTGGGATCTAGAGAACTCCAACCTGCCGTGCTGCCATGCAGGAACACACAATCAAAGCACTCCTGACAGATGACCATTCAGCCTCTGTTGGAAAACTTCCAAAGAAGGAAACTCCACCACACAATAAGGCAGCATATTCTACTGTCAAGCAGCCCTTACTGTCAGAAAATTCTTTCTAATTTAGGTAGAATCTCTTTTCTCATAGTTTGAATCCATTACTATGTTCCCTAGTCTCTGGAGGAGCAGAAAACAAGTTTCTATAGCTCCTCTTCACACATGAAACTTCTCCTTCCAACATTTGTAACATAGCCATTATGGTCATCCCCTTTAGTTTTGATTTGGTCTCTAAATATCTGGATTTTTTTGGGAATCTAAATCATAGAGGCTTTTTCTATAAATTATTTTTCTTCTAGATGTATTGAGGTCATTTTAGCTTTTTGTTTGTTTATTCTGAAGCCTGTAACTTTACCATATTCTTGAATCAGAACCAATAGTTTTTTCCCATAGTTTTTGGATCATTGAGAAGTAGCACTATATCATCTGCATATGCTCTAACTTTATATTCTTTTTTTTCTTTTTTATATTCTATATTCACAGAGAATTCACAGAGTCCTAGGATATAGATAGAGTTGAGGGTATAAGTCTGGAATAGGTCAGGGATGGGGGGGATTACCTTATCCTGAAGAAAAAAATCCAGAAAAGCAGAGTTCAATGTCCACGTTGAACTCCAAAGGGACAGGGTGAAAGCAGATGGAATGCAGCACAACTGAACCAGAGGTTAGTCCAGCAAATATTGGGCACTGACTGCAGGATGAACAACTAATTTTTAGGGAAAAGTGGGTCTCTAACCATGCTATTTTGCCCCAGGCTCTAGTTCCCCTGCCTACGCTTGCTCCATGTAAAAGTTAGTCAACGCAAACTCTTTTGGAAAAGGTGGTTGGAAACCAGTCAAGCACCTCTCTATTTGCCCTCCTGGCTAGCATAAGTGCAAGTGTCAGAGGGGGCAGTTCTCTCTAATTTCAGGGGTTTTTACCAAAATAATTTCAGTAAGAATCGAATAGAGCCAATGAATATCAGCTCTATTTGGCTTTACAAAGTTAAAAACACCCAAACCAAAATTTATCGATATTTTCTATCGATAGACATGTCCATTCATTCTTAAAGTGATTTACATATTTGTCTAAAACATGTATATTCCTCTTTTCTAGATTCTTTTTAGTCCCATTCTGGCTGACCAGAGTTATGTTTGTCATATAGACAAAAGTTTCATATAAAAATAAATTGTATTACTTTTAATCAAAGAAAGACAAACTCAGCATTGTAAATATAACACCCAAATTGCTAAAAAGTCAATTCTAGTACAAGCATCTATTAGTTTTCTAATTGTTGAACCCTTTATTTCCAAATACATTTTTTTGGGAGTGGGGAATTTCAGACAGATGCCAGGACATCCATTAACTGCATGGAGACTGTCAACACAATCAGGGAATTCGTATGGTGAGACTTTATGGATCCACTTTTGGATTGTCTTACTGTAACATCTTCCATGCTACAGATGAATTTTTAACTGATGGGAAAATTGGCAACAATCTGCTCTTGGGGATAATAATATTTCTACCAGCATTAAAAATAATTTTAATTGATCTTCTTAGGATTGCCAATGGTGGGAACAGAGTGGTTTGGGGTAGAGTAAAGTGGGACTGTCATGTCATACAGATCATTCTCCAGAGTGGCATTTTCTGCAGTGTAATCATCTATAAAATTGTTTCCCAATTGTGCCCCCCTAACTGTGGATATCTAAATCTATGGATTAGGGTCAAACAGGGTAGAAGAAAAGAAGCAAAAAACTGGAAACAGTATGGGGGCTTGCTTTCAAGGAAGAGAAAGAGTAATGAGTGGGGTAAGGGGAAATGAGATGCTCCCCACAAGTTCTTGTGGGTTCCCACTCGTTAACTCTAATAGTCTGGAGCTCAGCTGTAATTTATGGAGAGTTCCAAGCCCCACCTTGATGTTAAGTTACCAAGGATTCTCAAGCTATATTAGAAATGAGGAAAGGCTAAGAATTTACAATATGCAGTGGGGTTGGCTAAGGGGGATTTGGCTATGCAGAGAAGCTGAATCCAGGTCAGTCATAAAATCTAGTGGCACAAGGACTACTGGAAGAATAGAAAAAACTAATTAAGAGATATGAGTAGCAGTATTTTATTGGTGCTAAAGATTTGATACCGGGCGACGGAGCTTAAGCAGCGAGCCGCCCAAGATAAACCTGGATTTTAACTCACAATTCTTCTCAGTCTAGCTTAAAGCAGTTGAACCTTTTGCTTGCTCTATTGCCTTGGTACCACCCGGGAACCTGGGATTTAGAAGGCCATAAAGCCATAAACTGTCTGACTCGCTTGATCTTAACTGCTCGGTGAGAGCTTTGAAGCTGCCGGTGACAAACGGGTTAAACAAAACCGGGCGTATGGCTGCAAGGAAAATAACAACACAAAACAGAGTGGAACGGAGGAACTGGACGGGATGAGGTAATTTCTGACCTTTTACCTTCTTTACATCCCTTTCTCCCACTTTAGTGGGAGTTTTCGGTCCTTGCCGCGGGTTGTTTTTTTCCAGCCGCCGCTAGCTGGTTGCTTGGGGACGGTGCTATTAATGCTATATCATCAGGGAGCCGGGTGGCAGTGACTCCCTTCCGGCCTCTAGCCGCGAGACCTTTGCCCCAATACTCATTAGAAGGTCTCCCTGTGAGTCACAGCGGTGCCGTGGTGCCTGAGGGACGGAGGGGCTGGTTGCTAGAGCAACTATACAGCCAGGAGTCCGCGGCTGTATACCAGCTGGAGTGTCTGGATGCAACGCTTGGAGTGGGAGAGCAATAGGCGCCGCGGCGCTGCCATGGAGTTATAAGATCAGGGTCAGTGGCAGAAACCCCTCCCTCTTTCATCGCAAGTGGATGCTAGCCGAGAGGCTCCATGGACAGATAACTCTGGTCCGCCGGGTTGTGATGGGTTCGGAAGCCCGCCAGAGGAGCTCTCGAGGCAATCAACCCGGTGGAGAGACCACGCCTACAACACAACGCACCACTTTTATGCACGCCGCTTCTACACCCCTCTACATCAAGCTTACATCTTTTACGCCACCAACGGCGGGAGCCCAGCGATTGTGGGAAGCCTGGCGCCTCTAACAGGGCATTATGAAGCCAGGTGGAACTTCTGCCCGAAGGGCCATCTACATGCAGTGGGAGCCAAGTAACGCATCAACATTTGAAGACATCGGGTTACCACCCCTTCCTGGACGCTGGCCAGCCGGGTCGCGGAGGGTCGAAATGGCAGCCGCTGGTCCAAGAAGCAGCCCCTGACCTGATGGGGACCCCTCAGCTTTGAGATCACTATTAGGGTGACTAGGGTGACTATCATTTGGACTTGTAGTCTCAGATTGTCGCACTCTTGTGGGTTTCTCTTTAACTCCTCGTTGGCTCATCGAGGGAGTGAGTGCGCTTGGGTGGTGTGAGCCCTCGGCCTCCCTCCCCACGCTGTTAGCAATTTCTTCCATCTCTTGTATTCATCATCACTTCCACAGAGTCTATTGGAAACCCCAACAGCAGGGGATTTGCGTGGCAGCAACCCCTTTATGGCGGTTATCTAGTGTAGCCTTCAACTTCTATTTCCAAATCCTTCTACACAGAATTTCTCTGCTTTAAAGGATTGTTGTTTAATAATCGAATGTATTTTGTAATCATCATTTGATATTGATAATTACTTCATTGTAGCATTTTAGGGCATTAGGTTGTAGGGGTGGTAGTTAGTTTGTTGGCCCGGTATAATAACAATTCAGGGCTGTGACAGGCTAGGGCCCGATAGGCTGTGGCAGATAGAGTGGAAGTGGCATAACCATGGGGCACCCAACTTTGGGGCTGGGGATCCCTGTGTTAATGGGACGGGTAGATACTCGCGGTAGGGCGCAAGGAAGAGAAAGGATAGAAGACGACGGTAGAGACATAGCTATACCTCGCATCGCTTCTGACCTCCCGACCCATCCCAAGAAATCGATGGCGGTTGGGATCAGGGACACTCTGCTTCATTCCTTGGTGTTAACTCAATGCCAGGTCCATCAATAATAAGCATCCACTATGGTGTTCGAGATTTTCTCGGGTGCCCAGCAGGTGGACCTGGCAGGTATTACCGAGACCCGCGCGCCATAGAGACCATCAGCCTTTAAGTCACTTCCGGCTCTCGCGGTGGTGCCTTCACCACCAATCGCTGTAACACAGGGCTGGGGTGGGGTAAGGCATTGCTCGGTCCGCGAGTCTATTCCCCTTTAGGGCAGTCCCTGTCTCGAGATCACTGGGCATAGAGTGTGGTCGGCCTCAGAGTGGTTGGACCTTGGGAGAGGGTGGTTGCTCCTTTCTGGTGTACTGGTTTCAGCCTAGCTTAATCGTCGAGGGACAGCCTGTTATGCTGCTGGATACAGGTGGTGTCGACTGGGCTATGGCCCCCAGACCTCTATTGTCTTGGGGGACTTCAACGGCCCATGCTTCCATCGACACCATGTATAGCCAGCGTGTCCGCTGACCTAGTGTCATCCATGGCATGCACGCTTTGTAGCCTCCTTCTTAATAAACTTTTGGCCCCACCATTATGAGTACCGTTAACACGCTGGACTTGGTGTTCGGGTCGGGGATAAAACTTGGTCGTATCCTCTACTGGATTGAGTGCCATGGTCCGGACCATTATGCCTTTGAAGGTCCGGATGGACTCAAGCATAAACACCTCCTGCCGGTTTGTGGGCATGGAAGCCAAACTTGGCATTTACGCCGCTCGCAGAGACTTATGGATCCACTTTGGTTTCCTGAATGCTCTTCGGGACTTCTGGAACTCCGCTTGGCAATACCCACGAGGTGAGAGGACTGGAATGCCCGGCTCGATGCCATCGGATAAGCAAGAAGAAATTCCTCGGCGCCCTTTCTACCTTCGCCTCGCCGACGCCCGCGGGTGGCCACACGGAGTGAGTTAAGGGCCAGATGAAACGGGTCTTAGGACGCATTGAAGAGAGCTGCAGCATGAAGGGAAATCTCGCGAATTTAAGCTGGCGCAAAACATCTTATAGGACGCTTAATTTAAAGCCTATGAGATGCATGCGACGGCGGCTTAAGCGGTTATGGGTTCTCTCCTTCCTCCTCAACCGCCAGCTCCCCTTCTGGCCTCAATTGTTCCAGATAATCTTCGGTCACTGACCTCCCCTGTCAGAGAGGTCCGCAAAACTGGCACCATGGGATACAGCGAGCCGCTGCTTTTATGGATAAGGCTGCGGCTGCCTCCGCCAACCTGACCCTTCCACCTACGCTGGATACAATTAGGTGAACTGGAGACTCCTTGCCGCCTTTCAGTGCCCCTGTTTGCCCAGTTTTCCTCAGTTCCTGCCCGTGGAAGCCGCTGCCTTCGACAGGTGACTCTAGCAGCTGTTGGCAGGGACCTACTACCTGTCCTCTTCCGGACTCATGCCCGCCTTTGGCTTGTGAAAGTTTCCTCAAGGCCGAGCCGGAGCTACGGCCCCATCTGTTGAGCATCATCAATAACTCCCTTTGAGCAAGGAGTTTTCCCCGGATGGGCTGGAAGGAGGCAGTGGTCCACCCACCTCTTAAAAAGACCATCATTAGATCCTGGAGATCTGCCAATTACCGCCTGCCGCCCCTCGTAATCTTTTCGCTTCTCGGGAAGGTAATTGAGAGAGTGGTGCTGGAGCAGCTTCAAGGCTTCCTGGATGACGATCGCTTTTGACCCCTTCCAGTCCGTTTTTCCGCAGCGGAGCATGGGATGGAGCCTGTCCTCGCCGCGAGTCACAGACAGCCACCTCCATATGCAGCTTCTGACCAGGGCGGATCGGCGCCTGCTGGTATTGCTAGATCTTACCGCGCGAGCTGCTTGATGTGGTCGACCGATGACCTTGTGGCCCACCTGCCTGGCTGCCTCTGGGGTGCGGGGCACTGTCCTTCAATGGATTGTCTCGCTTTCTCCGGGCGGAATCAGCAAGTGCGAGGTGCGGGGATGAGGCCTCCTGGAAATGCCCGCTTATTGCGCGCGTATGCAGACCCAGGCGGCATTATTAGTCCCCGCTGTTATTTAACATCTACATGCAACCCCTTGCTCAGCTGGTACGGAGTTTTGGGCTATCCTGTCATCCCAGTATGCGCGATTTTATGCACACTCCAGCTCATTCTGTTGATGGAGGGGAACCAGCCGCCGCCCCTGCAGCTCTGGCTACAGCATTGTTTGGAGGCTGTTGCTGGTTGGTTGCAAACGGTGAGCAGGTTAAAACTGAACCCATCGAAGGCGATTTGAGATCCTTCTGGCTGGGGCCAGCGAGGGGAGAGGGGATGTTTCAGCGGCGCTGGTGTGGGAGTGGGGTCACATTGGCACCCGACCCCTCCTGCACGCATCACCCGGGGTCCACCTGGATTCGCTCTCTATCAATGGAGACTCCAGGTGGCCTCAGCATATTACCTCGGGTTGCTTTTTTCCACCTCGCCAGGCCAGCTCAGCGGTTGGCCCTCCCTTCCTTCCTCCCAGAGCCGCACCTGGCCACAGTAGTGATCCACATGCAACGGTCATCTTCAGATTACAGGGACTATTGTAACTTCGCTTTCCACGCGGGCCTTCCCCTTTGGCGTTTGATCTCGGAAGTTAAAGCTGGCTCCAAAATGCAGCTCTTGCCACCGTTCTCACAGTAGTAATGCCACCTGGGATCATATCCAACCTGTGAAGTACGCCAGCTGCATTGGCTCCCAGTGCGAGTTCTGAGATCATCTTCAAGAGTGCTGGTAAGTTGGACCTTTAAGGCCTTACGCGACCTGGGACCTTTCGGATGATCTTCGGGACCGCATCACCCCACATGTCCCAATATGGCCTCTCTTCTGCTCAGCAGAGGCCACATTCTACTAGTGGTCCCTGGCCCCTCAAATGATACTGACTGGCCTCCACAGCTGGCTACAGGGCCTTTACAGCCCTGGTTCCCAGCCTGGTGGAATGCCCGTCCACCAGCTGTATGGGCCCTGCAGGACCTTACAGAATCTCCCTACAGGGCCTGTAAGACGGAGCTGTCTCCAGCTACAGGCCTTTGGAGGTACTACAGTCCGTTGATGGTGCCCCCCCCCCCCCAGTGGCTCTTTACATCCTGTGCAGCTTTGCCATCTCGGGATTTGCTGCCCTTCCCTCTCTGAAAGAGGGTGAAATTAGATTGTCGGACGCCATCTTACGAATTAATTTAATTATTCTTTTTAGTCCTTTATCTACTGCTGCTTTTAAAGGTTTTAACTGTTTTTATCTGTATACAATGGTTATCGTGTTGTACACAGCCCAGAGCCCCTAGGGGATGGGGCGGTCTAAAAATCTGAAAAATAAATAAATAAAAATAAATTTTCTTATTTTCTTCTAAGAGGAATAGATAAAATCCCTGAGATCTGAGTAAAGGATCAAGTGTTTGGGGTATTTGGAGTAAGAGGACACACTTTCTGTGATTATGGGATATCATTAACCTTTTCTACAACTGTTAGGCTGCCAGTTCCTCTCAGACCATTTGAACTAATTAAATACTAATAGGCAGCAATTGAATCAGTTAGCTACTTACCACTTGCTAATGTTTATATATATATTTTTCTATAGTACTGAGCTATTAAAATGAATAGCTTATCCAGACCAGTTCAAAGTGCTTTGATAAGGTACATAAATAAAACAGCAAACATTTAATTCCAAAAGTACGTCATTGCAGCAAGTATATGTAGTTTGACAGTGCTCTATTTTCCTTGGCACAACTCCTTAGAGTAAGTGCAAACCAATTCATATAGGTTTGAAACAGTTACCCATCCTAAGAAGACTTTGGAATTGACTGTGGCAGAAATTAAAGCGAAGAAACCAGAAATGTATGCATCACCACAATGTCTCTCACTTGTCCTGTGGGGTAATTTATTTAATTATATCTAATTTGATTTATAGGTTGCCTCTCCCCAAGCAGGCTCAGGGCAGCTTACATGTGCTTAATAAAATTCTCAATATAATATATACCAATGGCACTATAACCAATTCTAAGATAAGAGAGGGAAGTAGAGAGAGAAACAGAGGGAAGGGGGAAACCATTGCTGTCCGCAACCATAGGCCTGGTGCATTCGGTCCATTTTGCAGGCCCTGAAGAACTGTGATAGGTCTCTCAGGACCCAGGTCTCATTTGACATAGCATTCCACCAGACCAGGGTCATAACCAAAAATGCTCTTGTCTTGGTTAAGGACAGCCAGATGCCTTTTGGGCCAGGGATCACCAATAAGTTGTTCTCCTTAGAGCAAAGTGCTCTCCTGGAGGCCTATTTGGATATGAATTTGTGTAGCACACACAAAGCACAAACAAAGTGTCATTTTGAATGTGAAGACACTATTATAAATTATTGGTAAATTTATTTCTTCTAACAAAGCTTGTGGCTATAAAGCATTTGTGATTTGATCGGTCATCAACATTTACCTGCTGTCAGGAATGGCAGGGCTTCCAGGATATGCACATGCCATAAGTGTGAGCACACCTACAATGAAAACTCTGTTGCAAAGGAAACATACCTTCACTGCTGGGCAGCGCACCAGTGTATAATTGGCCTAACTGTAAGTTCACCTCGGTGACATTTGTTTGTCTTTTGTACTGCTATTCGGCTGCACCCATATACTGTGAAATGTGTGGGAGGAACAAGATACAATTCAGCTCTTTTTAAAACAGAATTGGCTTTGTACTAGTGGAGATTATTTGTACACATATAACTCTGAAGACTCCAGAAATAGACACTACATTGTTGCTTCCCTTGGCTGTAGTGTACAGAAATAATGGTCCCTATGATTAATCCAACAACCTTGGGCACATACAGTGCGCTCCTACACAGAACTGTCCCTTATAAGTCCATTGACATTAATAAGCTTAGAACGGTGTGACTCTGTTTAGGACCACCTGTTCAGATAGCACTAACAATAAGTATTATTTACTTTTCAGGATAAGCTGCATGCATTAATCCCATTTTTTAGAAGCTAAACTTGTACTAAGAAACAGGCCTTTCAAAGAAGTAAAGTTCACTGTTTGTTCACTGCCATTTTATACAAAATTATTTTAGCTGAGAGACATCGACAGTCTCCTGTTCAGAACTGGGCACATTTAGTAACCACTTTAGCTTGCCTGTTGTATTGCTTCCAGCTGGCAATGTCAGAACACAATCATCACTCTCCTTTTGGATAATATAGGGTTCACAAGATAACCAAAGGTAGCATTTCAGGGTATTCCACTTCAGCGAAACATTTTTTTAAAAAATGCTCCAATGATTATTTTCTCAAAAGAAAAAAAATATATAGATTGCTACAATTGGGAGTAATTGTTTGTCTCCTTGAAAGCAGAGGACAAACAAGGATATGGGCACTCAGTCTCTCTCCATCCTCACCCTTAAAAGCTCATATAAATATCAAGGCTGAGGGAAAAATTATAAAGGTAAAATAAAGTTTAATATAGCTCTACATCAGTTATAAAGTTAAATTTGGCAAAGTTAAACTAATATAAATTGAAGCTTGTGTTCAGGGTGACCTACTTTGAGACAGATTGAAGCTACGTAACTGCTAAAAGAATAAGGAGTTGGAATGTTGATTTTAAAAGCCCCAACGGATGTTTCAGTAGTATGACTGCATTTCAAAGAAATGACCCCCACTGAGAAATATGGACATAATGAAAAAAGCTCAAAATGATGCTGTAAAGATTTCATTGCAAACTGAATATGATGTGTGGCAGCTTTCACAGTAGATACTGAAAATATTCTTTTAGTGTTTTGAAAGTAAATTTTATTTATTTATTTATTCTTTTGACTTCTATCCCATCCTTTTCCAATCAAGCCAGTCTTGTTGTTTTCAACATTTTAAAAACATCAGAGTATGTATGAGATACAAAGGCCTTTTCCCCACTCTAGTTTAAAAATCAAACTAATGGTCATTAGTGTTTAATGGTCAGAAATTCTGCAAATATTTGTTCTAGACACTCAAATTTGTATATTATACAACAGCAGTACTCCACAAACTATACCCTGGGTGACGTTACTCCTTCCTGAAGGAAGGAGCTTCTATGTCCAACAGCAATGCCTATGATCTTTATAATATATATGACTAAAAGCCCAATCTGGGGGGATCAGCTCTTGGAGTCAGTGTAGGGCTGTGCTGGTGCATTTGCCCACCCCACTGACATAAGTGGTACGTATGCCAATGGGAAGGCGGGCAGGCACCCCAGCACTACATGGCACCTGACTACATGGAATAGCCTGGCCCCTACAGAGCTGTGCCAGCCTAAAGTTGGACCGTGCTGCAGTTGGGAGTGGCCTAGGGGCATTCCCTGGAGCAGAGCTGACTTTAGAACACACCCAGAAAGTGAAGGATGCCGTTGACTTTATTCCTTTCCAGGACACCCCTCACTAATACATCTAAAATAAATACTGGAGGCAGATTTAAACTTAAACAGATTAAAGTTTTATTAACAGATAAAGGAAGGAATAATAATATTTTCCTGTATATTTGTTAAAACTTCTGGCTTTTTTGCTGAATTTTAGTTGACTGAAATACTCCTCTTTTGTGCCATTTAAATCTGTTTTGTATCTGTCATGTTAAGTGGTTAGCTAAATTTTTCCACTTAATTGTAGTGTCTCAGCAAAGTTCGCAGATGACACCACATTATTTCAAAGATTTCAAAAAGTCCCAAACACACTGCAAATTGCTTTCTTTTTAATCAACCATTTTTTAAAAAAGTTTGATCACTTTCTCCATGAAGTTCCAAGTACTTTCTAAATTGACTATAAAACTTTAATATAAAACATTTTGGGGTTTATCTCTTTTAACACTTGACATCCATTAAGAAATGTAGTCATGAACATAAAAACAAAAATCTTCCAACAGCTGCAGGTTAGAATAAAAGTAGAATAAAAACTACTTAATCCGATAGCAGGTGATCCAAAAGACCTCTACGTGAGTCCCTGGACAGAAGATGCCAGTCAGAGTAGGCAATAGTGTCCTTGAGAGACAAATGATTTTTCTCAGTTTAAGCAGTTTTATGTGTATATATGTGCTTCCAAAATATAAAGTAATCCCCAAAATAATTGAAAATGTTCATAATCATACATAGCTAGCACAAATATGCTTTGACAATTTTAACAAAATAAAATGTATTTCAGTTTTATTTGAGGGAGACAGCTGCCACATCCCCACACTGGGAGGGAAGGATACACTTTCTTGGGGTTCAATAGCCCAGGCTGCCAACCCCAATGATGATGATGATAATGATGATGTCAAGTTGTAGACAGTGGCGTATCAACCCCCACCCACCCCTGCTGCTGGCATCTCCATAGCAGTAGGAAAAAGCATCACCTCTCCTTAATTATCTTGAATCCTCCAGACTCTCTGGCCTACAGCTCTATAGTTTCATGAGGGAGGGGGAATTAGCACTCCAACATTTTAACACAAAGAGCCAGAGGATGAGGGAACACAAGTCTTCCCTGAAGAGGAGTGCAGCTGCTGGCCAGCAAACCAGCTGTAGGGGGTAAGTTAGCTAGTGAGGTGGGGAAGGCACAGAGGGGTGGGGGCAGGTTTTGTCCTGGGTGCCATTTGCCCCCAGTACCCCTTTGGTTGTAGATCAGGTTCAAGGATATTTAGAGAAACTGAGAGCCACAGTGGCTGTGATAAAATGACCTCAGCCATTTTAGGGATGAAACTCCATTCTGTTTACAAAAGCTGTGGAGGCCCAATCTTGTGTTGGACTGCTGTGTATGGGGGTGCTCCTTTTCCCTCCATGCTTTTTAGTGCTAGCGGGTGTGGTGGAGGCATTCCCAGGGATAAAGCCAATCTTAGAAGACGTCCACCCCGGATTTGCAGCCATTTGTACCGCAGCCCCACCCTTAAACTTACATCAGACTACTTGTTTTGGAAAACATTTAGACAGCAATAATAATTGGGAGAATGCAACCACCTCCAGGACAGCCTAACTCATCAGTCCCTGAGCTGTTTCTCCATTGATCAATAGCATTTTAGTCTTATTCAGGACTGAGCTTCAGTTTATTGGCCCCAAATCTGCCCCATCATCTTCTATAGGCAATTATTCACAACTTTCACAGGCCCACTTGACTCAGGAGAAACAGAGGTGAGTGTAATCTGCCCACTGGTGACAGCTCATTCCAAATCCCCAGGCAACTTCTCCCAGAAGTTTCATTCAGATGTTAAACAGCATGGAGGATAAGATTGAACCATGTCAGATTCCTCAGAATAAATGTCACCTGGAAATTCAAATAATTTAAGAGTGAAATCACCAAATCATTGTCTTCTCAACTTCTAACCCAGTCTGCCTATCCAGAAGTATACCATGGTTGATGGTATCAAAAACACCTGAGAGGACCAAGTAAGTAAACAGGGACACATTCCCCGGTTGATCTCCTAACAAAGGGCATTTCCCCACTCACCACGATCCCCCCTATGCTGCGCGCTGCTCTCATCTCTGGTGCGCGCCCGGGCATCCCCACAACCCCGCACTCTGCGCGGAGTTATCAAAAGGCGCCGTTTACAAGAGAGCCAGGGATGCCATGCGCTGAGGGGGCATGACAGCAGCAGCATCGGGGCGGCTGCACTGTCGCCGCCCCTGTCGTGGGGAGTGCCGGAGGACCCCGCGCTAATTGAGGAGAGTAGCGCGGGGCTTAAGGTAAGTGGGGAAAGGCCCAAAGATCTTTAGTTAGGTCAACCAAGACATGGTTTATCCCAAAACCAGGCCTGAATCTAGATTGAAATGGGCTTTATTTTGGAGCAACTCCACTGATGCTACTTTGAAGATTAGCAATTATATTTGCAGATTTTGCACTTTAAGATTTTGCTAATGTGGTAGTACATTGTTATCTCAGTCCAGTTCAAAATGCTTCTGTTAATAGTTTGAGATCAAAGTATCTGAAGGACTGCTGCTTCATCATTGGAGTATTCTGTAAACCCTCTTGTATATCAAAAAGTGGGATGCAAATGTTTCACTTAATCAATTGATGAACCTCCCCAAATGTCTGATGAGCTTATAGTGCTTTGAGAATATGATATTATTTTCATTCCTCCATAGCAAGAATAAGTAAATAAATAAAAATGTAGATCTTCTACTTTTGCTCTGGTTGTTTATGGGAAATGAATTGAATCTACCTAATAGCATACATATCTTTACCTGAAATATCAGTTTATCACGGAATGTTAATGATTGGTTCTGCCAAGGTCAACTTATTCTCGAGCCATAAAGCTATTATATAGAATAATAAAAAAACCAGCCCCATTCATTCCAAATAGAACGCATTCCTCTCTCAAATGCATTTCAAAAATGGCTTAATTTCTAAGGTCACAACTGAAATATTTCAAGACTAGAAACATGTTAACTGTAAATTGTCAGTTAAAAAGAGTTCATAAAATAATATTTATTGGTTGTGCCCTGTCTATGAACATTTATTTAGCTTTTCCCCCATCTGTAGCTCAAATACCACATAGACCTTTATCATCTCTGTTTCAAGCACTGCTGGGAAATTAGTCTTCTCTGTGGGGCAGTAGGTTGGAATTCTATCCCTATTGAAACAAACAGTGGCCATGTGAGTGAGTCAGTTTGCAGGGTCAGGGCATTAGCATACCAAGCCTGTCTGTAGCAGATATTTTCACAGTCCAAGGCTTTATAATAGATATCAGCAGACCTTTAACTGCAGCTATAATAAAGGGCATAACAAGCAGAGAAAGTGAGAGAGTGGCAGGCAAGAAAGGGAGGGAGATCATGATGATGTCTCCAAAAACCGACCAGTGATATCTCCGTGCTAACGAGGAACAAGAGCCACTGATTGGCACTTTGTTGCTTGAACGGTGTCCCACTGATGAGGCAGAAAGACCATTAAGGATTATGTTAGTGCAATCTAAATCCAGCTGATATCAGACGTAAAACTATGAAAGTAATAATGTCGTTTATAAAGAATGTTCCTGAATCAAGGAAATATTACCTTTCGAAGACATCTAAGATGCATTCTTCTGCTTTATTGGTGTTAAAGGCTCTCTTCACCATTATGTCTCTTTCTTCAGCTGTTCAAAGAAAGCTATCATATCCATCAGTATTCAATACAACCTCTTTGCTATCAGTGTGACAATATAAATGTGTCTTATTAAAAATTAAAAATATTGTGGTTTTTTATTCTCCATCAAGATGAAAAGTGAATTCCTCTGTTTCCCATTCTCTTTTTTTTCTGCTGCTGTTCTTCAGCTATTAACAGAAATGTCAAATACCCAGAGGCTTGAAATTATCTCTGAGGTACTTTTTTTTTGGGGGGGGGGGATGAATCTGCTGCTTGACTTCTCATTTTATGAAGCACTTTGGTTAAAAAAAGAATCTCTCACACCACTTCCCTATTTGTCAGGACACTATTATTTCTATTTTATGGTTGCTTCAGAGGCTACCAGTGACCTACCACAGGATGCATATATTATTTTATTTTTATTTTATTTACTTCATTTCTAACTCAATTTTCTCTCTGAGACTCTAGTAAATTACAAAACGCTAAAAAAGTTAGATGGCATAAAACACTGAATGGATAATGCAGCGAGACCAGGATTCCAAAATTACAAAACAATACCAAAAAAAATCTAAGTAATGATACACTGTAATTTAAAAAGTGAGTTACAAAGATAGAGGACAGTGCAGTAAAAGCTAGGTGAAACATACAGTAAACACCGCAATGGACCTCAATCCTGTTTTGGTATAAATGAAACTTCCTGAACTCTTCTATTACACCACAGTTCTAATCCCTTTGTGTGAACTTCTATAACTTGGAAATGCATGCCTCAATATAAAATAGTCCAGATCCTTTCAAGTTTTGATCTGGATTTACTATGCAGCTGGTCCATCACCAAAAAGTGCGGCATAAGTCATTTTATGATATGGGCTTTATTAAGGAAGTGAAGGTTTTCCCATTCTCCCCTAGCACCTGCTCCACTGATTTCCCCTTTGAAGACACTGTGGCTGTGCCATCCCCAGCTGTCACTTTACCCTCCTCCCCCAATTTACCAGGCTGTAAGAGAAAGCATAATGGGAAAGTTTGGTGAAGTCTGGTTTTATGACTGCTTTTTGTGAATTTCTACACAGACTTCACAAGTCTCTTCCATCCCAGCCATCACAAAGAAGGTTTGACAAAAACAAATTTAAATTGGGGGGAGGCTTATCCATCATTAATTAGATAGTACAGCCTATTTAGAGATGAACAAATACCCCTATTTTAAATTTTATATTTATATTTTTGCCAGTATTTTATTTTTGCAGATTTGTTTTTATTAAGTGCACATGAATATTTTTATGTATGAAGTATGTTGTTTATAAGTATATTGTACTATGGTAGTTTATTGGTGCACAAAGAACATTCGTGGGGAAAATCCGCACAAAGGACAAGAACATTATAAGGGAATAAAGAACCATGGGTTAATTCACCCTGGGAAGAGTGTTAAAACACAGGGATCTGTCAATTCAGACAGCAAAGAGGTAGACATGGTAGGTATGGACCAGCTCCCCCTGTTGTCTACCACTACAACAAAGGTCTGAAGAGAACTCCCACCAAAAAACTGCAGCCTTGAAATAATAAATTACCTTAAACAAGGTGTTAAGAGCCTATAATTCAATTTCAAGCTCCCAGCCTGGCAGCCTTGCTTCCTCCTTCTACTTCCCATACATTTGCACTCTTGTGTCTCTAGAGGCTCCAGCCAGGGTCACACCTATTTTAAGGCAGGTGCAAAACAGGTAATTTGCAGAGCAGAGTGGGTATATTGGGCAAAGAGAAATCCCATCCTCTTTCTGTATTCTGAAGCTCTACCTTTCACAGTCCATGTGGGCCATAAAACCAACTAAAAAGGATCCACGAAGTTGGAAAGTGAGGTAGCCCTGGACTCAGACTTGACCCCAGCAGATCCTGACACTAGGTTCTCATATCTAGTGATTGATTCAACTAAAACCAATTAAAATCTTTGGTTTTTACTACTTCTCTTTTTTGTTTTTTACTACACATCTACTTCTTGGGTAGAAAAAGAAAAAGAAAGAAAATTATATGTGTGCTACTTGATATCATTGGATACAGATTATGAGACACAGTAATTACTTTGTTGTACTATTTCAAGAACACTGTGTCACCAAAGTACTGCTATTGGTCATGAATTTATCAATAGATGCAACTGAAATATGATACAGAAACAAAGCATTTGAGGCAACCAGATAAATTGGGCCAATTGTGCAGGGTTTGTATTGTGGAAGGCTTTCATGGCCAGATTCAACTGGTTGTTGTGGGTTTTCCGGGCTGTGTGGTCATGGTCTGGTAGACCTTGTTCCTAGTTTGCCTGCATGTGTGGCTGGCATCTTCAGAGGTGTATCACAAAGAGAAGTCTGGACACAGTATATAACAGACTTCTCTCTGTGTAGGGTTTGTTTTCTACTTATTCAGTGTCCTCCAGCTTAATGAAGTACAAATCAAACAGAAAAGAATAAGGGGATTGGCACCACCATCACAGTTGCTTCCTTCACACACATTTCCCACTGGCATGGCATCAGACCAAAAGGAAATGTAACCACATGAGGGAGGGAGGGAGGGAGGGAGGAGTGGAGAATGACAGTTATGGTTGTACAATCTGGTTTGTACCCACTTGCTAAGACTGACTAACAAATTCAGTTTGTCTAACAAACTGAATAATTCCCCATCATAATTTCATCTCTTTAGTTGCACATAAGCAATTCAGTAATTAAGAATACAGTGGTACAAACAATCTGTGTTGCTTGAATAGGCTTCTTGACAAAGAAGCAAGACAATTGTATAAGTTGCGTATGAAATTGTACCAAAGAGCCATGAAGGAGGCAAAGAACTCTTTCTTTGCTTCCTCCATTGCAGCGGCTAGCTCACACCTGGCACAATTGTTTAAAGTAATTTGGACGTTAATGACCGCATCTATCAGTCCTAAAAATCATGAATTGGCATTTAGTTGTGAGGTATTTGTGAGCTTTTTTGCAGACAAGATCTTGTCTCTCCGCCAGGCTCTTCTGGCTACGATTGATACAATAAGAGAATTAGAGGCTCCTTGTCGATCTTTTGGTCCTTGTTTTGACCATTTCAACCTGATTACTCCCTCAGAGATGGACAGTCTTCTGTTAGCTATGAGATCTACCACTTGTTCTTTTGACCCATGCCCCTCCTGACTAGTGAAAGCTTGTAAGGAGAAGATGCGGAGTCACCTGTTGGATATCACCAATGGCTCTCTTGAGCAAGGAGTCTTCCCAGGTCGGCTGAAAGAAGCAGTGATCCACCTCCTTCGTAAAAGACCAAATTTAGATCATGAGGATCTGGCCAATTGCCACCCAGTATCAAACCTTCTGTTCCTGGGTAATGTAATTGAGAGAGCGATGGCAGGTAAGCTTCAGAGGTTTCTGGAAGATATTGGATATTGGAAGATATAAGGAGTAGGAAGAAGAAGAAGAGTTTGGATTTATATCCCCCCTTTCTCTCCTGCAGGAGACTCAAAGGGGCTTACAATCTCCTTGCCCTTCCCCCCTCACAACAAACACCCTGTGAGGTGCGTGGAACTGAGAGAGCTCTGTAGAGCTGTGACTAGCCCAAGGTCACCCAGCTGGCTTGTGTGGGAGTGTACAGGCTAATCTGAATTTCCCAGATAAGCCTCCACAGCTCAGGCGGCAGAGCTGGGAATCAAACCCGGTTCCTCCAGATTAGATACACGAGTTCTTAACCTCCTACGCCACTGCTGCTCCTTCCAGTCTGGCTTCTGTCCTGGTCTTAGGACTGAGACAGTCCTGGTCACTGTTGTAGATGAGCTCTGCTGCCAGTTAGAAAGTGGCTTGGCACTGCTGGTGTTATTAGATCTCACCGCAGCATTTGACACAGTAGATCATGACCTTTTGGTCCACTGCCTCACTGATGTCAGGGATGGGGGGACGGCCTTGCCCTGGAGGAACTCATTTCTCTGGGACCGGGGACAGTGGGTGATGTTGAAGGAGGAAAGTTCCAGGCAACACTGCACTGAATGTGGGATGCCGCAGGGGTGACCCTTTCCCCGATGTTTTTAACATCTATATGCACACCCTGGCCAAACTGGTCTGGAGCGTTGGGCTGCAGTGTAATCAATATGGTGATATTACAATGGGGGGCTGGCTGGACTTGGCCCCTGAGACTCTCCAGCTGTGTTTGGAGGCTGTGGCTGGTTGGTTAAGAACTAGCAGGTCTAAACTGAATCCAGCAAAGGGAGGTCCTGTGGGTTCCCCAAAGGGGATCATCTCTGGCCAGGTCATGGGAGATGGTGGCCAACTTCAATCTACCTGTGCTGGAGGGCAAGGCCCCCCATCTGTCCACATTGGTGACCAGGGTGATCCTGGACTCCTGGATTTCCCTGGAGGTCCATATTGCCAAAACGGCCCAGATTGCATTTTACCATCTTTGCCAGGCACAACAGCTGGCCCCCTATCTCTCCCATTCTGATCTGGCCATGGTAATCCATGCAATGGTCACTTCCAGGTTAATTGGAGCCTCAGGTAGGGACCACATGTCCTATTCCATCTTCACTCGCTGCCTATCAAGTACTGGGTTAACTTCAAGGTATTGGTTTTGACCTTTAAGGCTGTGAGCAGTTCTGGACCCACATACCTTAGGGACTGCCTTTCCCCATGTTGCCCAAGTAGGCCCCTCTGTTCTTTGGGGGGGAACCTGTTGGAAATCCTTGGCCCAAAAACTATCTGACTGGCCTCAACAAGGGCCAGGGTCTTTTCGGTCCTGGCCCCTACCTGGTAGAATATGCTCCCGATTGAGGTCAGGGCCTTGTGGGATTTGAGTAGTTTCCACAGGGCCTGTAAGAGAGAGTGATTCCGCTGGGCTTTTCCTGATGGCCAGCCTGGCTGACATCTACTTTTGGCCTCCTGGGGGGGGGGGACTTTTAGGTTTGTCAGTCGCCATCAGAGTTAAGTTGTTTTAACAATGATTATTTAACTGTTTTAATATATTTATATCATTTTATTGTGATTGTTTTAAACTGTTGTTGCTGCCCTGAGCCCCTTGGGGAAGGGAAGGGTACAAATCTAATAATAAAAATAAATAAATAAAAATAAATTCATTTGAAGTCTTACTTGTATGCAGCTCTGCTAAAGGTCAAGTATTATAGAAATATTGTAACATATTGGATTGTAGATTTGTGCAGTTCTAGTAATCTGCTCATTTTAATTGTTATGTTTATCAGGGAAGCCCTGACCTGATCTTGTTAGTTCTCAGAAGCTTAATCAAGGTTGGCCCTGATTAACACTTGGATGGGAGACCACCAAGAAAGTCTATACATAGGCAGGCAATAGCAAACTGTCTTTGTTCATCTCTTTCTTTGAAAACCCCATTGGGGTTACCAAAAGTCAGCTGTAATTTGACACCAATTTCTATAGTGGGAAAAGTTCCTTTGTGTATAAGGGTGCAAATGCTGTGGTAATGTAAACAAATCTATTTGAATAGTTTGACGACAATAAATTAATCAACTGCTCTGGCTCAGATCCTTTTTTACGTAGTCCTTTGGATAAGCTTAGAATCTTTGCTGTTTTCATACTATATTCAAGATAGAAAGGAAGCCTGCCAATGTTTCATATTTGTTCTTGGAGATTCATCTGTTGCATTTGAGTGAAATCAGTAGGGGAGGCTAAAAAGGATGGAGAGAATCTTTACGAGCCAAGATGAAATAAAGAACATATGTAGATGAAATAAATTGGTCACAGACAATGTTTTTTTATTATATCAATACAAAATATTTCTAGATGAATGGATGGACCATCTCATAAAACAAATCTGGGCAGATACCAAAACTGATTATAAATAGGAGGCATAATCTCTCCAAGGGATTTCCCTGGAGTATCTTACCAAAAGGTTGCTCCAAACACATATTTTCACCAAGTGTTGTAGTGCAAAGGCAGTGCTCTGATTCAGAAGAGTAAACCACCCACAATCTAGAAGTTTAGGGAGAGAGAGTGAGGCAATCCCTATTATGATGTCTACTATATCTTGTCTGATTGAAAGATAGAAGCTCAGTTGTGATCAAATACCTTTTTTTCTTCCTGTGGAATGCTGTGCTTGTAAGTCTGCTTCTGAAGAGCCATGCCCACAGCAGATCATTCCACAGAAAGAATGTGGGATTTGGCCACAAATGAGCTTCTCACTTTCGGTGAGACCAGGTTTAATTTATATGAAGGGGAGAAGATATAACTAAGTGGTAACAGGATGTGGCAGGGTACAGAAAAAACCACTGTGGAGCATGTACTGGTTACATCTAGATTAGATTACTGCAATACACTCTACAAAGGGCTGACGTTGATAAGTGTTTGGAAACTTGAATTAATGTAGGATGTTAGGACTTTGACTGGAGTGGGTTGTTGGGAACATATCACTCCAGTCTTGGCTCACCTACAGTGACTCACAATGTGTTTCCAGGTGCAAGAAGAAGAAGAGTTCTGGATTTATATCCCCCCTTTCTCTTCTGTAAGGAGACTCAGAGGGTCTTACAATCTTCTTTCCCTCACCCTGTGAGGTGGGTGAGGCTGAGAGAGCTCTGAAGAGATGTGACTAGCCCAAAGTCACCCAGCTGGTATGAGTTGGAGTGCACAGGCTAATCTAGTTCCCCAGATAAGCCTCCACCGCTCAAGTGGCAGAGCGGGGAATCAAACCTGGTTCTCGAGAGTGCACCTGCTCTTAATCACTACGCCACTGCTGCTCTTAAGCACTATGCCAAGACTGCATACTTCTTCATGGACTTTACCTTACCACTGAAGTCATCTACAGAGAATCGCTTCAGGTTCCCCTGCTGTCTGAAGTTAGGCAGGTGGAAACCAAGAAGAGGGCCATCTCAGCAGTGTTACCAAATTTCTGAAATTGTTTCCCTAGGGAGATTTGTTTGTCCCCTCCTGTTGCCATTTTTTGCAAGCAGTTGAAGACTTCTTTATTTCATATGTAGTTCCCTCAGTGATCCCCATTTCCTGTCCAGTTTCAATTGTATTTTTAAAAAACCCTGTTTTTAGCTCTGAGTTTATTGTTTTAATAATGTGGTGGGGCACAACCTTCATTTAAATTTTGAAAATGTGATTTTATTCTGTAAATTTTTATTTGTTAGTCACTTTGGTGGCCCTTGTGAAATAAAGTAAAAATAAATACAATTCCTAGTGTCATTTCTGGCTGAAAGATCCCAGGAAGCATGAAATAGAGAAAGGTTCTTCTCTGTATGCATCTTGCAGAGCTACTGCTGTCACTTAGAGTAGACAATACGAAGCCCAAGGGGCCAATGGTCTGACACAGTACAAACTAGCCTCATATGTAATTGCAGTTAAGGATAATTGTTGGGATATAATAATGTTTAAAGAGCATGAGTAGGTCAAAAATTTTGTAACAGAAAGTTCCAGGTTCTTCTGGTCCTGTTGTTCCTAGAATTAATGTTGTGAAGTACCCTTTATAGACTATTCAAGCTTTATGATGTTTCAGTTCTTTGCTCTATGCTAAAACTCTTAAGCAGAAAGCTAATTAGGGAAGAATTATATATATATATATATAATATTTCAATTTGGAAGGTTTTTGTTCAGATCAAGGGAAACAACAAAGATCGTATGAATACTACATTTCTGAGAGAGAGAATGAATATCTGCTGTATTAATTTTATAGTTGACTGGCATGACCAACAAAACTGGTTTCCTAGATTGAATTACAATCAGAAGGCAGATGAGCACAAAAATACAAACCACCACCATTCATGATCTATGTGATAATTTTACCTTTGGTGTGTATGAAAATGCGAGAAATTAAAATATGCAAAGATAATGATAACATGTAGTCCAGTTCCCAACATAGCTAAGTTAGAACTTTTGAATGCTCCCTAGAGATTGGTTGGTTCATTTATGGAATAAAACATTGTTGGTGGATTCTACTGCCCTTTACATTGAATACATGAAGTCAAATGAGAAGATTGTAAGTGTAAGATAAATTTAACTGACATGGCAAAAATAACTTTTTCTGAGAATTCACAAAAAAATTATACTAATGGGCAAAATATCCAAAATGTTTGCTACAGCATCAAATATTATAACAGTTAATGGATGCATCACTGTCTTGAAGTAATATTTTTTTATTTGGGCACTGAATGATGCATTATTGTAACCATTTAACTCCAGGATTCTCCTGTTGACACAGGAGGATCAGGTGGTCAATGTTTGATCGCACAATAGCCACAAATATGTGGCTCCAACTTGGAAGAAGTTAAAAAAAAGTTGGGGTGCTGTGTGGTTTCCGAGCTGCATGACCGTGTTCTAGCAAAAAAAAAAAAGTTGTCACTGTTCAAACATTCATGAAAAAAGTTGTGAAACAAAAGGCAGTACAATAATGGTTCCACAACCAAAATTATCTGCATGTTTCAGAGCATATCACACCCAATTTTGGACAAGCATGAAGTAAATTTTATTTACATGCACAAACTCAGGTACAAATGATACAGTATTGTAGTCACAGTTGACATGACTAGCATTCACATTTGCTGGCTTTTGATAATCCACAGGATACTAGCCCACCTAGTTTGCTTTTGCTTGAAATAGCCACATGCTATTTCCTATTAATATAGTATGAAGTGAAACTGCCATAATTACAAGTGCATGATGGATGAGCCAGAGTATGTTACCGTATTCCACAAGGTCTATGTACAGCTGTTCCACTGCAGGTATAGTATTCATTTTGGTATGCAGTAGCACATAGTTTAAAAACCATTAAGCAAAGAGCCTATGAAAAATAATGGATGAAAGATCCAGGTTTAATAACCTCTCTTCATAATGTAATCAAGCGCTAAGAAGGGGACGGTCCAGATAGCTTTCACCAGTGTACTTAAGAGGAGGAATTAATGCAGATGTAGGAAATTTTGTCACTTTTCCCAGGAAATGTTTCCAACTTATTAAATGAAAGGTTCACTGTTGGTTTGAGTGATACATCAATAAAATACCAAAAAAGTTAATCATGTAACACAGTAAATATATAAAATAATAATAAACATGAACTTATAATAAGAACAGTACTGATAAAAGTTAAAGAGAAATGATTGAATCAGCAGTATCAGGAAAGTCCTTTCTAATATGTCCAATATGCAAGATCCTTCATTTCTATACATCCTGAGAGACTGAATTTATTATTATTTAAATGGTTGCATGCCACATGCAGAAAGCAGAAGAGGCTTTAAACAGATAGTATAATAGGACCAGATAATATAATAAAATAGATAGATCGTTAAAGCTGTGGCATCTACAGTTGTTTTTTGTCTGTATCCAGAACTCTGAAAGAGAAGAGAGGCCCAAGCATTACCTCCATTCCATTTTCTGTAGCTGTAACCACCCTACCATATGTCTTAAAGCATCTTATGCATCTCATTGCATATATCTCAATTAGATTCAGGGGACACAGAATGCACATCTTTAAAGAGAAGTCAAATGTGCAGATTGCCAGGGTGGCATAAATTGTTATACCAGAGCTGCGGAGATTAGAATACATATCTGCCTTAAAGCTCACTTGGTAACCTTCAGCCTTGTAGCCTAATTTGTCTCAGAGAGCTGTTGTTAAGATTAAATTCAGGAAAATATACTGTGCTGAACTTCTTGAACAAAGGATGGGATAAAAATGTAACAAACTGGCCGTTTCTGCACAGCGGTAGAAATGGCTCTCCACCTGCATAATTAATGCCTGTGGAGGCTCAGGACCACTCGCATGGTATCATGCGGGTGGCCCTAAAGCTGCAGCTAACCGCAGAGGTGGCTCTGCATGTCCAGTTTACCTACCTCTCCTCCCTATGTATCTCTGGATGGCTGGAGGGACATGTACATGCTGCCTCTGACCTTCACTACATGGGCATGTCCCTCCAGCCTAGAACTGCATAGGGAAGAGAGGTAGGTGACCCTCATGCAGCACCAGCTGTACAAACAGCGCCCCAGGGATGGTGCTTTTACCATCCCCAGAGCGCTGATTTTCAGACATGCAGAAATGACCACTGAGTGGCTTTGTTGTAGTCCTGGTCAGCCACAAGGGACCTGAATAGACTACAGTGCCATTAAAAACAATGTTTGCATTTGCCATGTTGGTTCAAAACTTTCATTATGTTTCCAAAGTTTGGGAACCTCCTAAATAGAAACATCAGCTTTAGCCATTCCAGGCAAACGGTTGTAGAGGAGTTGCTTGGGTTTCATATTTCCTTTGCTTATCCTTCAGCCAGAAGTGATAACAATGAACTTAAGTTTGTAAGCTGTGCATTGGACTGTGAATTTTCCTTCTAGGAAGATATTATGCATATGTGTGCGCATGTGCCCACACACATAAGTGAGATGGATGAGCTCCATTTACAACATACTGGGAGAGTCCGTTGCATATGTTATCTAATAAATGTGAAAAGAGGAAATGAGCTACCTCATATGTTTTCTGTCATTGCTTGAAGCTGCTACCAAATTTCACAGGAAGTGAATTTGGAGGTCTTGTTGAGGTAAACTGATGTTACCTTAAGTTGTCTGAAGAATTTCCAAGGGAGGAAGAAGTTTTATTAAAACTGCTGAAACTTTATGTACATTTTGCTACTGAAGGGTCGTACTTCTACCATTCTTCCACTATAGAATATGCTGTCCTTCTCAATTGCTCAACTGAGAAACAAGAGGAAGAAAGAGCTAATAACTTAGTTCTGAAGGGAGGAAAATGTATTACTGAAATGCCTGTGCCTTTGGAAAAGAACAAAGATGCTTATATTCTAAACTGTTCTTAAATCTGAGTCTCTGCTGAGAACACTGAAGCATTTGAACTTTTCTTTTAAGAAGCAGCAACCATTTTTGAATGTTAATAGATAACTCAAGGTTAGATTGCTGAAGTTCCTCTCTTGTATGATCAGCTGTTAACTAATTCTGATTTTCACTGACCTGCACACTATTAGGAAGAATCTATTCAATTTTAAAGCTACAGGAGCAATTCTGTCACCCTTTTTGTCAGGAAGTTCAGTGGCATGTAGAAAATTGCTCTGGGAGAGTCAACTTGTCCTTATTTTTCATATTTTCCTGTATCATAAAAGACAAAGAGGCAAACTTGTCTATGTCTTCAACATGTCACCCATAAAGTTATGAAATCTTTTGCAGCTACTTCTTCATGAGTTTCAGGCACAGTATTTCTGTGCAGTTTAATGCCATTTATAATCTAAGTATACATTTTAAAATGAGATTGAAGTAGACTATGAATTTGGGCATGCGGTTCAGTTTCTTCATTAGCTGGATCTTGCCTTCTGAGCTACAAAACAACCAATACCAGAGTCAAACTAGATGGATGCTTGAAAAGCCATAATCAGATTCTGTTATCATTTTTAAATAGTAAATTGACTTTATATGTGGTTTCAGTTCAGATTGGGGAGGTAAAGGGAGAGGGAAAAGTAGTTAATCCTTCCACCTGAGCCCCTTCCCTCCATCCTATGATTAGCAGCATGGGAAGGGGAAAGGGGTGCATTTTGATAGTCGGAACTGTGCAGAGATGGATGGATTAAACTCCTTCTCTGTTCTTGGCCCCAGTCAAAATTAGGGCCACACATATTGACAATTTATTTTTTTAAAACATGCAGACAAAAGTTTTCTTAACACCTGTTTTTTACTTAGTTTGAACCTGACATTTGTACATTTTTAAGGATTTACATCCTTTCAGATTAACCTGTCACAAGCATACATGTCATAATGCACCTTACAAGTAAACATGCAAACATGTGAGTGGTATCTGGGAAAATGCTAAATATCTGCTTGCTGCTGTGGTCCCTTTCTAATTGGTGAATCTTGATCAAGACACATGTTAATGAAATCAAACAGATGTGAAAGGAGGGGATCATGAGATGGACAGATTGGTTTATCTGTGACACAAAAATGATGTCCTCCCCAGCAATCTATGTTGAGGACTGGAGAAAAAAGCCATTCACTTTCCACAGATCCTCTGTGCTATCTTAATTCTCTAAAAAGGATCATGCCAGACTGTGTGAATTATAATGTTGAACTAGGACCTAAAAATGTGTGTTAAAATCTCCACTGTGCCATGAAGCTGATCTTTGACTAGTTACACTTTCTCAGGTCAGCCTACCTAATAATGTTGTTGTGGTGCTAAAATGGGAAGGATCTTTCTATACCACATGGAGCTACTTGGAGGAAGGATGTAATACAAATCTTTCACTGTATCTCACAAGTTCAGACTACCAAGTCACTTTTTAGCCCCATTATGATGGATAAGATGGTGTGGAAACATCCAGGAGCCATATATAGAGAAAATTAACATCTGGTTCTTATGTGTTAACTGGTGATTTATTGGACCTTCTTTTTTTCTGCCAATTAGAGAGACCTTTCCAGAACACATCTTGCTGAGAAGAATGACTGGCCTCCTTGTGTGGAAGAGGTCATTATAATCTTGTTTAGGTCACAGAGTAAGACAAGAAGGTGAAGCTGCCATAGCATGACAGGGATGGCCTTTATCCAATGGACATTTAGAGCAATGCCCTGGACCCTGGGCTGGGGAGCTTCTGAACACCCATGGTAGGGCAAATAAGAAGAACAACTGGCAGTGCATCTCCAGGGCTTCAGGAACAACCATCTTGGTAGCCTCCGCATATGACTAGTCCATTGAGGCTTGGGTAGTAGCTGACTGGGAGCCTCTGTACATGTTTACCCTGTGCAGAACTCAGACAGTGGCTGGCCAGTTCAGTGGCAGCTGCCCACATGCTCCACATGGGATGAGATTATCCCTTGCTTGAGACTAGGGAAGCCCAGGTGGCGATGGCAGTGATTCTGGGACTCCATACAAGAATTTTGCCCGCAACCCCAGAATCACAAAGATTGCATGAATAGAGAGCTAGTTCATCAAACAGACTCAAACCTGTTGCCATAGGCTAACAAAATGAACCTCTCACTTTTGAAAATGTCCTATTCATATATCACTTAGGAACAAATTCCTTTCTCAAATGTCAATGAGCAAAGGAAATTGGTCTGACCTTCAAACAGTTGATCTCTTATTGGATCAAAAGAATTAGAAAATAATAGTTCAAGCATCAGTCTATACTTTAGAATTGTCAAAATTCTGTGCTCCTTTTTTAACAAGTTTTTTTTGTTGATTGCCATAATGAAATGTAGCCTACTGCTTTGTTTTGTTTGTTTGATCAATATATAGCCCTCTGCCTCTAGTTAATATGGAAGTGTCAAGATTTGCAGGATCTAATGCAGCATAATTGGAACTGCTGTTGCCACTGGCTGAATGAAAACCTTGAGGTTATGCCAATAGATTATAGGCTACAGGAGATGGTCCAAGCCCCTTCTAAGATAACCATATTGCTATTTCTTTTGGCTCACTACATAATTCATGTTCTTTCAAAGTATAATATTCATGCACAAGTCAATGGTTACTGAACTGTAGCCATGTAAATTTTATATTATCATAAGTATTTGATTCAATATGTCCCTTTGTGAAACTCCCCAGTCTTCCAACAAGTTTAAAGTCCAGCCCCTTTAAATCCTTCAAGAAATCCTTCCTATCTCCATCCACTTCACTTTCTAGTTTCTATAGACACAGCTTTTTAATAAGTATGCTTCCTAATATTCTCAGTCCTGTTTGGGCCAGGGTACAGTTTATGTTCTTCTGTTCAATGGCCACACTTTTTCAGGTGGTTCCTATTACTAGATTGCCTACAACTCATAACAGACAATTGAAGAGACTTTTGTAGTCACCCAAACTCTGCAGTACTTACAGAAAAAGAAAAAAATACTGAACAGGATTCCATTACGCAAATACTCATACATTCTAGTCTATGAAGTTCTCACAGGTTTCGAGAAGGAAATGGGGTAGTAGCCAGAACAGACATAGCCTTCCTTAGCTATTATACACAATTTAAGAGCATGTGGCTTCTCTTCACACCTAGTATCCCAGGAAGTCACTAGATGGGTATCTGGATTAAATGAGTGTTTAGTAGTTACAATTCTATGGGTTACCCTGAATGTTTATAAAACTGCTACCTACTCCATGAAAGAGTAGAATAACAGAGAATATATTTTATAGGAAGACACTTACAACTGGAGTATTGAATTAGCATGCTGCCACCTTTCAATCCCTGACACCCAAATCCTCTTTTCCAAAAGGATTAAAGCATTAATATTGGGTGAGATAATATTAGCATATCCTGAGCTCAAACAACACACATTCAGTTTTAACACAGTAGGTTTATTTCTTTCAAAGTTTGTTCTTATTAGCTTCATCAAAGCATTCTTTGTCTTAAAAACAAACTTCAAGTTTTATTCAGAGAACTCTGTGTAGCTTTGTCAGTCTGTGGCCCTTCTCACACTGCTCAGACCCAACTGAAAAGAACTGTAAAGCAGCTGAGGCCCCTACCTAATTCCTGATTTCATCCAGCAACTGCAGCATAATGTATCTGTCTTACATAATTTTTTAAAGAACCTTTTTAAATATTGTGAAATATTTTAAAAAACCATAAAGAACAGAATAGTCATCAAGCAAATGAAGAAAAATGTTGGTTTTAACTTGTAGCTCTTAACCTGTTTTATGCTAGAGTCATGTATATAATATGTAATAATTCAGTTTTAGTTCAGCTTAGATGTTAAATTTTTCCTGATGTTTCACAGATGGTACAGTTCCCCTTTTACCTCAAGATGTTTTGGCCAATGACTTGTTCACATACACACGGTTTTAACAAGCTAGGTACATTTATTCAGTACCTCACACAGCTTTTATCATTAAAAAAACCTTCGACAAAACAAACTACTGAGGTAAACCGAGGCAAAACCCCAAACTCCAGATCAACTGTTATATAGGAATCCTTCCCTCTCTGAAATATTCCTCACTGGTTCATATGGCCCTTCAGCCTGGCCCTTTAATAAACCCCATCCTCCAGTACTTCCAGTCTGCTTATGGTTGCTTTCACCACAGCTCACAGGCTGATATCAGTTGCAGTCACACACTTTGATCCAACCACTTATGCTTTTACACACAGTAAGGCAGACAGCTCTTAAAAGCAGGAACACTAAAGACCAAAAGCCCCTCAAATTGTTTAGTTAGGGAGTTAACCTCCTCCCTCCTCTGCATCATCTTGCCCTTCAGTCAATCAGAGTACAGGAGGCCACAGCCAATCATGTTGGCTTCTCCTGTTCCTAGGCCTCTATGCCTCACTCAGAATATAAACAATGCTGACTCCTGCCATATCTGCACTTTAAAATACATACTTTTCTCTGCAGTCCATCACACCTTGCCCTACAGAAATGGATACATGTTGACCTATTCATAATAGCAGATTATATACACCCTCCTATAACAATTTGACAAATTCCTCACTCACTGTGAGGCAACCCTCTTATGTGGGATGGTGAGAAGAACTAGAAAACTTTCACAGCTGTAACCTGCACCTTTCTAAATGAAAAATAAGTTAAAGTATCTTTTTATTGCTCTTTAGTGAGGTAATTGTGGCTTATCCAAATAATATTTTACGGGTGGAGTTCTTTTTCCCCAAAATGAGTGATACCATTGTGCATTCAGTCAGAATGCAAGATGACCAACAGAATTTCTTTTAAATATGTGCATACAAATGTTTCATTTTGGCATCTATCTTAGCCAAATTTCAATCCTAGGAGCATGGTCAGTGTTATTTGACTAAACAACTATGTAGTCTTCAAACATTATATGGCAATAAACAGAAAAAAAATCTACTACAAAATGCACTGAATTTTCCCCTCAACTTTACCTCAACAACTTCAGTACCTTAGGGGGTAGACCATGTCCAACAGAACAGATGTGATAATAATGCTTTAGCTAAAGTGGTTATGTGGCTCCAAGAAGAACTAAAGTGTACTTGCAAAACTTAATTGTGAGGTTAAGACACTATAGGGTGGGTCCTGCAAATAACATCTGATGACTAGCTATTAAGCAAAGTTGCCAACTTTTTTCTGGCATTTGTATCTCTAACAGTCATCTGAATGAAATGTTGCTGATAGATATAATACTTCTACAGTAATACAAGCTGAAATCCATGAATAACTTGTAAGCAATAGGTAAGGTAAGTAGGGCTGCCAATTTTCAGGTGGTGGCTGGAGATCTCTTGGGAATACAACTGATCTTGAGGCAGTAGAGATCAGTTCACCTGAAGAAATTGCCACATTGCCTCCCCATGGTTTCTCATTGTCAATTAACTACACAGATGGCAAACTGATTGCTGATCAACAATATCACACACTTACTTTTCATCCTACCCAGCCTGTAAAATGCCTCAGAATGAACTATTTATTTCTTAAAATAAAAAGGAATTGAACATTTAGCACGTAAGACATTCAGTGTAATTCAAAAGCTTGCATAATGCATTGTGAATACTGATTAATGATTTTTAAAAGCAACAGTTAATGGACCATGTGCATTTATTATAGTGAATGAAAATTGTTACCCCATATTTTTAAAGAGGACTGCTGGGTATCTTAAAGCTACCAGAAATCAAGATGAGGATCAAAAACACTGCTAAGGTGGCACAACGTTTCCTAATAACAAATTCCAGCAATCTTGAAAAATAGGGACATATATATGTCCCTATTTTTCAAGATAGCTAAAATAACAGTGTAGGCACACACACACGCGCACACACACACACACATTGCTATTCTGTAGCAATTGTGTTTTTCCCCATTGGGAAGCATTCTTGGTAATGATTTATCTGCAGAAAACATCTAAGCTCAAATCACTGCTTCACAAGAATGCTTTTCTTTGTGATACAAAGAAACCACTGTCATTTCCTTTAGTCATGAGCTTAATGATTGTAAGGGAAATAATTTAACATTCCTTTGAATTCGTTTTTTTCAAAATCAATTAATTCTTAATTCTAATTCCAGTTCTTCTAAGCCATCAATGCTTTTTCTCATTAAGCTTTTCTGTGCGTTCATACTGGAACACTGTTCTGGTTTTCTAGAGAAAGAAATGGAAGAAAATGAATAGTTCTTTTCTGTGCCCCTTCATATATATATATTAAGGATCATGTATTTCAAACACAATTCTGTTTATTTTTTACTAACATTAGCAACTTTACAGAAAAATGCTTACCTTTCCTATTGTACATTGAACTCAAAAACAGTTTCAGTTAAAAAACATGAACAGCATTAAATCTGGTTTAATCTATATACTTTAAACTCTCATTCAGGCAACACATTTTTTTCTTGAATATAATTTATTAGTTAAAATTGACTTTTAATTATTATTATATAGTAGTGGTCACTATAATTATTTTCTTGCTTCTATGTTATGCAAACTGTGCAAATTTCTTTGACCCCTTCTATTAGAAACATTTTGAACCTTTTGCCAGCAAGGAATTACAGGCATGAGGAGAAAGAAGTCACACAACCTGGTATAAACCATCAAAATACCTATATTAATGCAAACACTGCTGTTTTAAAAACACAGAAAATAGAAGCAATAACCATGAGTGGTTACTCATGAAATGTTCTATTGAGTAAGGGTCAGAGAAAAAGAAAGGAGAAACCACTTCCTGCATATATTCTGTTCTCTGTTCCATAACTCTATCAGTTTCCTGTTACTTTTGTGAATGGAGAAAATATTCTCATGCAAATTGTACTCCCATACTCCCATATCCCCTTAAAAGAAGATGCCAGACAACAATATGGAAGAAAAGAAGTTTTTTTCTTATTTAATGATGATGAATTGTCAGATAGGTCAACTGTTTGCAATCACCTCTCAGAGTAATAATATTGAAAAATATGGCCTTGACTACTTACAGGAACTGCTCACCACAGAATTCCTGATGACTCCTAGAGCTACCCAGCACAACAGCTCCAGCAAATACCAGAGAAAAAAAACAATTATAACATAACCTAATCACATGTACAACCTAATAACATATACCTACAAGGACAGAAAATCTTGCCTGGACTTGTTCTCACCAAATATATGCCTTGCACAATTTCCTACTACTCCCTTTCTAAAGTGATTAAAGCAAAGACAATACCTCTGCCATATAATCTTGCTTTCCACCTCCAGCCAGTGGTGGGATTCAGCCAGTTTGCATCAGTTCAGGAGAACCGGTAGCTGGATGAATCCTACCACCCCACAGGAGGGGAACAGGGGCTTTCAGAGCCCCTGAGTAGCAGTCAGGAGCAAGCAGGCCTCTGCCTCCCTCAAAGGCCACGCTGCTGGCCCAAAGGAATGCAAAATCACCCCCCCAGCACTTTCCCCTGCCTGGCCCAACTTACGGCAGCCTGGCTCCCTACGTGCCCCTGGGAGTCTGGCTTGGGCAGGGAGCAGCACTTGGAAGCCACCAGTTTGGTCCTGGGAGCAGGGAAAGTTTATATGAGGTCAGTGGGGGCTAAAGCACTGCTCCCTGCTCAGGCCGGACTCCTGGGCCCATGGGGGCATGTAGAGAGCCGGGCTGCTGTAAGTGGGGCCAGGCAGGGGGCAGCCTGATAAGCAACTGGCTGGCCCCCCACAAGTGCCTCTGGCAGCCACTGCCCACCTGGGCCCCTCAGGCAAGCAGCTAGCTGAGGAAAGAACCCCGACCAGGTGGCAGCACCTGGGTCAAGCTGCAGCTGCTGCCTTCCTTCGCCTCCCCATGGCGAAGGGGGTGCAGCAGCCAGGTAAGCAGGTGGTGAGGTCATGGGGTTGTAGGGGGGCGGGTGCACGGCGGAGAAGTGTGTGCATGGTGGGGGGTGCAAACTGGTGGTTGATTCATTAGAATCCCACCACTGCCTCTATCCCTAGACTCTCTGCCTTGCTAAAGACAAAGAACTTGCTAACGTGATTGCCCCAAGTGTTCCTGCCAATACTATGCTAATCTTAAACTTCTTCCTCTAACTACTTTCTCTCAAGACCACCTTATTTACATTCTCATTGTTTTACAGTCAAGTTGAGTCACTCCTTGGCTTAGTCCATTAATACTAGGCACCAAACATTAATTTTCAAGTACCTCAGCCATCAGCTTGAGGACCCAAGTTCAAGTTGGTCACTTCTCTCTTTTCTTTCTCCAGAAAGGCAAGGCTCTCATTTGTCTTGGAAGATTAAGGGCCACTCTGCATAACCCTAGAAGTCCCTTTTCCTCTATAAAAAGCCCTCTTTCCCAGTAGCTAGTGTTCAATATCTCTGGACACCTCTCTATTGATATTCTTTCTAATGTGTTGTTTCTTCTTCTACTAGAGCTAGCATAGTCCATTCAGCCCTATTCATCAGACTATTTCACCCCAAAATCAGGTTGTTATAACATAAATCTACAATCCTCCATCTATTCCAGACCTATCCACTCAACACTTTCTATATCCTAGGACTCTTTGTGTGCTCTGTTGATTTGATTATTGTGTGCTTCTATGTTTATTATTTTTCCTTTAATGAAATTCAAATTTTATTTCACTCTTCTACAGATTTCTTGCTTAAGCAACTCTCTGTAAAAGTTGGCAACAAAGATTCCAAGCTTGCCTGACACTTTGCTGGGCTAAAAAGGTCTCTGGTCTCACTAATTTCCCAACTCCAGGAGCGACAGACTCCCATCATTTCAGGTAACAAGGCCTATTTATCAGAAAGGAAAGAACCCTTCAACACAAGTTGTTTAAAGCAAGTCAAAAGGGGAACTTTTCTTGGCCAGTTGAAAAGAATGCCTAAAATGCTGTTTAACCCCAAAGTAAGGATGCCACTCACCTGTTGCTACCAGGAGAGTTTGCACCAATCCTCCTTGGTTTCTGTTGTTCATCAAATGGAAAGCAGGGGGAAACAGGGAGGGGGGGAAATGGTATTATGCAATGCCTTGACATTGGCGGATTCCGCATGGCCCAAAAACAGCAGTGTGAAAACAGTGTGAACCTTTTTACACCACTTTAAACCTTTTTACACTGTTTTCACACCGCTGTTTTTGGCCCATGTGGAATCCACCATTGTTTCTGGCTGAAATACTGGAAGTGACATCACCCTGTTGTGGTTACTCTCCAGGAATCCCCAAATTTCTATGCTTAAACCACAGAGTTCTGCAAAGTTCCCACAGCATCAATGCAATACAGTGACATCACTTCCAGTTTTTCAACCAGAAATTATATCAAGGTGTCATAATAACACTGTTTTCACCAGTCCCACTATCACATAGCCTCTCACAGCTTGATTATCCCTAATCCAAAATGACCAGTTGATCCCACAGTGTTTTATGAAGGGGGGGTGTAAGACACATTTGCCCATGAAAGGATGGCTAGAATGGGCAAGAAGAGATTAAAAAGCCTGCTGGACACCATTCTTTTTGGGCTCCAACAAACCCAGCAACAGTGGAAGCATCTAGGCTGTCACTAGCCTCCTTTCATTAGACTTCTGGGTTTTTTTTCCTGGAGTAAAAGGATTTGAAGAAGAGAGCCATTCCTTTTCAAGAACCCTTTGAAGGTCTTATTTTCCTGTATAATGTTGTAGTTGAAAACACACTCTTTAAAATCAAATACAACTGCAGTGGAAATAACAATTGGTCTGGAAATTGGATGACGAGAAGATAGTCTTGATGATAGTGTGAAAATGAAAAGAACAGGTTGGATGCACAAATAGCCTAAACTGAAACACAATTTGTCTAGTTCTGATTTGTTCTAAACTGAGACCTTTTTTCCAAATAAAAATAGGTTTTTTTGAAAAAAAATTGAGCAATTTTTACCAGTCTGTTACACAGAGCAGGTCTTACGAAGATAGTATTAAAATGTAGCACCTTCTCCTTCCATCTATCCTTTTGAATTTGCATGCCTTTTAAGATCATCATCACAGGTCCTATTTTGTGTGTTCCCTTCTTCTGAAGCCAGATGAATTGCTGCAAGACACAGTCTCACAGGGGCCCTTTCCACACGGGCCAATAACGACATCCTGGGGACGGCAAAAACGCCGTTCCCAGGGAGCCGTTTGCACAGGCGACGCTGCCAAAATGCAGCAGCGCCAACCTGGCTCCCTTCCCCCTCCCCCAGGGCGGCCTCAGGAGGTTTTTGGCACAACAGCGCATTCCCGGCAGCGTGGTACAACAGCACCGCCGGAAATGCGCTGTTGTCCCCATCCCTTTCCCACTCACTTCGTCGCCTCCGTCGCCCTGCTGGCCTCCGAAAGCCCTCCCTCGCTGTCCTCCGACCCCTGCAGGTCGGCGGGCAGCGTGGAATGAATCTTCGGAGAGCCAGCAGGCGGAAGCAACTGGAAAGGGACGCTGGCGAGGGTTGGCGGCGGCGGCCTCCATGCGAGCACCCGTCGTCCCAGCCAGTTCTGGGACCGTCCGCATGGATTACGCCGACCTAACTCCTTCCACCTCCGTGCGGAAGGGGCCAGGGTTTCTACTGTTGTCAGAGTGTCTGAGTTTTGATACCTGTCTACAACAGATTTCAAGATCTAAACAGAGTTGCTCGCAGTGACTAATGTCATCATTAAAACAACCACCAAAATTCAAAATAGCATAATCTTGACTAGAGGTATAGTTGTTGGAGCATTGGATTATGATCTGGAAGAGCCAGATTTGGACTCCTCAACTGGTCAGATAAGCTTACTTGGTGACCTTGGGAAAGTCACTTTCTCTTAGCCTGACCCACAATGCAGAACAAAGTGGAGGAATTATGTTATAAATTGTTTTGGTCCCCACTGGTGAAAAACAGAGTATTTACCTATTTATTTAAAACATTTATTTGCTGCCTTTTTCTTTATGGAGCTTAAGGATGCTTACAGAGTACAAATGTATTAATAAGAAAATAAGTAATCCTGTTTATGGCACCAGGGCATATGGGGAGCTATCTGAAGCTAAAAGGGTGAATATTGAGAGCAAGGTGAGTGTCAGCAGACCTACAGGTCTGGCTGGAATGTTAGCCTAGGCTGGGGCTGGCTATTAGGCACCAGATCTGACCAATGCTATCACTTCTATGGAATATCATTTATGGGGAATACCCAAAAATGTCATCATGCTGGTGACATCCTGCCATGTCCCTAACCCCCCTGCCCCGCCTCCCCCCGCCTCCCTGCCTTTCCCGCCACCCCCAGCCATCTCACCAGCTGCTGGACTTAGCCTGACAATCCTAACTATTATTCTGAGACAAACCCCTGCAGCTTTTAAAAGTGAGATTCCTTGCAGCTGCTGTCTGACTGTGGTAAAAGTTAATTGGGTCTGGAGAAGCCAACACAACTTGATAAAAATTAGTGTAGTTTGGCCTTTAGACTGACTCTACTCCCATGGTTCATCTAGCATAATATTATTTATTCTCACTGATACCAGCTCTTCAAGGTCTCATTGTTTTCTTTCTTTCTTTCTTTCTTTCTTTCTTTCTTTCTTTCTTTCTTTCTTTCTTTCTTTCTTTCTTTCTTTCTTTCTTTCTTTCTTTCTTTCTTTCTTTCTTTCACAAAATTGGTTGAAGATGTCAGAGATTAAACCAAGTCCTTATATATGAATGTGCTCTCCCACTGAGCTATGGGCTTTCCACAAACATACAGACACAAGTTTATGTTCTAAAATAATATTGTGAGTTATTTCCTTGTAGTTCCATGGCTATATTTGCCCTTTTAAAAGCTATAATCCTAGGTAACCTTTTCAGTTGTTCAGTTTATCAGTAATATATGATTTTATATAGCAATTGGCAAGCTAAAAGCACAGAGGGTGTCAGGGGAATTCTTTGGTAATGACTTTCAGGACTCCCACTTGTCTTCTCTTCAGTTTCATTCCATGTGCTGCCCATAGGAACCTTGTGGTTAAAGAGTATTAAGTTGACATTGTAAGTTATTTTTCTAATGAGGGGAACCTGAAGGTTCAATTCCCTGTGTTGTTATAATGACTAATATTTTTGGCCCTATTAAGCATTTGTTGCCATTGTTATTATTTTGTTCTCTACACTTCATGCACACAGAACATTTTGTGTTCCTCTTTTATTCTGGCCAAATGCCCTAGTTCTCCTAATTCTGAAGCCTACAGGGATTTCTGGTTTTTAAGAATACTCCAGTTTATGATGTATTATTTTGGTTTGGTACAATCCCAAAGCTCAAAAAATCATCTTTGGATGAACCAACTGCAAGAACACATCAAATTAAAGACCTTCCAACATCTCTGATCGCATTGCAGAAATAAACACCCACCCCCTTCCTTTTGATGCCAATATTTAATTTCTAAGAAAGAAAAACAAACAATTAAAGTATTTGTGGCAGTCCTAGGAAGACAAATGTATCCAAAATTATTTTCATACTTTAAAAGATGACTACACATTTACAATGGAACACATGTTATCCTTTGGATATGCGCATCTTAGGCAGAAAGTGCAAAAATAGTTAGATTTACAGTGAGGATAAATGCCATTTTAAAAACATGAGTTGTATCATTGGTGGTGGGATTAAAGCTAGTTATGTAGAAAATCAATCAGATACTCAATAAAACATTGATTTCAGTGGAACATGTGTTTTTGGACATAATTTCCTTTACTGCCACCAACTGAGATGATATTCTCAGAAAATATACCTGCACTCAAAGGAGGCTCCATTCTAGATTTCTGTGAAGAATATCCCCATTTTATAAGCAATTAAAATTCTCAATTATACAGTAAATACAGGTTGATGTGAGTGAGCTTTTCTTCCCTTGCCTGGGACCCTCTAGTGGCAAATAACCAGGTGCCCATTTAGCTACAAATATAGAGTATTTTTTTCAAGAGATAACATCCCGCACTTGCCATCTCAACCTAACTGTGGAGATCTGCTGCCAAGTAGTAGACAATGCTAAGTTAGGTAGACCAATGCTCTGATTTAGGATCAAACAACTTCAGATGCTTGTATTTATATGTGACAATCATCAAGACTATACCAGAATCAATCAGTATTCTGTCATTAATATTTTGCTGTGTTAAGTCCCTACCAGTCAGCAGAAAAATGTAGACCAGCTTCAAACAGCAGGTTAGCAGTTGGGAAGTACAAGTAAAAAGTGGTGGCTAATCTAGTGAATGGGTTCAGAAGATGCATATTTCAGACTTCATATACCTATAACGCACATTAATCAAGTAGTTCCACTGTAAAATCTACAAGCGTCTTTTAGGAGTTTAGAATGATTCAGTTAGTACCTAATGAATTTTTAGTTCAGTCAAGTGTTAATAGAGAAAATGAAGCCAAAGCACTGCAAAATTTATGTTGAGATACCCTTAATTTCAATTAGTTTGCTGCACTAGTGAAGCAGAAAACAGGCAGCTCTATGAGTAATAGTAATAGCCCTTGATTTCATGACACCATATACATTACATTTGACTTCTGGCCCACTGCACACCATAAGAGAAACCAAGTGTTGCAGATGAGAAGTGGGCTGGCATTTCAGGCGGCATGTCCTTGTTGAATGCAAAGCCAGATCCTGAGCATTTGCGAATTCTTCTTAACAGTCCCTAAGCTATAGATAAAGATGGAATGTTTAATTTGGGCAGCAAGTGACAGTTGGACCTATGATCTACAAAAAAGGACATTGCTTGTCTGAATATCACTTCTACGACAAATATACTAGGTAGACTTAGCCAAGCCATTCTCATTCTCTCTCTCTCTCTCTCTCTCTCTCACACACACACACACACACACACACACACTTTTTTCATCCACCTCCTTCATCTGCACTGTCCAATAATAATACTCACATATTTTATTTATTTATTGGCTTTATTTGTACCCTACCTTTCTCCCCAACAAGTGCACAGAGCATCTTACAATGTTCTCCTCTCTACCATTTTATCCCTACTGAGTTGTTGAGAGGACTGGAAGAAAATAATAAATTGGATCCAATCACTTTGAGTATGATGTCTTCTCCCACCTACAGCAAAAAGACTTTGTCATTGGCCATTTCCGCACAGCTAATGAAAACATTTGCAAAACATTTTCAATCACGCTCCCCGTTTGCTTGCACTCAATCCTTCAAAATGATTTCCGCTCATTTTCTGATTGTTCCATTTTTTACTTATCCATGAATCCAATGTTTGGATGTGTCAAAATCTTATGTTGTGATTCTTCAGAGGTTGTGTCTTTATAGCTACGAACACATAACCTTCCAAAATAAAAAACCTTCAAAAAATAAATGGGCAAGATGACAGAATGAACTTAGAAATTAGCGCTGAGGAAAAAATGCAGACTGCAGACAAGCATAGCAAATATTTTAAAGAGATACACACAGCAAGCCAAAATATTTTGAAAATGGTTTAACAAAAGGATTGCTAAAATAGAGGATGCATTTTAAAATTTTCAGTCTGGAAATAAAACATTATGTTGCGGAACTCCTGGGAGGAAACGTTTTATTTCCTGCCTCAAAATGTTTTATTTTTGTTTTGCAGAAAGGACTCTTACATTGTTCCTTCAGAGCAACACTCTTTGCTGAATGAGAACTGAGCAGAGTGGGAGGAGTCAAACCAGTGTTATCACTTAAAAGAATTTCACAAATGCACCTAGGGAGGGAGGGAGCTCCTCTTCTGCAGCAGACTTCAAGCAGCAACCAGAAACTTGACAGGGATGCTCTAAGCTGATCCTGCATTGAGCAGGGTGTTGGATTAGATGGCCTGAATGGTCCCTTCCAGCTCCTGATTCCATGTTTAAACCTTATTAATTTGGCTATGTTATTTCTATTGCATTTCAGTATGCAGAGTGTTCACAAGATGAGTATATTTCCCTTTCATAAGAACTTGCTTGCATTAGGAAATGGGGACTTAAGACTGAAAAGTTTTGATGTTCCCAATCTGTGTTTTAGCATTTCTTAAATGTAGATAAGATCTGAATCTTTTGAAGACCATGTAATGACTTCCATGAAAATGAAATCTGAAGCTCAAGGTTTTCTTTTTTTAAAAAAATGGCCTTTTGTGTGAAATAAATGATAACCCCTCAGCTGCTTTTAGTTACTGAAGTTGTTTCAGCTTTTCTTAGAGTTTATCAGTTGTAACCTGGAAGTGTAGAAAAGGCAAGCCATTACTGGACAGTAAAAACAGACCCTTGAAGATATTAGTCATCAGGTGAGCTATAAAAGGTTCATCCAGGAAGATGAGAAATAACCTGTCATCATTAAAACGTCACAAAATTTGCAGAGGCCAGTATTTCTTTGTGTTAGTGGCTATGAAAATAACGAGGATGTTGTTATATCACCAGGATCACTGTATCAAATATTTTTATTTCCTATGACTGTCTCTGGTCTTTCTTTGCTCCTTTGAAGAGAACAGTCATAATCAGTCATTTTGAGGGCAGTCAAGTGAACCGAAAGGTCAACCTAATTAAAACAAAGAAGAACATCAATAGAGGAGGGAAGGAAGGTCCCTGCAAAGGCAAGTAGAATTTATATTGTAAAATGTATAAACAGGTAGTCCAAATAACCAGACAAATTCACAAAGGTGTCAAAAAAATTAAAGAAAATGTCTAGATTACCTTTCTCAATCCAATGCTTATTTTTTAAAAAAGGAATGTGTCATTTTTATTTTTAACAAACCCTAACAAACCTATTCTTACATTAGATGCAAAATTAAGTTGGATTCTTCTGTCCTTTTTCTCCAATGGTCCAAAACATTATATTTTCATAAACTGCTGAGAAGCAAGAAAGATTTAGTCAGCTTTGTTATGTTTTCACCCATAAAGATTAGATTAATTTAGCCTTAATAGAAGCTATCCATCACAGAATAGCTTCAAAGGAAATAAGCAGTTTATAGTGTGGTTTGAAGATAGATGCAAAAGGTGATTTACAAACTAAAAATATTTATGAGGTGCTATATCAAAAGACATTTATTAATCATAATCAAATGTTACATTCTACATTTTCAGAGAATGGGGTTAATGACTGCAAAATAATGCTTCATTCCCATGATTTTTGGGGGAGACAAAGAGAAAAAACAAACCCATGTAGAGTAAAACATTTTAAAATGTTACTTTACCCAGTGTAGAATTTTATGGGCTCAATCTAAAAAACTGAAGGAAGACAAAAAATGAGTAAACTGGATGTATGCAAACTCTTGTGACTGTGCCATAGAGAGAAAGACATCTTACCATGGCATGTCTTTGAAGATGCCAGTCATAAATGCATGCAAAATATCAGGAGCAAAAACTAACATGGCCACACAACCCACAACAGGCAGTTGATTTTGGCCATGAAACCCTTCAGCAATACATTTCCTAAAAGTTAGAAAATCACGGAAATCTAGATAGGTTCTGGTGGGTAGCCATATTCGTCTGAAGCAGCAGAAAAAAGTGGGAGTCCAGTGGCACTTCTAATAATCTTATGTTGAAATAGTGTGGTGTCCAATAGGGTTGTACATCTGGAAAAGTCAAACTGAAAACCAGATTCATTTTCAGTTGAAAAAATAGCAGCTATTTAAAGGAGTCAAAAAGCAGATTCTGAAAAATGCTAAATTTTTCTGGCCCCAACTCTATTTTTTAAAAAGGGAGGGGCAGAACTGAGTGCAGGGATCAACTAATCTGAAGAAACTTTGCTGTGAATCCAAGGGATAACATCCATCGCCACTAAGGTGGATTCCTCAAGGGCTAAATACAGCAGTGTGCAGCCGCTAAACACCGTTGTGGGGAAGGACTTCGCACAGCTGCCACCGCTACAGCTAAGTCACAATGATGTTATTCCTCCACTACGGTGTTTTTCTGACTTGCTAAATTCATCTTTCCCCCCTCCAGATTGGGGTCTTAGTTCAATAACTCTTCTCACATCCGCCAAGTTCACACTGCTATTTTCTTCTGTTATGATGATGTTACAGTATTTTGCAATAATATGCAATATTATATGAACAGAAACTCTACTGGTTAATGAAATCTAACTAATACTAAAAGCAGTATAAATTATTTTCAGCAGATGAATGCCAATTGATATGTCACCAAATATCGTACTAATGTAGAGTTTTGCATGTCCCATAAATCACAGGTTTCTTTCTTTCTTTCTTTCTTTCTTTCTTTCTTTCTTTCTTTCTTTCTTTCTTTCTTTCTTTCTTTCTTTCTTTCTTTCTTTCTTTCTTTCTTTCTTTCTTTCTTTCTTTCTTTCTTTCTTTCTTTCTTTCTTTCTTTCTTTCTTTATACTCTGCCTTTCCTTTTGGTACAGGGTGGCATACAAAAACATCCCCAGTTAAAATCAAAGATGAAGCAGCAAGCTCAAAATCCATCCCCCCTCTTAAAAGATTCCTGTCATTTGAACTCCCTCAAAAACTGGCAAACTATAAATTCTTATAGTTTCTGATCTGTTTGAACTCGGAGCTGTTAAATTAAGAAAGGGATTCAGATGAAGTTCAGTATAATAATCATAATTTCATTTTTAAAGTTCATTTGATTAAGTCCAGTAAAATTAATTTTTGTTCAGTCATGATCGAAATGAAATGAAATAATTCATTGTTTTTTCTCCAATATTATTCCTTTAACTACTTGTTAGTATTAATTACTTGGAGACTTACAATGCAGTCCTAAAGAAAGATGTACTCTTCTAAACTGATTTTAATAAGCTTGAAAATCTCTCTATTTCTTCCTAGTGATGACAACAATAAATATATTCTTTTGGGGGTGTGGGTAATGAGATGGAATATGACTTCTGTAAAGTCTCTAAATGGGTAAGGGTTGTTTCTCAGTTGTAAACCATCAGATTGACACATGGAAGGTCCCAAGTTCAATCCCCAATATCTTGTGCTGAAAGGATCAGGTGGTAGGTGATGTGAAAGACCTCTGCCAGCAGGGGTAGAGCAAGGGGAAAATGCACCCGGGGTGCACGCATGCCCTGTGCCCTTGCCATGGCACCGCCTGCCTTCGCCTTGGCATGCCCTGAAACACCCCCATCATGCTCTGGCTATGCCCCTGCTCCAGGGGGTGCCTGGGGCGTTGCGTCCCCCGACCCCATGGGCGCTATGCCACTGTCTGCCAGAGACTCTGGAGAGTTGCTGCCAGTTTGAGTAGACAACAATGACTTTGATGGACCAAGTGTCTGAGTCAGGGTAAAGCAGCCTAATGTGTTCCTTTAAATTGTAAATTCCTGAAAATTTGTAATTGTAAGTAAGGCCCCTTCTGCACACGCAAAATAATGTGTTTTCAAACCACTTTCACAACTGTTTTCAAGTGGATTTTGCCATTCCACACAGCTTCAAAGAGCACGGAAAGCAGTTTGAAAGTGCATTATTCTGCATGCGCGGAATGAGCCCAAGTTTTGGATTTACCTATCTTAAACTAAATCTTTGTTCTATAGAGTCTTTTGATATATTTTGGGTTAGGGTTGTATATGTGCATATTGTTTATTTGGTCAATGATCATAATAATAAATTCAATTGAATTTGTTCACTTGTGTGTGTTGTCTGTCAACAGGGGACCTTGAGTAAAAAGGGGATCCTAAAAGCCTTTTTTATAGCACAACCCATATAATACCAGGCTGTTTATTTATTTAAGACATAGGCTGTTTTTCTCAAAATCAAAGTAGTTATAATGGATAAAATAACATTTAAAACAGCAAAATAACACAGTCAGCCAGACAGATTTAAATATATATAATTTATTGTCTTATAATTTATTGCTGAGATACTCAGCAAACTATCAAAACATGGTATTTGTGCTAATGATGATGATTAACATCTCTGCTTGGGCACAATGGAGTTTTATTCTCATGCTGCAATGCTTTTCATGATTTCCTTCAGGATCAGAAACCTATTAGTTTTACTTTATAGGCAGTACAACATGCAATGAAGACAATAGTACTGCTTCATTATATCTCTTTTTAAAAAAATCACATAAACCTCTTAAATCATGGTCAAATATTAAGTTGGACCATTTATTCAAGACATTGTTGTTACAGTGCCATCTAAGGGCAAGGTATAAATCGAATTACAAATACAAAAAAATAGAAAAAATATATTGATCTCCCTATTTAATAATCTATGTATGCAATAGCTTTGAAAGTAATATATGATGTTTGATATTTGCAGTCTTTCCATAAATAAGAGGACCATTACACAGATGGACATAAATATAGAACATAGTCTCATTTTTCCAATATATTGACTCTGTGCATTTTCTCACCACTTTGATATAAGCTGAACATGAGTCAACAGTGTGATGTGGTAGCTAAGAAAGCTAATATGATTCTGGGCTGCATCAATAGGAATATAGGATTTAGATCAATGGAAGAAATAAAACCACTCTATTTTGTGTTGGTCAGACCTTACCTGGAATACTGTATCCAGTTCTGGGCACCACAATTTCAAGAAGGATATTAACAAGCTGGAGCATATCCAGAGGAAGGTGATCGAAATGGTAAAAGGTCTGGAATCCATGTCCTATGAGGAGAGACTTAGGGAGCTAGGTATGTTTAGTCTGGAGGGGCGCCATAATAGCCATGCTTAAATATTGAAAGAAATGTCATGTTGAAGATGGACCAAGTTTGTTTTCTGCTGCTTCTCCAGAGACCAGGGCATGGAGTAATGGATTCAAACTACAGGAAGAGAAATTCTACCTTAACATTAAAAAGAACTTCCTGGCAGTAAGAACTGTTCCACAATGGAATATGCTGTTTCAAAGTGTGGTGGAGTCTCCTTCTTTAGAGATTTTTAAACAGAGGCTGGGTGGCCATCTGTCAGAAGGGCTTTGATAGTGTGTTCCTGAATAGCAGGGGGTTGGAATGGGTAGCCCTTGTGGTCTCTTCCAACTCTTCCAACTTCTATGATTCTAATTCAGCCGAGGTTATAATTATCTTCTTGACACATGATTTCTTTAAGTACCTATGAAGGCACTTCTCTGCTCAACTGATAATGAGTAGAAGAACAAAAGTAGGAGTATGCCAGTAATTCACAACATGGAAGTAACTCAGCAGTGGGTTTCCCCCAGCCCCCATTTATCTTACTCATGAATGACCTGATGAACACAATGGTAGCCAGATTTTAAGTTGGCACTGAAATATTGAGAACAAATGGGGGAACTGCAATAGCCAGATTTGAAGATAGCACTGAAATATTAAGAACAAATGGGGGAACTGCAGTGTCCTACAGACAGTACCTTATTTCATCTCTTTTATTGTTCCCCTTCCCCTTTCCTGAGAACTCCCATAACCTCTGCCATTTTCCTGCTTCCTTTTTCCTTCCTTCCTTCCTTCCTTCCTTCCTGCCTACCAACTAGCTTACCTTAATTGATTTCCTGTCTTCAGTTTTTTCTCCTTCCCTCCCCCATAGCAGCCTTTCCCCCTGGATAATGCTGGCCAATTTGCATCATGCCAATTGCAGGATGACCACACCAAGTTGCACAGTTATGGTTCAGTTGTATGGTGCAAGCCAGTCAAGGCCCAGTTTCATGATGAGGAGCCTACATTTTCCCTGCATCCCCTCCCTATACAATATCCTCTTTCCATCCTCCTGGCATTCCTCATATCTTCACCTTTCCCTGCTTCCTTCTCTCTATCCCACCCACCTACTTTTTATCTGTTCCCATCTTTAGCTATATTTACTTATTTCATTCATCCCTGCATACAACTCTCCCATTCCCCCTTTAAAGTCCAAGCAGGCTTCAGAAGCAGCAGGGCAGCTAGAAGACCCTTGTGCAGTGATCAAGTCATCTGATCCCTGCTGCAGCTCCCCCTTGCTGCCTCTAAAGTTTAAGCAGGCTTCACAGACAGTGGGGCAGCCAGAAGAGATGCATGGAGGATTTGGCTGTGTTAATCTCTGCATGCTGCTCTGTGGCTGGGTTTTTTTTTTTTTGGTTTGGCTTTAAAAGTCACTTTTGATTCATGGTGACCCTATGAATCAATATCTCCCAAATGTCCTATCATTAACAGCCTTGCTCAGCTTTTGCAAACTGAGGGCCATGGCTTCCATTATACAGTCAGTCCATCTCATGTTGGGTCTTCCACTTTTACTGCTGCCTTGAATCTATCCTAGAATTATTGTCTTTTCCGGGAAATAATGATACACTATTCTAGGTTTCAGTGGAAAATCTATGAGTTTACAGAACCTACAGTGTTGTGATGTCCCTTCCAGACTCACCCCAAAAATCACATACAGTTGACACAACATAAATATTTGCATTATTCCATAAGAACATAAGATTCCACTTCCACTTGTCCTAAAGAGTGGTGGCAGGAGAGGGGATGGGACTGCCACCAGGAATCCTGGTGCACCCTGCACTTATTCTGCCTTGGATTCATCTATTCTTACCACTCACCCAAACATTTCTTTTTTTAGCAGAATTGGTTATGTGACGGAGCAAAGCAGACTTACATCAACAGGTATGTATTTAGATTTCTCGGGCTGCAGTCCAAAGGACACTTACCTGGGAGAAGGTTCTAGTGAATAATGTAGTATTATCTTATGGTAAGGAGTGGACCTGCTTAAGATCGCTCCCTCTGTTGTCCCATAACACACTTGCTTGCATGAGGAGGCCTAGAGACTAATATGATTCCTTTGAGTTGTGGTGATGGAAGAGAGCATTACAAAAAAAGTGGGTTCTAGATCAAATCAAACCCACTTATGACAACCCATTTGGGTTTTCAAGGCAAATGACTAACAGGGGTGGTTTGCTGTTGCCTTCGGCTGCATAATAAAACTGGTATATCCATCCAAGTACCAGGGCTAATCCTATTTAGCTTCTGTGATCCAATGAGATCAGGATAGCCTGGACCATACAGGCTGGGTTGATGGTAGATATTGCACAGCTAGAAATGCCGCAGAAAAAAGGAGCAAACAAAATGATCAAGGGGGTAGAGTGCTCACCTCTGGGCAAAAGTAAAGCATTCACAATACTTTTGTTTAGAAAAAGTTGATTAAGGAGGAGGTGATAGTGATTTATACAGTTATGAATAGTTTGTATGTATTTCCCCCTCTCTTCCATTCATAAAGCTGCACCTAAAAAATCAACAAGGCCCTTTCCATATGGACCAATAAAAGCATAAGAAAGGCGGGTTACATGAACCCGCCCTCACCCTGGCCCCTTCACATGGCTGGTTGTCCTGTAAACAGCCAACATATTGCCTGGGGCATGCGCCTTCACACAAAGACTTTTTTTCTTCCCTACCTGCTTTCCCCTGCCCTCCTCCCCCCACCCCACGCCTGCCTGCGAAGTGCAGCTTCGCAGGCAAGCAGGACCAGCCACCCAGGCCATGATACGGCCCATTTCCCATGCGTGGCTTCACAAATGGGAGCCAGGGAATAAGTTTTCAAGAATTGTATTATGTGCAATTCTCTTGTTTTAACCTGGCTCACAGCTGTGGCCGTTTGCTCGGCTGCAGCTGTCAGCTGTCATAAAATAAAAGAACCTCACATAAAGCGATTGTCGAAAAACCCAGGTGGGAAGGAAACACAGAGCAGATCCGTGTTAGTATCGGAATCCGTGTGAAACCCAACCCAGGTTTTTTACCAAATTTATCCTGGTTTAATTGGCCCGTGCGGAGAGGGCCTATATCCAACTAATTGGCAATCGATCCAGGACAGAAAAATGGAATGACTTTTTTAAACATAATTAACAGCACGGTTCTAAGCAGAGTTACACCATTCTAAGTCCACTGACTTTAATGGAGTTAAAAGTGTGTGACTCTGTTTAGGACTGTGTGCAAGTTATGACATTTCCTGCAACATGATATGAGAATAACCTTTGGTTTAGAGCTTACTTATAAAGGAGCTGGAACCTATCAATGGCTATTTGCTATAGTAACTAAATGAACTCTCCATGTTCAGAGGCCATATGCTTCTTAATTATATCTATTGGTAACTATGAGGCAAACAGGGGAGTCCTCCATTCACTGTCTTCATTGAACTTAGAAGGACATAACTATACTTAATACAGCACTGAAAAATGGAGACCTTCTGTCTTTATCCTCCACATGAAGGTTTCCTAGAATAGTCCATGCATAAAATTACACTCCTGCTCATTTATAGTTTACTTTTTACTCTTTGGTACAAATGTCTCTTGACACCATAATACAGGCACTTGGGCCAAGTATTTGTTTTATGTGAGCCCACCCGCCATCCCCCTGATCAAGGAAAGACAGATTGTGGAGACATTTTGCTAGACTTCACTGATGCTTTCACCCAGACCAGATATGTTTGAAAGTCAAAGGCAATCAGGAGGGCTCTACAATAATGACTAATGAAGACCATTTTCACACCTCTTGCAAGGCTGTAAATTACTGTTAATATTATTATACATAATTAATAAATGAAAGTACAAATAGTTCTAGAGGTCAGATAATCATAGAAGGAAACTGTGCAGCTCTTAGGCCATCACTTCTTAACTGATCCATGAAACACAGTAACTATAAATCTGAAGAGCGCGCCTCTTAAATCCCAGCTACACATCACAGTACTAAAATGCTATCAACGGCAGGGGGGAGAGCTGAAGGTCAATTATACATGGGAAACAGGACCAGGCAGCACCATATCAGTTCATCACATCAGCGTAATCACCATGGGACTATCGGGCTGCTTTTTAAGAAGGCTAGAGGGGAGAGTAGAGACACAAAAGTGCCAAAGTTAAATAGATAATTGTAGCCAGAAAATAAAATATTAACTTTTTGGAGGCTGAACACAAATTTCAACTCATAAATGGGAGGGGTGATAAAAAAATTATGTAGGGAATACATCAAACATTGATTGAGGTGGAAAATGCCAACTATTCTGCAGGGATATTGGAGACAAGAAAAAAGGCAGTAGCAGAGAGAAAAGCGTAATGGGAGGGGGGGGGAAGCCTGAGGACATTAGCTGCTTCTTAATTATGTCTGCTGTGCAGTAGTTTGAAAAAGCTGATGCAGGGCTATCGGAGCAATGATATTTTATATATTATGACAAACTGAACAACACTGGTGCTCAGCAAAATGTTGCTGAACCAATTTTGTTCCTAGGCCATTACACAAGCTATAAAACTAATTTTTTAAAAGCATAATTTCAAACTCAATTCTCAGTCAACTCTTTGCAATGAAGAGATATTTTCCAGGCATTGATCCTAAGTGGCTTATGCCTTGCTTGAATAACAAAACTGTTTTATGGAATGCACCACTACATGTGGATTCTGTAATGTGATATTAAAATCTATCACATTAGATAATTTTTCTGAAGACTTCTCCTGATGATCCCTGAATCATGAAAATATGTACCATAAACCTTTCAAAAATTCTGATGTTTGAAAGAACCTTAGTAAAATGACGTAAATTATGATAGCAATCGTAAAAAAAATCTCTGATGTCCAGAAAACCACTTTTGATCAATCTTTCTCCCTTCCCTGACCAGGCTAAAACTACTGACCTCCATGTGGGCCTTACATTCTGCTGAAATTACAACTGATCTCCAGACAACAGAAATCAGTTTCACTGCAGAAAATAGCAGTTCTACAGAGTGTTCTTCATGGTATTCCATACAGTGTGGTGTAGTGGTTAAGAGCAGGTGGATTTTAACCTGGAGAACTGGGTTTGATTCCCCACTCCTCCATCTGAGTGGCAGAGGCTTATCTGGTGAACCAGATGTGTTTCCACATTCCTATCTTCTGGCTGGGTGATCTTGGCCTAGTCACAGTTTTTCAGAAGTCTCTCAGCCTCATCTACTTCACAAGGTGTCTTGAGGGGAGAGGAAGGGAAAGGAGTTTGTAGGCCACCTCGAGTCTCCTTACAGGAGAGAAAGGTGGGGTATAAATCCAAACTCCTCCTCCTCCTCCTCCTCCTCCTCCTCTTCCCCTTCTTCCTCTTCTTCTTCTTGCCCTGGAAGCTACTTCTCTTCCTCCTCCTAAAATTCCACCCTTTCCAGGATCCACCCCCAAGTCTCTGGGAGTTTCTCAAGCCAGCTATGACAATCATATTCCATACCCACTATGAAATGAATTGAAGCATGCTGGAGCTCTGGAGATGTTTTTTTTCCACTGTCACATTCTAGGTGGCTCCTTGATGCTGCTGCAATAATGCACAGCAAGATCTGGGTTTTGATATTACATATATTACATTTCTGAATTCTGAACGAAACCTCAGTGTTGCTTGTAGTGATTAATGTTATCATTAAAACAACCATCACAGTCCAGAATAACACAGTCTTGACTAGAGAGCCAGTGTGGTGTAATGATTAGAATGTTGCATAAGGTTCTAGGAGAATGAGGCTCAGATTTCTAGTCTACCATGGAAGCTTGCTGGGTGATGTTGGTCTAGTCACACCCTCTCAGTCTGACCTAACTCACAGGGTTTTTATAAAGATAAAATGGAGCAGTATACCAAAGCATACTGCTTTGGGTCCCCACTGGGGAGAAAGGCAGGGTAAAAATGAACCTAACAAAAATATATTTCCAAAAAAACTGCAGTACTTTGGGAGTATGCTTGAAGAGATTGTATGTTTGCCCTAGTGCAAGTAGAACCAGAGGCATAGTGGGGGGAAATGGCACCCGGAGACATCCGTTCTCTGGGAGCCGCCACACCCTGCTATGCCTGGGGTGGGGCCCACCCCTGAGCCCCGCCCCCTCCCAGCTGCCGGCTCCAAGCCAGCAGTCTCTTTTGCCCTCCCATCTGGGGAGGACAGAAGCAACTGGAAGGCTCCGAGCTGGAGCCCTTGCTTTTATAAGCTTGGGAGTGGGGCCATGCCCCAGGCATAGCAGGGTGTAACCTCCCAGAGGAGAGGGCAGAAAGGACTGCTGTCTGCCAGCTCAGAGCCAGCAGCTGGAAGGGAGGTGGGGCTTGAGGGAGCCAGCAGCTGGGAGGGGGGCAAGTCTTGGGGGTCCTCTGGCTTCCTTGGCCTCGCCCATGTTGATAATAACATGGGTGGGGCCAAGGGCACCAGAAGATGACAAGGCAGCAGGACTTGCTGCTACTTTGCCATCTTCCTGGTCACGTGCGGGGCCGATTTTGCACCCCCCATGTGACCAGATCAGTGGCCCCCAGGACAGAGGGTTCCTGTTCCTAGACAAATGCGTCACTGAGTAAAACTATCTGCCCAATCCAAAGGGGGGAGTGCGAATCAGCTTGGGAAGGCAGCACAGGCCTGCACCAGTGGATTTGCTTTGACAGAGAGGCATAAACACAGACAGGTGGCCGCCACAGCCTCCTGGGACAGACAGGCACAGAACCCAGCCCCTTCAATGCAGCAGGAGCATGGTGGAGGCATTCCTTGGGATGAAGTCAATGTTAGTCAGCTTCCATCCTGAGTTCACGAGCAGTTGCACCACAGGCTGGGGCATGGACTTACACCAGAGTCTATTAAGCCCTATAAAGGGTTTCTGGTGGCATGTGATTTGGGGGATTTTCTCCCTCCCTGCCCTGCCAGAAAGTCCACTGGAGGGGGTGAAGCAGCACAGCAGCGGTCCTGTCCCCTGCAGCTGACGGCTCTGGACTGGGCTCCTGGTATTGTTGCAACATTTCATTGTGAAATTAAGGGAACATCAATTAAATGGCTACATCTATATGCAAAAAAATGGCACAATAGATTTTTTTTAAAAAAAATAGTAAGACTAGAGTTGCCAGGTCCCCCACCCTCCGGCCATTGATAGGGGTTGGATAAGACAGAAACATTTCAGATATACATCAAGACTTGGCTAAATAAGCAGCAAAATATTAACTCGGCCTTGTTTTTGCAACAAAACATCATGAGATTTCAAAGTTATTTTTTCACCCTTTGGCTAAGAGAGAAATAAAAGTTTTGCATCAAATCTATCTTTGTTTCCTTTTCCCTTTTATCAGCAAGTGGGCTTTATTGTAACTGTTCTTGGCATTTTTTTCCTGTCACACATAACCTAATGCCAGTTTCTATCCTGTTTAATTATCCATTCTGACTTAAAACACAATCAGCATTGAACCAGCTGTGCAACCTTGAAAGAGCTGTATTTTCAATAATACATTGGTTTAAAAATAAGAGAAAGCAGGCTATTAATTTGAATGGAAGCCCTCCCTTCTGACTACAGCCCGGACATAACTTAAGAAACAGTATCCATTTACTGCTAAGCACTAGCCTCCCTAGTGCACTCATTAGAGCAATAGATTCTATTCATTGTCTGACACTATGACTAGCTAGATGGCTACGTTGGGGCAACAAGGTCACCTTTGAGGTTCAAGCTTCAGTGCTAATAAGATGGAAGTACTCATGGAAAAAAATAGTCAATAGCTGAAGAAAATGTAGACACAGATGACCATTTGCACTTGTTCATAATATGTAAAGCAATAAGAATCTGCCGGGGAAATATCTGGTAATCATGATAGAGAGATATAGTGAGTTTAGGAAGCACCATCTCCATTTCTACCACTGACATTAAGTATTATGGACACATACTCCTTAGAGATCAAAATATTCTTACTTGCAAGTTCAGTAACGCAAAGGACAGATAATCCTTTAGAGATCAAAACTTGTCGCTGGTTTAAGGCCACAGGAAGCTGCTCTCAGGGAGGATCAGGGCAGTCAAGTGTACCATCAGTCCAAGAAATGAAAGTATAGTGTTCCATGAGCCAGGAAAAAGAGACTAAGTAGATAATCCAGAAGGGAGGGATGAGGTGTTGTACTTCAATCTAAAGTGACTTGACGATCTTGGCACCAGCCGAGATGTTCTAATATTGTTTCTGAGCATAATGAAGACTGAAATGTTGTTGGAAGGAAGTGTGGTGATCCCAGTGCCCAATTAAATTGAGATTGCTTGTTCCAAATATTTCAACAAAAGGTTTTTTTTTTACAGGGATAGAATCTAAAGCTATGTTAAAAAGTTCTGCCTTTCAGGAGGCCAATTATTTACATATTTAATTCAATTTTACTACCTATGAACCTACCTAAGTGCTATGAATTTTCTGAGACCTGCTTTGGGTGTTTCCACCTATCATGCCCCTAGAGACATGCTCACCATTTTCTTTATTTAAACCTCCGTTAAACCCTTAGATAGAATGGGCTTAATGGTTTTTGTACAGTATTCTATGGAAGGGAACCTTAGTTAGACCCTGTCCCTTTAAGAAGCCCTCTATAGGCAAGAGCACTATAGTATTTTTATTAGTTAGCTGTTCCTTTTTCAGTTTGTTTCAGTTTCAGGTGTCTGGAAGGCTGGAGACAGCAATATCCCAGATGTCTAAGCTGTTATTTATAAGGTGTTAGAGATCTATAGTACTCAGAGTAAGCAAGTTTCAACAGGATTACAGGAAAAACAGAGTCCAGTTAGAGATCACCGGGAGAACTCAGAAGAAGCATAAATGGATCAGACTTTCATAGAACCAGTTAAGGAACAATTGGTGTCTGCAAACTCTTCAGATAATTTCTAATCGTTTCCAGCATCGCAAGTATTCTTTATTAGTTAGACTTCATGGGAGGAACCAGAGTCCTAAACTTTCAATACTATTAAACTGTTTTTGAACTCATTCATCTGTGGATCTTACATTCTGTTCTGGTCGAATGCGAGGCACCTGATATTAGATCGCTTGAAGAACAGAACACCACCTTCTGCAATTAGGTGAATGGCAACCCAGGGCAGGGCCACCTCAGTTGAGGACCAAAACTATGGAACTCTCTTCCCAGAGAGATTAATCTCTGCCTTTCTGTCGCTGTCTTATGGTAGTGGGTAAAGATGTTTTGTTTTGTCTGGTGTTCCCTCAGGGAACCCTCCTTCCTGCCCTATGTTTTAATTGCTGAAAATGTTTTGTACATGCAATGTAACTAGCTTTGTTTGCTTTGAATGGTGTTTAAGTTATAAGCTTTTGCGCACTTAATGTTTGCTTAAAGGTTGTTTGCTTTGTAATGGGTTTTTTCCTTAGTTTTCTGTTGAGATTGGGCTGAAGAACTCACTCAGGCACTTAGGTTTATTCAGCAGAAACAAGCTGGTCAAAAACAATAGCCTTTTCTTTGCCAGAAAGGCACCTCTTAACACCATCAGCATTAGTCACAACAACCAGAAACTGAAATGGAGCTTCCCTCAGCAGTACCAAACTAAATCCCACAGATAATAGGGGAGATCAATAAATGTCCCACCCTGGCACAGCCCCTTTTGCCTATACTTTTTTTTCAGTTTTGAAGAGTCCTTTTTTTCCTTCTATAAAGTACTCCTGCAAGGCCATCGGGGCAAAAGTTTCAATTCTGCATGTTTTCCTGCAAACTCCCCGCCCCCCCGCCATTCATGGTGCTCCCGTGTTAGACTGGTCCCTTGCTCCTGTATTAGACCAGCAGCATCTTTTTTAAAACACACCCAGAGAGAGAGAGAGAGAGAGAGAGAGAGAGAGAGAGAGAGAGAGAGAGAGAGAGAGAGAGAGAGAGAGAGCTGGAAGATTGGGAAAAGCTGCAGTTGGGTGAGCTGGGGAAGGCAAGAAGGAGCACCAAAACCTGGATTAAAAATTACACTTCCTGTTTAGTACTGTGCTTTGTGGGGAAAAGCAAAGCATTTGGAAAGGTCATGTTTTGACAGCATTTGGAAAAGAAGCAGCTTCTCTACTCTGTCCCGAAATAGCTTTAGAATGGGCAAAAACCAATGCAGAAAGGAATGTCTAATGGCCAAGGAAAGGTAAGCTGGCTTCAACACAAGGGCGTAAAGTGTTTTTATTATGTATGTATGTTATTGGTATCTATTGGTGGCCTCAATGAAGCCAGAAAGTTGGGCTTTGGACTTATAAATATATAAATAAGGATATATATGTATCTTGTTTGCATCTTTTTCAATAAATAAATAAAATTGTCTTGAATGATCCACAGAAATGGGGCACAACATCATATACCGTATATACTCATGTATAAGTCGAATTTTTCAGCACATTTTTAATGCTGAAAAAGCTCCCCTCAACTTATATGCGGGTCATTAAAATTTTTTGTGTGTTTTTACTTTGCCGGTCTGCAGGGGGCGCAGTTTTTATGCTAGCAACACCAAATTTTCAGGGTACCCTCAGAAGACACCCCTGATGGTACCAGCCAAGTTCAGTAAAGTTTGGGTCAGGGGGTCCAAAGTTATGGACCCCCAAAGGAGGTGCACCCATTCCCCATTGTTTTCAATGGGAGCTATTAGTAGATGGGGCTACCCTTTTGAGGGTCCATAACTTTGGACCCTCTGAACTTCATCAAACCTGGCTGGTCTCATCAGGAGAGTCTCTTTATGATACCAGCCAGGTTTGGTGAAGTTTGGGTCAGGGGATCCAAAGTTATTGATCCCCAAAAGGGTGCCCCATCCAGATGATGAGGAGGAATCCAGTTTTGAAGGATTTTAACTCTTGTGTTTTAGCTTGGTTACTGATTGAGCTAAGGTTTTTGTACTTTTAAAGTTATTGTTGATACCATATTGTTCTTGTTGACCCTCTTTTCCACTTACAGAGCCAGTTTACTGTTTTTCTTTGAAATAAATATTCAAAAACATTTAACCTACTGATGCCTCAATTGATTTAATTTTATTGGTATCTATTTTTATTTTTGAAATTTACCAGCAGCTGCTGCATTTCCCATCCTCAACTTATCATCAGCGAAGTCAATAAGTTTTCCCAGCTTTTTGTGAGTAGGAAATTAGAGTTGCCTGCGAAGCTTATATGGCGCTGGTTTAAGCTTATACAGCCACTCCGAGGCATATATATGGTAAGTCTCTAGGCCTCTTCATATAAAAAAATACATACAGGTTCTGATGCAAGATGGCACCTGGAGCAGACCGCTAGTTGTGAAGCTTTGGCAGCTTGATTTTTTTTTTAGGACCTAGAAGGGGTTAGCAGTGCTTTTTTTTTTTTGCTACCTCCGAGAACTTGGTAATTTATTCATATTTATTAGTATTTTTACTGACTGGCTGCATTGAAACTTTGAGAAATGAAGCAACGTCCTCCTCTGCTTATTTGGCATTTGTGTCTGCCTGCTGTCAGCTTGTATCATCAGCTTGGCAAAAAAAGAGAGGTTCTTCTGTGTTTTTCTGGTGGTCTTGGCATGGAAGGTCAGTGGTAGAGGCTCCCGAGCAATGACTGGCTGAGGCCTCTGAGTACCATCTAGCTGAGACTCTTCAAGCAACCAGGGAGTTGGTGGCGGAGACCTGTTACCTAGCTTAACAGTATGAATATATTTTTTAAAATAGCAATGGGGAAATAACTCAGCTTGGCAGTGCGAGAGGCAGGTTAGATGGGATCTTTTAGACAACTATACAAGACTTGGCTTTTGAAACGTTTCACAGAGAATGCAAAAGAGACCAAATTGTAGTTTAAATATTTTATATAAATTTTGGTTGCAAAAATCATACAGTGAGACATTAAGAACCATACACACAGTTCCTAATGAATATAAGCAGAGTGGAAAAGATATGTTTGGGTGATAGAGTAGGAGGGGGAGAAGGATTTATACATTACCTAAATTCTGCAGAAAAGTTCTTGAAGAAGGCAAGAATCCCTATGCCAACCTGGAGAGTGGGGGCCAGCAGCAGCTGGAGCCAGCCCGGAGAGCCAGCTTGGAGAGCCAGCCTGAAGAGCCAGCATTGAGAGCCTGGAGAGCTTGGAGAGCCAGCTTGGAGAGCCAGCATTGAGAACTTGAGCCAGCATCAGCTGGAGCCAGCATTGAGAACGTGGAACTTGGGGTGCAGTGTATTTTTATACCCCTGTGAGCAGTTTGGGGTGGGAGTTAGTAAGTTTCTATTCCTGTAAGTTTCTATTCCTGGATTTTCTGGGTTTCCATGCTGGGCTGAGCTAATCAATGGCTCATCTATAGTTTCTAAGTCTCGGGATAATAGAGCCAATTGTTTCTTGATTGTATCAAGGAAGCTTTGAATGGTTTTATGCAGAGTTACTCCTTGGAGTCTCTACCCAGGTATTCAAATTTGGCTGAGGTGTTTTGTCATTAGGAAAGGATCTATTGTTAAGGAGATAGTAGGAAATGTAAAGTTTGGTATCAGGGAGGTTTCCAGGTTCTTTGTGTTAGCAAACTTCTTTGGGGGGTGTGGTAATCAAGATATATGTCCATGTTTCATGAGACTTCCAGCTTCTATTGACTGGAGTAACTCATTCACTGATTTAATCTTGCAAACAGACCTTTTGCCCGTGGCCTGTTTTTAGGTGGACACTCTGCTACACACACACACAAATATGAGAATTGGCTTCTGTCAATACAGTTTTACAGGAAAATAATATGAGATCCATATTTTGATAGAGCGGGGTAGGAGAGGTAGGCTAACAGACCCCTGTACAACGGTCGGGTGAGGCTTCCACACAGCAATTAGCCGAGGGTCTTCAAGAAACTGGGCGAGTCTGAAAGGTGACATGGCAGCCCCGTGGCAGTGAGAGTGCCAAGGTGGGGTGCTTCCACCCATCAGAGATTCCTGGATGGCTGTGGGGATTGGCGGCAGAGATCCCCATACAATGCTTGTCATTTCCCCCCTTAACAGCAAGAGTTGAGCATGACATGGAGAGGATGTGATGGCAGACAGCCATCCAGGTGGAAAATGTGCCGGAGGGCTGAAGATGAGAGAACTGGTGCCCTTCAGGCTGATAGAGGAGGTTGGGAGGCTGAAATCCAGTAGTTTGTGGCCAAAGCACAGGAACGATCCTGGACTCCTGGACTGCCTTGTTTGATGATGCTGACTGTGTGAGGGCTTGTGTGAGGGTAGGTAGTTAGTTAGGTTGTATTGGTTTCTTTCCTGCTGTGATGTTTATTATTCTTAGGTAGTTGTATTGTATTCTTCGGTATAGTAGTGTTGTAAACTTTATTGAGCTAGTGTTAGGTATAGTAAGATTTGCCTAGGCTTAGTTTAGTGATAGGATACTATATTTTCAGATTAGTCACTCGGCTAGCCTTTTTACACTAATGCAACTTTAGTTTGTTAGGAGTTAGTTCCTAGGTCAGCAAAGGACAAAAGAGACCCGCTCACTTCTGCAGGAGTATCACATACCCTGCAGTTGTGGAAAGGTCTATCCAAACATTTACTGACTGGTTCCCCACCCTGGGACATGGACAATATATACCCCACTAAACATTCCCTCCTCACTGGTCACAGTATGTAACAGACTTATCTCTGTGATACACCTCTGAAGATGCCAGCCACAGATGCAGATCTACCAGACCACAGCCACACAGCCCGGAAAACTCAGAACAACCAGTTGAATCTGGCCGTGAAAGCCTCAACAATACATTGAACTTCTAATGGTGGTTGTGGAAAAATCCTCATTCTAAGTCTATCTGAGGACCTAGGACAAGCCCAGAACTGAGAAATTATGTTGGTAGGACAAGGCCAGAAACTGAGCAATTAAGTGGGCAGTATCTTTTCTGTCTGTCTAAGTATATTGCTATACCTGATTTCTAGGGCACCTTGGATACTATTTGTCAGCACTGATTACTTTAGAACAAAAACAATGATTTCTAGAATCAGCCTTGAGTGAATTTGAACTACCTTGTATACTAAAATGGCTGCTGGTGAAGCAGCTGTACATTTGCCATTAAGGTAGCCAGCTGCCCAGTTTCTGTTCTATATCTTTTTATTATCCCCTTTCATGCATTGCATTGTTATGGGGAAAGTGACAGCTCACTTTTATAAGAAGAAAATCAATATATGACCCATTTGCTGAACAAATCTTTGAGACACTTTCTGGAGCTCATTTCTAAAAAAAAAACACTTCTGTAGTTCTGAACAATCACTATCCCATGGGAAACAGAAAAGTCTAAAATCTGATGCCTCTTTCATTGCATCATTGCTAAAATGGGGAATTGCAATATCTGAAGAAAAAAAAACCCTTGATGAATCTGGGAATGACTGATTGCTGCACTGATAATTACTATTTTTTATTTGGCTTTTCAGAGAAAACAGGATTTTTCAAATCTTATTCTTTTTATTCTTACAATCATCCCATATGGTATATTAGGATGAGATTTACTCCAAGCACTGTTACACCCTTCTAACCCATTGCCTTTAATGGATTTAGAATAGTGTGACATATTCTGCTTTTAGTGGCTTGCCTTAAGCCTTACAATAAGCTTCAGTGGAAATGTGAAACTGTGTATCCCACTGCCAAGTAAGCACACTTGATAAGTTTACATAAGTACTGTGTCCACACTTCATTGGCTATTGCATTAACATTGTACATTGTACATTGCCATCCTTCACCTCTTGGATTATCTCGTTCACAGAGGCAGAGGCAGTCATGAATGATTGCTATTGTATAACAGTTGCACAGTACTGACAATGTGTGGATGCTGGCTAAAAGTTAGGTTCTTCTCAGTACCTTACAGTAACATCATAAGAGCCATGTTCTAATGGTTTCATCACATGCTGAGTGCTAAAAGGTCCAGGCTTATTGTACAAAATCTTTTCATGCAATTGTTGACAGCTATGATAAGGGGTGATAACCATGTGGACTTACGCAATGTGATTGCCCTGCCACCTTGTCTTTATTTTCATTCATGACACCTCACATTAACAGCCAAACTGTAGTGCTAAGAACTTCTGTTTACACCCAAAAAGGTAAAGACAAGAGCTGTTGGGCATTATAAAATAAACATAGAGAAATGTTAATTGTTGATTAAAATCAAAGAACAAAAGTGGAATTAATTATCAAAAAGCTGTTGTAAACATCATCCATAAATGAAAAACCTGGCAGAAGATATTTATAAAACTTTTCTTAATTAATTTCACCTTGGCAAATTTTAATCAACACTGAAAATGAAAAACCAGGAAGACTGCATTGTTTCTGAAAGTAGTTCCTTGGTTTGCAGCAGCAGCACCCATTTTGCTGTTATTGTTGAATAGGTAACAGTTGTCATTGATTCGGTACTTACTGCTTAGATGATATATTAGGAGTCCTGGTAAGCATAAAATAAGAGATTTAGTTGACCTAATGCATTTTAACAGTCAGTGTGGTGTAGTGTTTAAGAGCAGTGGACTCTGATTTGGAGAACAGGATTTGATTCCACGCTCCGCCACATAAAGCCTGCTGGGTGACCTTGGGCCAGTCCCAGTTTTCTCAGTACTCTCTCAGCCCATGTGGGGGCAGGCAATGGCAAATGCCCTACAAATGTCCCTTGCTTTGAAAACCCAACAGGGTTGCCATTAGTCACTTGTAACTTGACAGCACTTTCAATCACCACCATTTTGACATATAATATGCTGTGATGGACTGCTGAAGAAGGGTTAGGTTTTTTTTATGTGCACTTCTGAGAGAGAAAAGGAATGTAAGGAGTTAACCCAGAACTCCACCTGATTGGCTGGCCAGTACTGCAGCTGTTTCTAAATGGCCAGAGGGTGGATGTTCCTGAGGCAGAAAAGCAGACAGGCAAAAAAAAGTTCTCAGAGCTGAGAGAAAGAGAGACTTGCTTCTCAAGAGGCTGGATAGCCAGTTTTTGATGAAGGACTGAGAAAGGCCAGGCTGTGTGTGAAACCTGAGCCTAGGTCTTAGAGAAAAAACATCACACAGTCGATACTGAAAACATACGGATGGCTTGTTTATAGGTCTCTGCAGAGAAAGCACCTAGATATGGGACAGTGAAGTCTCTGTGAGTGTGTATTATTTAATTGCGTGCAGATTATGCAAACCCTTCCCTGGCAAATAACACATCAAACCAGAGTTTGGAAATGGATTGGGCCACAGCCCAATTTATTAATTACTAGCGGGGCCCGGCCACGCGTTGCTGTGGCAATTGTCCTTCTCATCACAGTCCGCAACCCACACAGATGTCCGTGCAGGTCCAATGATCCGCAGCATAGCCTTTTGGTTTTGTTACAGCCTTAACAGGGGAAGGGGTTTTAGGAAAGGGATTCTCCACCAGCTGCTAAGAGTGTAACAGCACACTTTTAGATTTTTAAGGAGCACAGGGGAATAAAAACTCACGTTGGCAGCGAGAGGTTGGCTGAGGGGATACTTGGGACTGTATAATACGGGGAAGGGATTCTGGCAAAGAATATTCCATAGAGGAACGCTAGAGTCCAATTGAGTTTAAATGTTTTATATAAATTTAGTTCAAAAATACACACATACTGTAAGGCACAAGAGCACATACATTCAAGTTCTAGTATATAAAAAGGTTTGAAAGATAGATGGGAGGATAGAGAAGGAATGGGGTTTTTGCAGGGTAATACGTTACCTAACGATTCTTGAGAGTAGATGAAGTAGAAGGCAGGGATTCCATGCCAGCACAGAAACCCAATGAAGGACGATATCGTGTCTCAACACCAACAAGACCAAGGGAGGAACAAGTGGCAATGAGCAAGGTGCTCCAGGTGAACTACACTGTTATAGGGTGGATCGTTCCTTGGCGGGAAAAGGAACCAATCAGAGTAAGTTTTGCTTCAGCAGCATCTGTGCTGGATTTGGGGTGCTGACCTCGATGAGTCAGCTCACCTACTGCTAACCCCGTGACAATAGGGCCAGAATTACATTGTTAAGCTAAATGAGGGAGGGCTGCAATGCTCCCATGCAGATTAACCCTGTAGGGTCACTCCCCAAGATATTCAAATTTTGGCTGAGACCTTTAGACCTGGGAGAGGTAAGGGGCTTTTACGAGAACCATTACAAAAGGATGGGGAAATGCAGAGCAGTAAGTATTTGCTGCTGACCTGTGTTTCCAAGTGAAACAAAGAATACAGTATCTGCTGGCAGGGTGACTTTCCATATCCTTTGTCTTTAACAGTTTCTATAGCAAGGTGTGGTAATCAAGCATGCTATTAACTCAAATGAGACCTCCAGGCTACCAGGAGTAACTCATTATCTTAACTTAGCTTTTGTTAAAGTAGTTTTGACCTTTAGCTTGTGGCCAAGTGATCATGCGGCTACCTACACCCAGAGGAGTGTTTTCCACATGGCTTTTGCCAATATGGTTTTAAAGCAAAATATATTTACTAATATTATTCTGGGGGTCCTTTGGGTCATTACAGGGTGGTCAAGTGGAATCTTTCCCTTTTCAATTCACATTGTTATATGGTGGTGCCTTGTGTTTTTAGTATAAGGTAACCTTTTCCATTCCACAACGGAACTGTCCAGAGTGCAAATCCCGCTGTCATGAGGCTAGTTGACACGCATGGTCCTGGCTTGGGTAAGGCAGAACTGGGGCAAGGAGGCTATCCCAGTCAGGCAGCAGAGGCAGGGTGGTGAGGCACTCAGATCGAGGCCAGCTCCCTGGGTTCTTAAAGGGCCATGTGCAAAAGAAGCGGAGCTGGTAGTGTTGGTTTGCCCCCACCCCGTGGATTTTCTTAGAAGAAAAAGGCAAACTCCAGCTCGCTTTTAGTAAAAGAGAGCTGTGGTGAATATGGGTGAGGAAGTGGGTAAGTGGTGGTTGGATGTGAGGGAGGGCAGAGTGAGGTGTGTGAGGATGAGCTGGATGTGTGTTGTGTTGTAGTAGTGGGTGAGGCACAGAGAGTGAAAGTTGTGAGGAGGGAACCCCACCTGACGTCTCACACGGCAAAGTGTGTATGTGTTTCACTTCCACTCGTATTACCTACCAGTATTTCCTATTTACTGTTTCCACTGCTCATCTCTGGCCATCTGCGCGAACGTTCTAAGGGCATACCAACCCCTCAAACCACAGACATGCTGCATGAACATTCTAAGGGTGACAGTTAAACACAGCCAGCTTCATGGCCTGGTGCACCAGGAAAAAGATGTTTTACCTGGCTCAGGTATGGACTTTCGGTGATTTGAAGGTCCGATTACCTGCCCACAACAGGGAGGAACGTCATGTGAAAATTTGGGGGTGATCCGTCCAGCTGTTTCGGCGTTAGGGAGTGACTAACAAAGTCACTGTTTTCTTTTTATATATATAGATTAACACATCAAACACTTAAGAAGCTGGGCAGACAAACGGGTCGCAACATCATGCTTTCCCCAATCTCCATTGGGGCATTGGGCAGGAAGCCGGGAGCCACCGGGGTGGATACCCCTTTGCTTCAACCCTTCCTGCTGGAGTAGCGGGCACCAGCTAAGCCTACCGGCTTGCCTACTGGCCTGCCCCACCCCCACTTGCTGGGGTGTCGAGCACAAGCTAAGCCTACCGGCTTGCTTACTGGCCTGTCCCACCCCCGGCCCTTTGTTAAGGGCACAATCCTGGAGAAGACCGGCTGCCCAGCTTGGCTTCTCCCCCAGCTGTTGCGATTCCCATTGCCAACCCGCTGGGCTGCGACAAAGAACAGTTATGCACTAAATCATTACAACGTCAACTATTATATGCTGTACACCACCCAGAGCCCTTCGGGGATGGGGCAGTATAAAAGCCTAAATAAATAAATGAATGAATGAATGAATGAATAAATAAATAAATAACCAACCATTGAAACTAGGGAGGGTGGGTGGGTCACATCGCTCTTGAGCCTCGGCAAGCCAAGAAGGCCGAGGCTCGGGGCGTGGCGCTTTTATGCATCCTGCTGCTCCTGCCTTTTTCAGCTCAGGCCAATATTTGCAGCTCCCTGCAACTGCGCCCTTTGAGCTGAATGTCCCCTTCCTCTTTGCCTCTTGTTGCTCACCTCTGCCGCAATGGCTGCCACCGGTGAATCGATGGCTGCTATTTAGCACAGGAGTGGGTTTCCAGGTGGAATACCTCAGAACCTGCTTTGTCAAGCCCAGTGTGCCTCTCTTTAGTTAAAGGAGTTGGGGATTTAAGTATTTGTCAAGATCTGTTAAAGAAAGATTTTCCCTGTCAAGAAGAAGAAGAAGAATTGGATTTATATTCTGCTTTCTCTCCTGTAAGGAGATTCAAAGGGGCTTACGATCTCCCTTCCCTTCCCCCTCCCCCCAACAAATATCCTGTGAGGTGGGTGGGGCTGAGAGAGAACTGTGACTAGCCCAAGGTCACCCAGCTGGCATGTGTTGGAGTGCACAAGCTAATCTCGTTCACCAGATAAGCCTGCACAGCTCAAGTGGCAGAGCAGGGGATCAAACCCGGTTCTCCAGATTAGAGTACACGTGCTCTTAACCACTACACCACGCTGTTTAGTAGAAGGAAGGAACTGACTCAAAGAACTGTCTGAAACAACTAAAGGGTTTATCAAAGAAAAAGAAAAGTTTAACTATCTCTGTAACTTATTTTCTTGTAAATCTGTAAATAAACGTTCCATCTTTGTTTGTTTGTTAATAAGCCTCAAGGAGTCATTTAAGCCTGATAATAGAAGTCAGTTTTGGAGGGAAAAATAAAATCCCCTTACAGAGCTATCTATATTCTCAAGAGGTACAGAATAAGGCTGACAGGATCTTTTGAAGAGCCTTAGATGTGTGCCTCCTCGCTCAACCCTAGTCCACCTTTACGAGTGGTGCCACAGGCATAGAGAGGGATCCTTTTTCCTTTACATATGCTTTATAGTTGGCATAGTTATCAGAGCTACTCTGTTGGAGTTGTCCTGAGGCAGTTGCCTTAGCAACAGATGTGGACGACAGGTGGCTTTCCCCAATCCCATCTACTTGCAGCCAACAACCAGCTGCCAGTACTGTATTTTCCTCTTCCTTTTTCTCTATCTACATTATTTATTCATTTTTATTTTATTACATTTATTGCCACCCTCTTCCTAACTGAGGTGATGCTCAGGACTGCTTTCAGGGCTTTATCTACCACAAACAATGGACACAATCAAATTAATGGACAAAATCTAGTCAAAATACTTTGCTATCCCTAGGTTTTAAAGGGAGACTTACAGGGTGATTCTATGCATTGAAATTACATTCATTCCATGAAATTACATTCATGTAAATCAATACATTCACTTTTAGATAAATGTGCATTCCAGTACTGCAGCTTTAAACACGCTTAACTCTTTCCTACTGAAATACGTTCAGAGTGTTTACCTTGTGGTTGTATCATGCCTACTGTTACTGCAATGGTTAAAATTATCAGATCAAAACTATTTTTGTTTTAATTTAAGCTTCGTTCCTTTAGAACTGGGAATTTTTGAAAGTGCTGATACTGTATTGTTGCCCAACTTCAGCTGCTGTAATCACACTGAATAAACATGAATAAATAAAATACAGCCAAATGGTATACTATCTCTACTTTCAAGCAATGTTTTTTTATAAAATTAAGCATTTTGCAATTCAACCACAATATGTATTCAGTAACTGTGATAATGTGTAACAGTGATAATATGTGTGCATATTTTAAAAATGCACAGTCCATATTTTGAAACTAATACTGTTGTATAAAAACTTTAGGAATTATTTACCAGCCTGACTTTAATAATTAATACCCACATTGGGTGCAATAAACTCCACTATGGCCCCTTCCACACATGCAGAATATTGCACTTTCAATCCACTTTCAATGTTCTTTGCAGCTGGATTTTACTGGGCGGAATTGCAAAATCCACTTGCAAATGATTGTGAAATTGGATTGAAAGTGCATTATTCTGCATGTGCGGAAGGGGCCCTTGATTGCAATTACCACATGATGGAATATCCTAGGGACATACCTACACCTTGTTCAACCTGCCCTCACATGTAACACAAAACAGCTAACACAGAGAAATGAGCACTTACATATAAGTTTTAGCTTTCCCCCCTCCTATTCCATCCCATTCCAGTTCATACCCTTATTTCATATTCACAATCCAGATTCTTGACTAAGAAACCTTATCATAATTCTTTAGTGGCATCCCAAAATGACCCAGCTACTTCTAGCCTTGACTCTCAACAGAGAATTCATAGTTAGGCAAAGAAGGCTTCTTGGTTACATCAAGGGATGAAAATAAAGGAATACAGAAGTCAATGTATTCTTCATAAGAACTATCAAAAACAAAAGGCCAAAGTGTAAGATCACCACAGACTGGTGTGCTTCTATCACCCCTTGTCTCATCACTGCTGCCCCCACCCCTGTTTAAGATCTGGAGGAGATAACTCCTATTTTTCATCTTTGAAAATCCTACACAGAAGTTATTTAAAATATTTATGCTCTGCCTTATCTTCTCAAACTCAAGGCGGCTAATAAAACATCAAAAGTCATGCAGTGCTGGCAAGTATGAAACACAGCATCTATGGAATTCAAGTATTTGAAGTGTAAAGAATCTTAAAGCAAAGACTTGCCTTGATTGTGGATCTGTGCAATGTATTTGTGACATTTTAGAAAAAGTTAGGGAAACTGAGCAACCATGAGGACATGTCATTCATACCCAGAGAATCTGCTTCCAAGCCACATTTATAACTACAGAACATAAGAGACCTATAACTAGGTCTAACAGTGATCTATTTGCAAGGTGTTTTTAAAACTCAGTGAAACGGTAATTAAAACATGAAAGACTATAAAATCAATAACACAAATACAAAATGCTATAATCAAAGGACAAAACAGTGGAAAACATATAACCTAAAAGGGATGAATGTGCAAATGGAAATTTATTAATCAAATTTGACCCTAAGTGCCCATTTAGAAATACATTAAACACTCCTGATTGGCCATTGCTTTCACATCCTGCATGTGAGCTCCCAAAGGCACTTGGTGGGCCACTGCGAGTAGCAGAGTTCTGGACTAGATGGACTCTGGTCTGATCCAGCTGGCTTGTTCTTATGTTCTTATGTTCTGATCTTTCTGATCTGACTGTTTGTTTCTTTTTCAGGCACTTTTCTATCTGTTTTCATCTTCTCATACAGCAGAAAGCTAAAGGGACAGCAAAGATAAACATGACACTATGAGCAAGAGTGTTATCCAACCAGATTAGTTAATCCGTCTCCTTGAAGGTGCATACCCAGACTTGTTTTTCATTTTCCAAAAGTCATTGCATCATTTGGGAAGGTATGAAGATTCTGTGTGGGTTCTGCAACTTTGTAAACTATATCACTTATTAGTATTGTGGAATAAGTTTTACTTGTAATAGGTTTTACAAGGAATAAGTTTTACTTGTAAGTATTGATAAGCAAGTATGGTACATTAGCAGATATAGGCAAGCCACTATTATGCAGTGTTAGGGCAAGGAATAGAAACAGAGAGGTATGGACTCATTCCCAATATAAAGTTAAAACTGCAACTCCTATAACATATATTACCATTAGCTACCAATCAGGGATATTCAAAAGTTGCTTTTGCCAAAGGTGCAGTCTTTGCACCCAATATGGAAGAAAGAGACAACTTTCCATACCGTGTTCTGCAGCTGTTTCAAAATGAGGGTAAAGAGGGGCAAACACACAAGTGGGCAGCTGCTACAGCTCTATGGGAAGCCCAGATGTGGTGTTGGGCATCACCTCAGCACTTACATGCCACCTCCTGCCCCATTGGTGCAGCTGGGGCATGCCAGACGCATTCCTGGAGGTGGAACTAATGTTAGTAGGCATCTACTCCAGGTTTGCAGGCTGGCACACTGCGGTCTGGGGCTTGAACTTACACCAAAAGCCCTATGAAGAGCTGTCTGGCAGTGGGGAGGTTCTTCTGTATTTTCTGCCTCCCTGCATCACTAGAAACCCTCTGCAGGCAGTGGAGCCACACAGCAGCACCACTGTCCCCAGCCACCTCGTGCTGTGAATTGCACTGCACACCTTTGAAATCTTCTGAATTAACATAAATGATACATTATGAAATAGTGTCAGAAGGGGAACATTATTTCTTATCTCCACAGTCATGTAAAGAATATATGTGGGCTAATTTCTCACTGTAGTGAAAAACTTGTATCTGGGGTGGTACCATTTCAGACAGCAGGAGAGAACTGACATGATTCATATATTTTTTTTTAAAAAAATGCATATTAAAGTAAATGTTAGTGAAGAGGGTTCCAGCATGGTCTAGGAGGAACATCTGTCGAACTCAGTGAACACTACTCTGCTTGGCACAGCCCAGCTACTAAGCATTTGAAAATCCCTTTGATTTCAGTGGGAGAGTTAAACATATGCTTAATTCTGTCCCACTGATATCAACAGATTTCAGAGAGCTGAACTTTGACTTGATTGTGCTCAGTGTTTGAAGCCAACATTAATCAAATGGCTGTTCTTTTTTCCCTTTTTTAAAAGCACCAGTGTTTATAATAAAGATGGCAACTGACCCCTAGTATTGTGTAATTATTCTGAATGCAGCATTATAATGCTGCTGTCTTGCTAACAGTTTTGTAACATGATAAATAGTTAGAGTGCATGGAAAGTGAAGGTTTCAGTACTTCTTGTCATCAAGAACAAAAGAGATTAAAATGAACTTGATCTTCCTTCTTGCTGTATAATGGCTATATCAGCAATCAACAAAGTAAAACTGAGTTCTTAGGAGTTTCAAAATGTTGTATGCATACTACCTCTGCTTTAAATTGTAGCTGCGTACATAAAAAGAAATGGTATTGGCATTTTCATGGAGATTCTGGTATATATTAGGTGCTTTGTTTTAAGTGGAATAAAAGGCCAAACTAAAATTCAATTCTAATGTGCCATGTGTTAATGTCAGCATCTCTGCTGTCCGCTCAAATGCCGTAGAACACATCTGACTTTATAATGAGCCAAATAATTGTCAGTTCATAATCTCAGTTAGCCTTCTGTTCAATATCTGTATCCAGATTTTATAAACCTCTACAAAGGAGGCATTGAGTTTTTACGTGGACAGTATCAATTTGATCACCATTAGGATGTGTCTTACATTTTATCACATGTGTTAAGAAACATTTGCCATCATATCCTCTATGATTAACAACAACAAAATCCCTACATATTCCAACTATGCAGTTAAAATGTTTGATGTTAACATAGTACAGATAAAACTAATTGAGACACCAAGGCAATGGGATAATACTAGGTTGATTTTTCTGAAGAAGGAAATAAAAACCTTATCCACACAATGGGAACATTTTCTATCTGATTGTGGCTTTCTTTCTGACAAGTACTCCACAGAATGCTTTCCTACTAGGAGTTTCTCATCCCCCATTCACTTCTTAGTACAATTCTACATCACTCATAGGCAAGTTCAATTGAAATCAATGGGACCCATTTTCACTTGGTATGTTAATTAGGCATGCACATAGCTTTGTAGTTCCAATTAGAACAGCCACCACACAGAAAAACACACACAGATACAAAATGCACACTGAATCCTCAGTCTTCTTTTAACGTACTTAATCTGAAACTAAGAAGCTATTTAGTGGTTTAATGAATGGGTTGTTGAAACTAGAATTTAGAGATAAATATGGTGATGTATGAATTAAGAATATCTTTATGTATTTATTTATTGATCTGCTCATTTTACATAGTAAATTATTTCCATCTATGATTTATTTAAAAGCTGTGGTTTTATCCCCAACTCTCTGCTTCACTCTGAGGGTACCTCTATGGGACAGGATCTGTGGGAGATATTTTTTTTCTTGTGTAGTCTTTGTCTACCAAGACTTCTACAGAAGCTTCCCTTTATTTTCTGTCCTTATGGTGGTACAGACTTCCAGGGGGAAGAAAAAAGAGCATATGAATCCTAAAATGGGTTAAAACTCAAGAAAGTTACTGAAATAGGAGAACAGACCACCACTGACATCAGAAAGGAGGTTATCTAAACACATAAGAGAGAATTGGAGAAAATTGATAAACAGGTGACACTTGCCATGATATCACACAAGCATGTAAATGAAATATTGGACTTTGTTTCCACTAGGTAAAACTCTTATTGCACTGAAAAATTACCTAAAAATGAGGGAAATGCATACTTCTCCCTTCATAGCTATATTCATGGATGAATGTGATGGAAGCTCACCTTATTCAAAAACCTCTGGATGCATATTGGAATCATTGGATTGAAGTTAAATATTCACAGTGAATCAAGTTACCAAGAGTAAACTGTTATTTTTTTGGATAGCTAGAACAATTATAAATGTGTGATATTCCACAAAAAATAAAATGCAGTTTAAAGAGCAACACATTTATTTTATGGTGATTCACTTAAATAAGGTTTATTTCTAAAGCTTTATAAAAAGAAGAAAAGAAAATACAATGAAGAAAAGGCTTTTTTAATTAAAAGTAAGCTGGATATTTATTCATTAGCATATTGTTTACTACCTGTCTTAGCAAAATGTAATCTATATCTAGGGCAGCAAATAATACACATACAATGCAAAATTAATTCTACAGTAGAATGGTATTATTGCTATAACTCATGTTGTAATTTATTTTTCATAAATTTATTACCTTAAGGTGACATCAGGTTTATTTTTTTTAAAAAAATAGCCTTTGGTGCTCTCTTGTTTATAATTTGGTGATAACAGTTAAAAATTCAATATAAAAAACTCTCACCTAACTTTATGATAGCCAGGAGTTTAGTCTATGGCAGTGTAAATACAGCATTTATTTACTTTATATTTTATTTATATTCCACTTTTCACCCCAATGGGAATCCAAAGCAGCTTACATATTCTCCTCTGCCCCATTTTATCCTCACCACAATCCTGTGAGGATAAGAGAGTATGACTGGACCAAGATTACCCTGCAAGCTTCCATGGTTCAGGTGGGAATTTAGACCTGGATTTCTCAGATCATAGTCTGTCAAAAAACCAAGAACCAGTATAATGGAACCAAACAAGGCAAGCAAAATAAATAAAATGCAATACTGCTGTCTACAATGAATATATTATGTAAATAAACATGTGAAAATACTTGATTTTTAAAAATTGGTTTTAATTTACATTTATTCCCCACCATTTGCCATGGTCTCAGGGTAGGTTATAATAAAAGTGATACAACAGTAAAATCACAACAGTAAAAATCCCAAAACAGTAAAAACACAAAATCCCATCCTAAAAACCCAAACACAATCTAAAATCTCCCACACGCCCCCCACCACCCACAAAAAAAGGGTATATGGACATTTTGGTGCGGAGCTTCCAATGCCCAGGTGAAGAGCACAATCTTTGCCAGGCACCGAAACTTTGAGAAAGTAGGGTCCTGACAAACCTCTGGGATGAGGGCATTCCACATTGAAGAGGACACTGTAGAGAAGGCTCTGTAGACTGCTCCCAACTTCTTACCTCCAAAGGGGGCAGGACAGCCAGGTGGCCTCCCTCTCTGATCTCGGCACCTGGGCAGGATATATATGGGTGGATGCATTCTTTCAGGTATTCAGGACCGAAGCCATATAGGGCTTTTTAGGTTAGCAACAGCTCTTTGGTAACGCATCAGTCATGCACTGGAATCCAGTGAAGACTCCTCAGAATAGGGGTGATGTGATTCTGATTCAAAGGACCAGTCAGCCTATGAGTTGCCATACACTGCACCAGCTCAAGCTTCTGGACCGTCCTCAAAGGCAGCTCCACATATAGCACATTACAGTAATACAATCTGGTAGTTACCAGATCATGTATGTGAACTCTCCAAGAATTATATTGCTTAGTCTTTTGACAATACTTTACTCTATTATCATTTGAATTTTTGTATGTTATTTACTCATGTTTGTTAGCTGCACCTTATATTAAATATTTTCATGTGGTCATTTACATAATATATTATTGTAGCCAGTAGTATAGTGTTTTATTTATTTATTTTTGCCAGATCATATTCTCACACTTTGACCACTACACCATGCTGGATGCTAGGTTTTTCATTATTGTTTAAGTTTCTAGTAGATGATATTTAGAAATATTCTCCCAAGATTCTGTGGATATGTATATAGTAATCATAAGTAGAGATTTCTGACATATTAATAACTGGAAGTACAAAAAAGGATCACCAAGGCCCTTTCCACACAGCAAATGTATAGGGGGTTGCAGTCGGGATAAAGTGACCCGCTTTCCTGTTTTTGCGTTCGCATTCATCTGTGCAGGCAGTGATTGGAGCCCACAAAAACAATGCTGGTTGCTGTTGCGCCTTTGCACAGAGACATGTCTATTTTTTTATTTACCTTCCACCAATGTGTAGCTACGCATGCATGCACAAATTAACCCCTACAGCCATGATGATGTCTCACGATACCACAATACAACCATCTACGAGTGCGTGGCTACACAGATGTAAGCAGCAAAAAAAATTAAAAAGGAAAGTGCAGCCGAATAAAGCGCCTCCTGGTCAGCCGTCCGCTTGAAAATCGCTGCAATCTGGGACTTTTCAAAAGACTCATAAATAGTGTGATTCACAACCAAAATGGTTTGGTGAAAATAACACAGAGCAGATTCACTTTAGTGGCCGGATCAATGCAAAGTGCCCCCCCAACAGATTTTTTTCCTATTCTAAAACCATGTTTAATGGCCTGTGCAGAGTGGGCCCAAGGGTATTAAAGTGCTGAAGTACTGTATTAGTGAGAAATAGCTAAAAAGTCTGGATGTCTGGAAAAAAATTGATGGGAGCTATGATAGAAATTTGTAAAATTATGCTTGTGGTAAAGAAATTGGACAAAGGGAACCTTTTCTTCCATAATACTATAATTTAGGGGCGCACAATGAAACTATTGGGAAATATGTTCAGGACAGACAAAAAATACTTTTTTACTCAACTAGTCATTAAACTGGAATTCGCTGATAGTGAGTGTAGTGATGTACCTAGTGTAGGTGTTTTCAAAAGTGAATTTGCCAGAGTCATGGAAGTTAGGTCCATCAACAGCTATTCAAAGTGGAGATTAAATCCACATATTTTTCCTTTAGAATCTTTGTCCCACTTCTTTTTAAAAAAATATTTTGTGTCTCTTGTCCTTTGTCCTGCTAAGGTTATGGTTTAACATCCCTGATCTTACACTCTGGAAGAAAAATTATATAAGTTGTATTCTGGGGAATATTTCTACCCCAAGTCAAATTTCAAACCAATTTGAGGGAGACAAATATCACATACACACACTCACAAAAACAAAACAAAAAACAATTTGTGGTTGCAGAAGTCACCCCAAGCCTGAAAACATACTTTCTACATGTTTCCTTTGATGTGAGACATCAATCCCTATGTGCCCAACATAAAAGTCACACCTTTTCAACCCTAAGATGTAAAATAAACAAACTTTAAATCTACCACAAATAATTGATAATGTTCAAATCTGCGATATATTTCTGCCCCAAGAACATATCTGTTTGTCATGAGGTAGATATTTTATAAGAAGGGCCATCACGATTTCTGGATTGGGTGCATCTCTCTTGAGCACTTAAAATGCATTCCTAAATTTGTGTTTTCTTTAAAAATAAACCAACAGCAAAAACAACAAACCAAGCCAAAAAACACATGAGCTATTTTTGTATCCCAACATTTTATATAGATAAACAAAGTTCCCTAATGAAAAAAGCAATAGATTTATGTATTGTTTTATATCCTGACAGGGGTTTTTTATTCACAGAAAAAATATCAATTGCAATTGGATCTACATTGGGTACACTGTTCCATAATGAGCAGTTATCTGGGGTTAATATTTCCTAAGAGGAAAAAGTGGTAGAGCCATTTATCTATGCATTCTGCCAAAAAAGTGCAACTGGGGTAGAAATTAACCCCAGATAAGAGATACAAAGGAATAATTAATATTAATGGACTTCTTTCTGGAAGTTTCTCAAATTTCTGATTTGGCATTTAGCTTGATATGGGAACTACAAAAAGTGTTATCAGAAAGAAGAAGGCACATATTGCTTGGGGACATCTTTTCAAGACAAAGTTTTCCTGAATCGGTTGACAAAGTTTGGTTATCTTGATATTTACCATGTTCATCATAGGAATACTCTTCATGACAGCTTTAAAGATTTTATTTCAATCCACACAACTCCAAGTATATTCAAAGCCTTTTACGAAAGCTATTACAAACTTCAGAAAGTTAGATTTATATGCTTATCTTCAGAATATTAAAATGTATCTGAACTTCTTTGGTCTGAAATTGATTTGGGAAATGTATGAGATAAAGATACCTCAAAGAGGGGAAAGTTTTAGTGCTTCCTTTCATTTGTATTAAATGACCTTTCTCAGCATATTTCTAAATTTCAATGTTCAACATTCGTCACAACAAACTAAAGCTTAAAAAAATAAAAACCCATACACACAAGGGAAAAAGACAGATCTAGGAGTTAATTTTTCTGAGTTGGTTTTTCTTTCATTGAAATTCAGATTCTACTCTGGGTTATTTAAGAATTCAAGAACTGACATTCCCACCTTTAAATCTGTTGCCATTATTTGTATGTATGGGGTTTCCTTTTTGATTCAGAATGTTAAAATCAACTTGCATTATAAAGTTGTATCCAAAGAACTGTGTCACTAATTCACCACTGTTCGGAACAATTAGTGTCAGCCATGAATCTGGCCACTTTGCTATTGCCCCCTAATTCCAAACCATTTATACACAATTAAATAGCAATGATACCAATCACAATCCCTATGGAACCCTGCTGCTTCCTTCCTTCCATTATGAGATCAGTCAATATACAATGCTGGTGGCAGTTACAGTACATAACTGTACAGGCTTACAAAGGAAGAACAGTGAACAGAAAGCTAGAGGACATCAGCTTGACAAAGTCAAAATGGGAAGTTATTAACACACATCTATGTCTAGCTGAGGCTTAGACTGATCTTTCTTGCCAGTGTCCAGTGAGAAGACCATGAAGGGCTTTGCAAGTTATTGTCAGTAGCTGCAAACTAACTGGTAACCAATGGAGTAACTGTAAAACAGGTTTAATATGCATAGTTTACTTATTTCACAGAAACAACCAAACTACACCATTTGATAGCATTTGGAATTTCTGGATTGTCTTTGAGGACAGGCCAGTATAGAATACATTGTAAGAGTCTCTCGTCAAGATTACTGTGGCATGGATCCATGTGGCCAGATCAGCCTGGTAAAGGAAAAGAAGTCCTCTTTTGAGTAAAATGGAGGTGATAGAAAGCATTTTTGCCACTAAATTAATTTATTTCTCCAGCAATAATGCTGGGTTCAGTGTGTCCCCTAGGCTCTAAACAGAGTCAGTCAATGTAAGCACAAACCTCATCAAATGGGGGGGTGGGGAGCACAATGTCCTCCAAGGCCACAGCTTTCTCATCAGAATCTCTTCTGTCTTGTCAGTATTCAGTTCCAGTTTATTTACCTTTAACCATTGCAGCCAGGTATGGCTCAGGACCTGCACAGCCTGCTAAGCAGTTTGGACAGACACAAAGAACTGGCTGCATACTGATGACATCCAGCATCAAAACCATGAATGATTTCTCCTATGAGGTTTTCCCTTGAGATTAACTAATATAGGAGCTAAGACTGAGCCTTGTTGACCTCCTCATTACAAGAAGTCCCACACTGAAGAAAAGTGATTCCCAATAGCAGCCCTTTCAATCCAATCCCAAAGTAAAAATTTAAACTAATCTCCTGTTGGCTTTTATATGCTTGGGAGTGCTTTCAGTTCTCTACTGGTGTTTTATTTTGCAGATTTGTTACTCATGTTCAAGTTTTTAAATGCAATTTCTATGATATTTATGTATACAGTTTACATCAGTTATACAGATAGATAGATAGATATATAATGTATAGTGCTTTTTTACTGATGCACAAAAACACTGAAAATCCATATATTTTACAAGGAAAGAATAAATATAGGATCATGTATTTAATTTGTACACGGAAAAATCAAGTTATTTTTGGACTGAAACAGCAAGATTGAAGAAAACTGAAATTATTTCTGATGTGGGCACGTAGCCATGTGGCATCTAATTATGTTTTACAAGAACTCTTTTGAAGACTATTTGGGATTTCTTCTTAGTTTTCTGATTCAACCTTTCTATCCAATGTTATATCTGAGAAACAGAAAAAGTTCCCAGTTATGAACATACAAAATATCATGGTGGGTTGCTAATAAAAGCAAAATAAAGCCCAGAGTAAAAAATTGGTGCCTTAATTTATACTAACTATGTGGTATGTGTATTACCCCTTTTATTTCTGGGATCAACATTTTATATTTTGCAGTACTGGCTCTGCTGCAACCAGGTGTATGCATAACATTTGTTATTGATTTTGTGACACTATTGCAATGTGACAGATCCAGTCAGCTGGAAGAAAATGACTGTTAGATTATGGTATCCAGAACTTCTCATGGCAAGAAGTCATTTTGAGGTAAACTAAAACACTATATTACTGAGCAGAGTGTATGCATGTTAATATAGTTCTGACCCCTAATAGTGCAATCCTAATCAGAACTACACCAATCAAAACATTTAAATTAAATGGGTCTAGAAAGGTGTAACTATGATTAGGATGGCATTATAAGAATACCATACAGTTGTCAGGTTTTTTAAAAATAGTATAGGGATCAGCCATACAATAATAGACAAGTGGGAACCCACAAAGACTTGTGGGAGGTATCTCATTTTCTCCTCCCACACTATTTGCCCTTTCCCATTCCTGAAACCCCAATAGCCTATCCCCTGTTCCTGTTTTATCTATTTCTAGGGTTGCCAAGTTTCAGGTGGGGCCTGGAGGTCTCCTTGATTTATGACAGATTTTCCACCTGCAGAGCTCAGTTCCCTAGGAATGCCAGCTCCAAGTTGGGAAATTCCTGGATATTTGAAATGGACACCTGGAAGGGCAAGCTTGGGGAGGGAGCAACATAAGCAGGGAATAATGCCATAGAGTTCACTCTCCAAAGCAGCTATTTTCTCCAGGGGAATCTCTGACATTTAGAAAGCAACTGCAATTGCAGTAAATCTTCAGCCCCCACCTGCAGGCTCACAACCCTAGTTCCAGAGGTGGGATCCAACCAGTTCTCACCACTTCTCTAGAAGTGGTTACTAATTTTTTCTGAGTGCCGAGAAGGGGTTACTAAAGCAACCTCCCTGCCCAAAAGGGACTGGAGGTGCGTTTGTGTGGTGGCACCACTGTTTGAATCCCACCACCATCGAAACCTGTTAATAAAATTTTTGGATCCCACCACTGCCCCTCTGAGGTAACCCCCTCCTCAAGTGCCACCCTTCCAAAAATCTAACCCCTAAATTTCTAGGAATTTCCTCCCCTGGAGTTGGCAATGCAATCTCCGTCCTGCCCAACAGTCAACCTACCTGTATCTGCCCCTCTGTCTTAAACTACCCCTCCAAGTTGCCTCGACCTAAAACAAACAAAAAAACACTATGTGTCAGATGTGTGGTGCTGGCAACAGGCCAGGCCCACCTACATGGTAGGGAATCTTCAAGGACTTGTGGCAGGCACATCAGTGATTGAGATGCATTCCTAACTTGATGTAACTAGGCTTGGTCAATACCCTAGAAATTTGGTAAAATTCGGATTCGGATTTATTTTATTTCCCCATTGCTACTATGAGAAAAATATCTATACTGTTAAACTAGGTAACATAACCCACTGTTCTCCCCAGAAGGAGTCTCAAGTGGCTTAAAAACCCTTTCCCTTCCTCTCCCGACAACAAACAAGTTTAGATTTATATCCCCGCTTTCTCTCCAGTAAGGAGACTCAAAGGGGCCTACAATCTCCTTTCCCTTCCCCCCTCACAACAAACACCCTGTGAGGTAGGTGGGGCTGAGAGAGCTCTGAAGAACTGTGACTCATCCAAGGTCACTCAGCTGGCATGTGTTGGAGTACACATACTAATCTGGTTCACCAGATAAGCCTCCACAGCTCAAGTGACAGAGTGGGGAATCAAACCTGATCCCCCAGATTAGAGTGCACCTGCTTTTAACCACTACACCATGCTGGATATTATTCACAGCAAGCTGGTTCTTGCAGCCATCTTCTCAAGTGTAAAAGTAAATATATAGTTTCTTGGTCTCTTTTTCTTCCTCTCCTTTTCCAGCAAATGCAGCTGAAGCTGGAACATGATTAATAAAACCATCCTCCACCATTTGGAAAAGTAAGATCCTTGTTCTTTTCCTTTTCCAATTTCTCACTCATCTCTCACACTCAGTACGGTTCAAATTAAAGTTATATTTGTAAATGAAAACCCTTATTACTCTGCAGACCACTGGAAACACGTGGGAACCCCTAGAAGGTAACCCCCATAATGCCAAGAACCGAAGAAAACTGATCTACAAGTTATGGATTACTTCCTTCCATAGTTCTCAGTTACCACCATGCTGTGCCATTTCTGTCTACATTTAATTTCTCCACAGGCAACAGGTCAACTATTCTGTACCGAATGACATAGTCCCTACATGGCATAAGAATAACAAGGGAGTTTTTTACAGCACAGCAACAAACTATCAGAGAAACTGCCTGCACCTAATCCTTTCCGGTCTTAATCTACTGTTGATATATATCTCTGTGCCCAAATCTGTGGATACTTAAATCTGGAGACTGGAGCCATGAATAGACAAGACAGACCTGCACTCATTTTAAAAAGTCCCAGGCTTGCCATAAAATCTGAAATCTTAAAATCTTAAAATCTGAAATCTTAAAAAAAATACTTGAGGGAAGGGAAACTCAAAATAATAGAAGCAGTGTCTGTAACTTTCGTTGGAAGTGAAGGACTTTTACGCTGTTTCCTGCTTCAACCACAGAGGGGGTTTTACCAGTAAGCCAGATGCTAGATAGGAACCTAGGGATTGACACCTTTACTCTATCATGCTGGCACTATCCCTTTGATGTTAGATTGATACTCTTAGGGACTTCCTTCCTTCTGACTCACTCCTTCTGGCTCTCTCTCTCTTTAACTTCTACTGCACCATGCGTGTAGAGAGGATGAATGTTGCATGTATCCATCCCCATCCAGATCGATCAGATTAGATTAGTGAATCTATCCATCTACCTTTCTATCCAGAATGGAGTTCACTAGCAAATACTCTTTTTATTAGATTAGAAACTACAAACGATTCCAACTTTTCTTTGTGCCAAAGCTCACACACATGTTGGGGGATACTCCACTGTGCTTAGGCCTCTGTGCACTCTGCTTGTAATTCTAAAGTATAATCTCTACAAGGAGATTATCCAACAACTTTAAGAAATAAATGCCATCAGTGGTGGTTGCTAGGTGATCACAACAGTGTTGCCAGTCTTGGTAGACAAAGGGAATGCTGTGGATGTAGAACACACTGGTATACACTGCCTTGGAGTGTGGTGGAGTCTCCTTCTTTGGAAGTTTATAAACAGAGGCTGGAATGCCATCTGTTAAGGGTGCTTTGATTATGTATTCCTGCATGACAGGGTATTAAACTTGATGGCTCTTGTGGTCTCTTCTAACTCTATGATACTATGACATACAAAATGTTGTTCCTAAAATATATCTGATGAATTGCAGTGTATTAAACACAAACTGTTGTTCCTAGGTTCCAGCTTCTCTGGAGATTTACTTTGTTTTGTTCCCCTAATGATTTGTTTTTTGGTGGGAAGCTTTGCTGCACTTGGAATTCCCTTACTGTGTTAAGGTCTGACAGATCTAAAAAAGGGTTCATGACAGCACTGAAATCTTCTGCCAGAAATATTTCTCCTTCTGCAAAACTATTAATCTGGTTAATTAACTCTGTGCAAAAATCTTTTAAACTTGAGTTAGGAGGACACATTATTCTATGTTTTTTTTCCTCCAGCAAGCCAACCTTTAATTAAAACTGGTCTCCCATTGGGAACCACACACTCATTCAGCACATGATAATTCATCTGATCTTAATTCATATAAAAACTCTTACCCATCTTTCTTTTTTTAAGCAGAAGAGATATATAATTCTCCTTTGATTAGATTTCTTAATAAATGAACACATGATTGCTTTATGTGAGCCTCCTGCCAAAATAAGTTGTCTACCTTATCCTTTTAAAGGCCTTGTAGTTTCTCATTAACTGATAAAAATGTGAATAGAAAAGTCTTTACCCATTTACAGATAACAATGATAGAGGGGGACAAACAGATATCCTTGGGGAAGGAATTCCATAATTTTGGTGCCACAACCAAGAAGACCCTATCTCAGGTTGCCACAGATCTAATTTCAGATTGCAAGAGTACTCAAAGAATGACCCCTACAGATGACCACAGTGATTGGGAAAGTTCATATGTGAATCACTGGCCTTTGAGAAACATTGGTCCCAAGCTGTGTAAGGCTTAAAAGGTTAATATCAGGTCCTTGAATTGGACCCAGAAGATAATTGGGAGCTAGGTTGAACAAGTGATGTGATCCCCATGACCCAGCCCAGTTAGCATTCTGGCTATCCTTTTAGACCAAGTGTAGTTTCTGAACTCTCTTCGAGGGCAGCTCCATGTACAGCAGATTGCAGTAATCTAATATAGTTGTTACCAGGACATGTACCACAGTAAGGCTGTTTCCGCAAGACGTTTATAGGGCGCTTCTCCATCGCTAAGGCAGGAATTCCGCCAAGCTGTGGAGGCGGGAGGCCATCTTCGCGATGCAGGAAGATAGCGGGCCCGGGCCTCTGGAGAGGCCGGCAGATGGCAGGCGGCTCCACATGGAGCCGCCTCTTCCCCCCTTCCCTTTCCCATGTACCTCTTGTGTCGCCGTCCTGCTGGCCTCCTCAGCCCCACCCACGCTGCCCTCCGACCTCCAGGGCTTCGGAGGGACAGCCGCAGGGAGGGACTTCTAGGAGGGAGCCAGCAGGACGGGCGACACGAGAGGTACATGGGAAAGGGAAGGGGAAACAGCGTAGCCTCGCAGCCGGTTCGCGACTGCCGCCCGGGGAAGACGCTTTCCCCTCAACAACAACCCTTTAAAGGGTTGTTGTTTAGGGCGGCCTGACGCTGCCCTGGGGGAGGGGGAGCACAGTCAGGTCAGCGCTGCTGCGTTGCAGCAGCGCCGCCTGTGCGAACGGCGGCCTGGGGGCGGCGTTTTTACCACCCCCAGGCCGTCGTTTTTGGCCCGTGCGGAAAGGGCCTAAGATTTTTTTTCTTGGAACAGCCTCTTCTATCTCATCAGCTGAAGCTAGTGAAAGGCACCTTTGGCGAACACTGCCATCTGCTTGTCCAACTGGAGAACTGGGTCCAGTACTACTCCAAGAATATGGCGATCTTTTAGAAGTAGTGCACCTCATCCAAAATGTAGAACTCTGAAATTTCTACCCTATAAATTACCTTTCTTGGATGAAGATGATTGAGTTTGCCAAGCTACTGATAATTTTCTGTGTTCTGCTGATTTTGTTTGTTAAAAAACCTCTCCATTTAAAAGGGTTTCGCATCTGTACAAAGTATACCTTCTCTTGGTTTAGTAATTAAAAATCAAAATTCTGTTCTTTTGCTCAGAGTTGCTGAAAATGTATCAACATTTGTATCAACACAGGTTTAATCAACAGCTTCTACCATCCTGAACTCTTTTCAGCAGCTCCTCCCTCACCCTTAAATAATTGAACTTGACAAGATTTTCCCTCGTGGTTTTTGTCCTTCTAATGAAAGGATTTGTGCTTGATAGTATCTCCATTCCCATGGTTCAGAGGGAAGTTTTGTGCAAAATAATTAATCAAAGTCTGATCCAAAAGAAGAATTACCTGGCCTCCCTCATCCTTTCTTAATTTTGGATTTCTGCTTCTATCTTCATTTTCCAGTTTTCCAAGTCTTGTGTTACAATATCTTTGCTCAACATCTCACTCTCTCTATTTCATCTTTCATTTTCCTCACTGTGTTCATTTTTTTCTGTGTCCCATTATATTTTGTTATGGATCCCCCCTCCTGAACATTATGACTTTGTTATAACAGATGATCTTTTTTTTTCTGGTAAGTGTTACTTTGGCTTCTATAGTTCCATCTAGTTCTTTAGTTGTTAATCAGTCTTTCTTTGGATTTTTTTAGTTTTAGCACAAAAAGATATTTAATCTAATCCATATTTGTATTCTGTACCCTTTTCTTTGACTTCCTTTGTCTCATACTGATCCTCCACGCTGAAAGGAAGACAGAAAAAATGTTGTGCAAAAGTTTTGGGAAAAAAAATTGGGGTTTTTTTGGTCTGCATAGCAGGGAAAAATAAAACATTTTAGCTAAAAATCTGTTCTTTCCTTTTTTTAAAAAAATGCTATTGTGTCTTCAAAGCTACAAAGACATTTTAAAAAATGGAAATATGACAAGTTTTTGTAATTGGCATGCAATAGTGAGTTCACAGGAATGTTGGAAGTGGTGAGCAGCCACAATGATAGATAACAAAACGTCTGTAGGATACTTCAGCAAATGATGTACAGCATGAAGAATCACTGAAGTGACAGAAAATGGTGGGCAGGGGAGAAACAAAAGTTGCAGCTTCAAAATTGGGTAAGGGGATTAATACATTTCCTGATCTCCACACAGCGAGCAGGAAATGTTTTGGAAATATTTCAGGAAAAAAGATTGCTAGTTGAAGATTTTCAAATACAACTATTTTGAGCTGAAATAAAATGTTTTTTAAAAAAAATTGGGGGAGGGAAACTGTGAGGAACTCCTCCCCCGAATGCTTCAATTCCATCCTCAAGATGTTTTATATGCATTGTAAATTGCTAGAGACAACAAAGACTTTATCAGTGACGTAAAGCTGAACTGTAATAGGTAAACAAATGTTTACCTATTAATGCAAGTACCCTAAGAACCACTTAAATTGGAAAAGGCCTTCCTAGGTTGGAGGAAGAGATCAGATGTTGTAGGATACAGGCCAGTGTCTTAAGTTCATGGAGAGGCAGGAATCCTTATAAAAGTGGCTCTAAATGTGTTATGATGCAACAATATAAAACATATGAGAATGCATGAACGTATAATGTGGTAATTGAATGTACCTTTATTGTCCCATCCGTCTGATTTCAGACTATTCGTCCCAGGGCATCAGCCTCACACACTGTCTGGGATACCTTCATGCCTCCCGATGCAGCTGGGGAACCCACATGCCTCACAGAGCCAGTGCAAAGTGCTCCATAGTTCCCCAAGTCAGTTTAGACACCCCCACACCTCCCAGAGTCAGTACTGAGCACCCCACAGTTTCCAACAGTAGCCCAAGAAATCCCCCTCACCTCCCAGAACCAGTCCCTATGGCTCCAAAAAGCAGCTCTACACCACCTTTCCCAGCTCTTCCACAAAAGGGCAGCCAGGTGTACTCACAAGGAAGAAGGAGCTGCTGAGCAGTACATGGCACTGGTAGGCCATGGTGTTCAAGCTAGGGACAGATGCAGGTCTTTGTATATGAGTCATGGACTGTAGGTCCTGGGAAGGGTATAAGAGGGGGTGTACCTCAGCCTTGAGAGATAATCAGGGATGTTCATAGGGCCAAGGAAGGGCAGGGTTGGCCCTAGCGCAGTCGAGTGGTCCTCAGGGATGGGATCACCTCTACAAGAGCAGGGCAAGACAGAGAACAAGAAAGAAGCTGTTGGTTGGGAGTTCCCATAGAGCCAGAGAATTGCCCAGACCATAAGAAAAGAAGAAGAGTTTGGATTTGTACCCCACCTTTCTCTCCCACAAGGAGTCTCAAAGCAGCTTACAAATACTTCCCTTCCTCTTCCCACAACAACCTTGTGAGATAAGTGGGGTTGAGAGAGTTCTGAAGAACTGTGACTAACCCAGGGACATGCAGCATGCTTGATATGTAGGAGCAAGGAAACCAACCTAGTTCTTCTAATAAGATTCTGCTGCTCATGTGGAGGGATGGGGAATCAAACCCAGTTCTCTCGATTAGAGTCCACCTGCTCCTCCTCTCTGACTTCAGAGACCTTGGGGAATAGTGGGAAACTGGGGACTTCCACCTCAGGAGAGTCTAGCCAGGGGTCCCTACCAATAGGCAGTGCCACGATCACCTTAAGATATTTCATGTATCTCTACATTAGAAATGTATGATTACATTACTCATCAGGGTGGCATTAATGTTGTGACTTCTAAGGAGCTGAAGGAACAAGTTTGTAACCTGGGGGGGGGGGGGCTTGGATAAGCAGGTGGCAGCTGTGGCCAAGAGGGCCTTCTACCTGCTATGACTGGTTAGCCAGATGTGGCCTTTCCTGGGCAGACAAAAACTGCCCACTGTGGTGTCAGATATAACCTTGTTACAGCTAGATTAGATTATTGGAAAGCATTCTGTGTGGGATTGCCCTTGATAAGTGTTTGGAAACTTCATGTGATGGAGAATGCTACAGCCAAGATGTTGATTGGAATGGTTCATAGGGACCATATTGACTCCAGTCTTGGTTCATCTAAACTGGCTCACACTTTATTTCTGGGCACAGTTCAAAGGCTGGCCGTGACTGTCAAAGCCCTATGTAATTTCTGACCAACATACCTGAAGGACTGCCTACTCCATATGAACATACCCAATAACTATGGTCATCATCAATGGCCTGATTCAGTGCTTCTGCCTTCTGACATTAGGAGGGTGACCATACAGAAGAGGGTCTTCTGAGTCATGGCACTGAAGTTCTGGAACTCTCTCCATATGAGAGAGTTCCTTTCTTGTTGCCATCTTTTGCCAGCCAGTGAAGATCTTGTTTTGTTTTGTTTGCTGTTCACTCACTGATCCCTCCTTCCTGACCACATTTTAATTGCTGTTTTTATATGTTAGAATGTATTTTAATTTTTAATTAGCTTTATTTTTTGTTTTAGTAATTTTAGTATTTGTTTTAGTAATTTTGAAATGTGATTTTATCATGCAAATTTTAAATTGCTAGCAATCTTTGTGGCCTTTGTGAGAGCAAAAAGGTGGAATATAAATTTTGTAAATAAGTAAAAATAGTATGCATATGGAGTTGCTTATGAATTATTTCTCTAAGCATTAATAAGATTGATATAAATGTTTTATGTAACTAATTGGCACCCTTATTTCCTTATATATTTAGTCATTTTTAATTTATTATCTTACACATTGAATTTAATCAGGTAAAACTTAATTTTTAATTTTTGACATTTGGAAGTGATTTCTCTCATCGTTTGTCCATTGGCAAAAAAAATTTGGATTAAAATGTGCTTTAAAATGTGTGTGTGTGTAAACTATAATGCAGCAGGAAGGATGCCTGATGTGAAAATAGGAACACACAGCAGGAAATTTACGCTACAAACACTGATTCACACCTGTTAGCTACTTTGAAAAGGCTTTCAAGAACACCAGGCATACTATTAAAATGTATCAGGTGGGCCGTTTATGCCAGTAGACTGTTTGGTGTCATTGAAAATGCACTGCAATAAATCTGTTCCCTGCTGATTATCCCTGCACAATGTGCATGCTGTTTTAAGGGTGCTGATTAAAGTGGATTCTACCATAGGACATAAAAAAAGATTTTCAGAGAGAGAGAGAGAGAGAGAGAGAGAGAATAACCCCTAAGGTTCATAAAGCATCCCTTGACTTCAGTGCAGAGAACATATACTCATTCTTCTCTTTTTGAACATCTGTCTGACCTATTTTCTCATTATTGACTACATGTTATTCAGTTAGTGGGAATTGTTAGCTGTACAGCTCAGGAACACTCAGTTCTATTTAAGACAAAACCCTACTGTTAAATCCAATGTCACAACCGAGTTTTATAGCAGTGAAGAATTGCCTTGATAAATGGCCCTGACATTAGAGTTTTCACGACTCCACCTTCAATGTCACCACAAACACAGCATAGAGTTAAAGGAAGGCCTTTGCTTGCTTCCCAAAACATATTAACTTGAAGCTCACTCTATCTCTGGATCCCATAGGCACAATAAATGGAGAAAATAACACATTTACAAACTGATAAAACCCAGCAAAGCTAATAAAATCAGACACTTTATAGCTTGGTTAATAGTGTCCTTTGAAGGGCATCAAATAACACATCATGTACTGCTCTGGGGGAAATCAAATTAGATGCTGCAATGTTCCTTTAGAACTATGCATTTGAATAGGCAGGAGATACTGTGCCTCAATCGTTCATGCAGCCAGGTATTTTATAATTAGTGCATTTTCTGTGTTGGCTTAACAGTATGCAGTTCAGATATAAAAAGTGATTGCACTCACCTGTCAAACTTGGCACAGTACAGTGGGGAAACTTCTCCAAAGTACCAGGAATATTTAATTCTTATTTCAGATATTACATCTTTCCATGTGATGTTAGAATGTGGTGTTAGAGTGTGGTGTTAAAGATGCCAACCTTTATCAGCTGCACACCCATAGCCTCATTTGTTATTATCAGACAACTGCAGCAATTGTGATATTGCTCATTTGTTTTCTCTGCCTCTTTCTCTCCTGTGCTTTCCCCCGTCTCAGAAACTTATAAAAATGCTTATTTTCACATAGCACATCTTTGTTATCCATAAAAAAAGCTGCCTTTGCTCTTCTGAAGTTCACTCGGCAGTATTTTAATGAAATCTTCCCTTTTTACTTTGCTTCCAGCCTCTCAAGAGGATTGTGCTGACTCTGACAATAGTGATGGAAGTTTCTTTTAAAGCAGTGACTTTGTTTGCTTGTTATGTGAGCTTTCCCCCTTGCCCAGCAAGGTTGGAGGGAACCTGTGGTGGACCTGCCAACTGAACATCTCTCAATGCATGACTGATAACTTTAAACACCCTTGGTATGCTTAAGTCCAACTTTCTTTATAAACTGCAAGGAAGAAGATTCCACAAGTTTATGGTATTTTTCAGAGGCTCTTATGCTTTGAATTGTATATCTTAAATCTCCTTCTAGTTTACAACCACTGGGTTCAGTCCACCTTCTGTTGACATTTTCCCAATATTATTTTAGTTTTCCTACCTTTTCAATGGCAGATTGGGTAAACAATGGTCTCCCTCGTTTTTCTGAAATATTTATAAATATTTTAAGGTAATTAGCATATTCTCCATCTCCTTTATCAGAACAACATGAGAATAAGGTGGTAGAATACTGAGGTAGTAAAACGGCCTGCACCAGTTCAGACTGCAGGTGAATATCATGGAACTTCACATTTTGAACTGCTACCTCATATTAAATCACCTTGAAAATGGAAGAGTAGTACAAAAGAGAAGTCAGAGATTAGAAATTTTTCCGTATTTTGCTAGTTTTGTATGTAAAGGAATATTCAAAACTACAGTACCTCACTCATGGTCCATAGTGATGAATTCTACTCTACTATCTCAGTATTCTGCATCATTTTCTAGTTAACAGCTGCAGAAATGATGAACAAGTGTTTGGTGGCAATTTTGGGTTGGATGAGGGTTAAAAAAAACCCCTGAAACTTAATCCCAGCAATATAGAGGGAAGATCTGACCCAGGAACTGGTCTTCTGTATAAGATGGCTTTGCCCTCCCCATGGAAGAGCAAGTGTGTAGCTTGGAAGTTCTGCTGAACTCTTTGCTTCCTATTGGCATTCATGGCATTGGTGGCCAGGAATACCTGTCCCCAGCTTTGGATAGTGAACCAGCTATTGTCATTTCTGGGCAAGAAAGATCTTGCCATTTTGGTGCATGTACTGATAACAATTTGATTGGTACTGTAATATGTACTAAGTATGGCTGCCCTTGAAGAATGGCTGGAAGCTACATTTGCTACAGAATGCTGTGGTCAGAACACTAACTAGAGTGGCTTGAAGGGCCTATACTACTCTAACCTTGTTCCACCTATACTGGTTCTCAATTTGCTTCCAAAACCAATTCAAGGCCCAAAGACCTCTAAAAGCCTATATGGCTTGGGGCAATCATATTTGAAGGACTTCCTAATCTCATATGGACCTATCTAGCCATTCTGGCCATGTTCAAATACCTTCTTTGGGTGCCAGTGCTGAGGGTAAATGGATTATAAAAGTGCCTTCTTGGTCATGGCTCCAAAATGTTGGAACTCCTTCCCTGGGAGTTTCATCTGTCTCCCTTAGTCATCATCTTACACCAATGAGTGAATACATTTTTATTTGATTTGGTTTCCCTCATTTATTCATATTAGCCCTTCTCCCTGTTTGTGTAATTCATGTGTTTGTGCACTTATATTTTTAAACATTGATTCAATATATTATGTAGATATATTATAAAGTATTTTAATGTTTGAAAAGTTCTAATGTTTTAATATTTGCCACCTAGAGAACTCTGAACTGGAAAAGCCACACTGTAATATTTCAAATAAATAAATGATTGACAGACAGAGAAAGATCAGGCCCAAAGCTGAACTAATAAGCAAATCCATCCCACTTCACCTCAGACTTTCATCACAGAATGTTTCTTCTGGGACTATTGTTATGGACTTTCTTAGCTCGTCTGTCAGCTCTGTCCAATTTATCTCTAAACTGGCACACATGACTTGCTAGATGTTGCCGTGTCTATATAGTTCTCTGTCAAGGAAAAAAAAAGATAAATAATAATATTGTGTCAATTCTTAGTCCTCAGAGAAGTTCCTTTCACCACGTAGAATCATAGAATCATAGAGTTGGAAGAGACCACCAAGTTCAACTCCTGCCAAAACACCCTTGTAAAATGGCCATCCAGTTTCTGTTTAAAAACCTCCAAAGAAGGAGACCCCCCACCATATTCTGAGGCAGTGTATTCCCCTATCAAACAGCTCTTACCATCAGGAAGTTCTTCCTAATGTTCAGGTGGAATCTTTTTTCTTGTACTTTGAAGCCATTACTTCTTGTCTTTGGCCCCTTCCGCACGGGCAGAATGTGGCGCCCTGGGGACGGCAAAAACTCCGTCCCCAGGGAGCCATTCGCACAGGGGGTGCAGCTGCTTCACAGCTTGGGAAGTGAGGTTTTCGGAAAACGGCTGCTTGGAGCCGCTGCCGTGCAAACGGCAGCGGTCCAAGGCACCCTCCCTCCCCCCATGTCCCGTCAACCTATCTGTCCTGCGGCCCTCCGGCGTGTCGCCGAGGCCTGGGGACATGCCCCCTCTGCCCTGCAACTCCAGAGCGGTCACGCAGGGCAGGGGGGCGTGACCCCTGGCCTCGGTGATGTGCCAGAGGGCCGCAGGACAGGAAGGTCGCCCTGACGATGGCGCAGCTCTGTGCCATCGTCCCGGCCTGTTCTGGGACCGTTCATGTGAACGGTCCCAGAGGGGTCGGGTCGGCGTCATCTTCCGCCTCCGTGCAGAAACGGACCTAGTCTCTGGAGAAGCAGAAATCACCCCTCCTATATCTGTGCATTTCATTTTTCTGCCTAAGTATAGTATCTTACATTTATCTCTTTTTGTTAGTTTTGGCTCAGCTCTTTTATCTATCCAGGTCATTTTGAATTCTGATCCTGTCCTGTGGGGTATTAGCTACATCTCCTAATTTGGTGTCATCTGCAAATTTGATTAGCATGCCCTCTATTCCAACATCCAAGTAATTGACAAAAATATTGAATAGCACTGGGATCAGAACAGAATAGTCACTTCTCTCCAGGTTGAAGATGAGCCATTGGTGAGCACCCTATGGGTTTGGTCAGTCAATCCATCTAACAGTAGCTTTGATTTGCCCACATTTTACTAGCTTACTTGCGTGAATATTATGGGGAACGTTGTCACAGGCCTTACTGAAATAAAGGTATGCTACATGCACAGCATTCCCTTCATCTACCAAGCTTGTCACTCTATCAAAGAGAGAGAGAGAGAGAGAGAGAGAGAGAGAGAGAGAGAGAGAGAGAGAGAGGATTAATTTGGCATGATTTGTTTTTGAGCTTTTCAAGCTTTTTTTTCTGATGCAGAAAGTTATAGGGAAGCTATGCATCCTTCCATGTGAAATCTGAAGAAAGGCTTTCTCCTAATGATAAAGTTGCTTGCTGTTCAGGTGAATTTTAAAACAAACACAGCCCTTTCTCTTTATATAGTCTTTCCTCTAAAAAGAAAATTGTAAATGGCTGGGCAATACACCCTGATAATTTCTGTCTGTTGGATTTTAAATTCCAGGGCCAGTGGTTCGTGGATAAAGACATGCCTATGGACTGTACGGTGGCCTGTTCAGCATTCGAGGCATTCAGCACTTTCATTGAATGGGCAGCTAAGGGCCGGGCTTCTTCCCCACACATAACACACTATTTAGATTATTTTTTGATCATAGGGCAAGCTAGCACAACTGAATGCAGGGACAGGTTGCTGGCATTCCAGGAATTGGCAGCAGACCTTGGCATACCATTGGCAGAGGAGAAAACCGAGGGCCCCACCTCTTCCCTTGGCTTCTTAGGCATCACTTTGGATACAGAGAGGGGCACTTCCAGCCTTCCACCAGACAAGCTCAGCAGGTTGCTTTCCCTTTTGCAGGATTTTTTACACCGCAGCAAGTGCACTCTTAAAGAAATGCAAGTGGTCCTGGGGCACCTGAACTTCACATGCCAGGTAGTGTCGCCAGGTCTCCTATTCTGTGCCCGCTTAGCCTACACGATGAGGGGCATTGCTGCGCCTCATCATTACATTCGCCTAACCAGGGGCATCAAGTCTGACCTGTCAGTTTGAGTGGAGTTTTTGATACCCTTCAATGGGACATCTTTATGGCAGTCTCACCTTTCCCCCTAATCTAACCTCCAGGTACACTCTGATGCGTCTGAGAGCATGGGCTTTGGGGTATTTTTCAAGGGGCAATGGTGTGCCCAGCATTGGCTGCTGGAATGGGCTGCTACAGGAATATTGCGGGACTTAACTTTCTTGGAATTCTTCCCCATTCTTGTGTCCTTCTACTTGTGGAACCATCAGTTCAAGGACTGCAAGGTCAGGTTCTGGTGTGACAATGTGGCGGTGGTCCAGGTGATCAACAAACAGTCCTCTTGCTCTGAGCAGGTCATGCCATTGGTGAGGAGACTCGTGGCCTTATGTCTGCTTAATAACATCTCTTTTTCAGCCAAGCATGTGCCGGGGGGCAGACAACAGCATAGCAGATGCCCTTTCTAGGTTCCAAATGGACAAATTCCGGGCTTTGGCTCCTGGGGTGGCCATAAACCCTGAACTTTTTCCTCAGGAGCTGTGGAGCCTTGGCCCTGGGCATCAGGGGTATTAGTGGCCCTGGGCATCAGGGAGTCTTTGGCACCTGCAAAATGCCATGCATACTGGAGAGGACTGCGACCTTTCTTGGATTTCCACTCCACATCTCTTGGACGGGACAAGTCACCTCTTGAAGAAGAGGCCATTCTGCATTATCTGGCCCATCTGCAGTGGGCTGGACACTCAGCCAGGACTCTGCATGTATTTCTTGCAGCGGTATCATTCCATTGCAGCTGCCTACCTGGCAGCTTGCCCTGACACTCCAGGCTCGCCCTGACACTCATTCACAGGAATCCAAAGGGATGGGTCATGCTTGTCTCGTTACCAGCTGGCCAGCATGTTTAGGATGTGCCTGATGAGGCTCTCCCACATGACCTCCCCCACATGTCATATGGCCTTCATTCCTTTCGGATCAGGGCGGCCTCCACAGCTGCCACCGAGGGTTGGTCAACGGAACACATCCAGTCTCTGGGGAGGTGGCGGTCCTCCGTGTACAAGGCTTACATCAGGCCTCTGCCACATGCTTAATAAGGTTGTCTCAGTTTCTGCAGGTACCCGGCACATATGGATTATCGGCCACAGCATTGGTCACTGGGCATCTCGCTATGCTACATCTTCAGGATAAGGATGGAACTTGAGCCCTATCTTGAGCCTGAATTCCCCAGTTAAGTCTCCACAGCTCAGGCGGCAGAGCGGAGAATCAAACCCAGTTCCTCCAGATTAGATACATGAGCTCTTAACCTCCTACGCCACTGCTGCTCCCTCCCTTAAGAGGTTTGGGGTAGAACAAGCCAAAAGGGAATATGCCCAGACATGGGTTTTTATGGCTTGTGCCCCTGGCAGCAAGGGGTTTTTAGGAAGTGGCAACCATCCATCTGGAATCTCAGAAGCTGCTCCAACATGTGGTAAATTTGTCTTCAGCAAGCGGGCTGGAGGAAAATTTAGGTGACTGGGGGACAGCACAGATCAGACCCCCATGCTGCGCCTTACACTTTGTTTTACCTTGAACCAATATTTTAATAAAAGGCTATGGCCAACCTTTTTACCACTCAAAATATTGTTGTTGTTGTTTTATTTAGGGTTTGCATTTAGGAGGGTCATTAGCTACTTCCCTCAAGCAGCAAATGAATATGAACATGATGGTTTATTATCATTTGAAAAATTGGTGGTGTTCTAAATTGTGTACTGACTTCCGTGGTGTATCCTTCAGAAGTTTCTGAAATCACTGGGAACAGCTTTGTCTGCAGAACCCTCCAACAGTGTAGATTCAAATAAATAATTTAACATATTACAGGTACAAGAACAATGCATTTGTAATTTCAACTATGTGGGGGCAAAATGTTATTTAAAACATTACAGTTTATAAATGGCCCTTCTAGTTTCAGCACAACAAAGTATAAATAGTACTTGCCATTAAAAGTCAGCACCTGCCAACAGTTATATTTTGACACTACCAACATTTGCTATGCTGAGTTATCAAAAACACTGTGCTTATTTACCTGTAACTGCAATGAACAAGAAATAATAATATTTAAGATGCCAACCTGGGGGTAAAAAAATTGGTACGTAGAACTCAACCTCCAAAGGTTTTTGGATGAAAATAGGCACAACTCATATTCCTTAAGCAAGTGACTCATGGGTTACAGGAGGTTCTTGGGAATTTTGATAGCATAATTGGCAACATGTTCAAAATGTTCAATTAATGATAAAGAATAACTGAAATCATACAATTGGTGAGCTGTGCAATTAATTGGATTGCATAAATCTAAAATGTATAATCAATTTGATAATGCATTTTTCCTACCGCCTAGACTGCATATCTGTGTAGCTAGGTATACAATGTGTATCTGAAACCTACATTTGGCCCAGAATGCAACTGTAAGACCAAAGTATATTTGTTATATTTCTCAACACTTGGGTGACAGTACCTGTAAGAAGCCTGCAGCAGGGAAAAAGAAGGGAGCAGTATAATTTCCTTCCTTCTAGACAACTACTTGCAAGACTCATCTGTACAAAGGATCATATGTGTCATCAAACTTTGCCCATGTTGTGATGTTCCTAGATTATCCACTCTACTTTGTTTTCTTCCTTTCCTATATTCACTCTATCCCCCCTGTCCCTGTTGAAGCTCAATGTCAGACCTACTCTATTACAGTAGGTTTATGTTACTCTTTCAGCACTGTGAGCCTGCTGACCCAAAGTTTGCAAAGACTTTTAGAAGCCCTTTTAGATATCATTGGCTCAGTGACGCTGATATCACAGGAGCTTTTGTAAATTTTGGTTTGGATATCTGAGTATATAGAAGGCACATAAATCTGAATTCTGAGGCTTATAGGCAAATCAGTGGCTATATTAAAATGTTAATGTGTTTATGATGTAATCTTTAAAATGCCATCTTGTGGGTTTATTTGGCTGGTATTTTCAGAACTGGAAAACTGGAGGACATATTGTAAGCTATAATATGGTTAATGTCCCATATGCTGAGACCATTTAGACCCTGGCATTCAACAAGAACTGTTCCTAATTCTATATAAAAAGTGAATGAATTGGTCTGTGATTTGTATTAGGACTCTTGCAAGAACTTGTACAGAATGTATGGAAGGGATTTTTTTCCACAACCCTCTAGAAGCCAAGTAGAAGAGCATATAGGATGGACTCATTTATATGCAGATTGCTTTGTGTCTGCAGTTGCACATTTGACATCTTACATCCTGGAAGTGTTTAAAGGAGGAGGGAAAGAAGGAGGAAAGGAGGTGAGTAATTGAGTGTGGTTTAGTTATTCATAGGAAAGGAATTTCTCTGACTAAGGAAAAATTTATCATAGCTGAAAAAAAACCGATCATATCTCCTCTCAAGTCAACTCAACAGTGCTAATTTATATCAGTATAAATCACAGGTGGCTGTATGACCCTTGATTCCTTGCATGTTTTCCTCTTCTTTCTTCTATTATTTGCAACTAAAGTATTGTACAAGGCTAAAAGTTTAACCTCTTCTGAAATCATGTACAGTAAGAAGATACTACTACATGAACTAAGACCAGGAGTTATTTTTGTTTAATATATTTTATTGCTTTATTTAGACCATTTACGTATATGTTACAAAGTAATATGAATAAAAAAGAGGACGTTCTTTGTCCAAAAGAATGTACCCTCTCAATTTTAATAATTTGAAACTTCAGAATGGATGACAACAATGGAATGTATTTGACAAAGGTAACAAGGAATAAACAGGATAGATCCTGTAAAACATTGTCATGAAAGGAAAGATTGCAAGTTTCTTAGCAAGAAATGCCCTCCAATGCTTCTCCAATGCTGCTTCCTCTCTCCACAACAGATACCTTGTAAGATAGGTGGGGCTGAGAGAGTTCTGAACAAACTGTAACTAGCCCAAGGCAACTCAGTAGAAATGTAGGAGGGGGGAAACAAATTTGGTTCACTAGATGAAGATTACACTAGGACTGCACAAAGATCCCCCATTTTTCTGCCCTGCCCCCAAGCAGCCATTTCTAGCCCTTGCAAAGTTTGTTCCCAGGGCAAGAGAGCCTGTGTGAAGCAACAGCCACCTGTGTAAGAAGCCTGCAACAGGGAAAAAGAAGGAAGCAATATAATTTCCTTCCTTCTCTTTCATCAAAGGTGGAAGGAAGCATTTTCTTCTCCTCCCCCCTCCCCACTGCTGTCACCCAGCAAGGGGTAAATATTCCATGCAGGCCCCATTGTCCTAAGAATAACATTTCTTGGGGTTGAAAATGGTGGGGGCATGGAAAAGCACAAGTAAATGTGAAATAAGCAAATCCAGAAACTACCAAATGACGATTTCATAACAAAAATATTACAGAAAAAGTTCAGAGGGACATTTGCTTTTGAGAAACAAGTAGGAATATCTCACTGTCTAATCAAAGTCATGTCTTCATTTTCAAGCATCTCCATCTGAATAGATGTGTATTTTTCTTACATTTTCATTGTCTTTCGGGGTGGTGTCTTTATTTTGAATAGAACTTTATAACCTGCTTTTCAATTCATGCAGATTCTCCAAGCTGAGAACAATCAAAAGTTACAAAAGCACTTAAAGCAATCATTTTAAAATAGATGTGGATCCAAACATTTTTTCTCCTTGTGAGAAAATAAGTAGAGGTCTCCTCTGTACCAAAAAAGAGAGAGACTATTTTGGATATCATGGCATCAGCATGTACAAAAACCATTTGGGACAGAAGTTGTAGAAAAGAGTGAAATTGGATGAGATTCAATTTAAAAAATGCTGGATCAAATCCATCATTATCCCAAAACATCTAACTAGGGCTTTTTTTTGAACAGCAACCTTTGGCTTATAATGTTGTCAGTTGTAATTCTGGAAGAACTTCAGGCCCCACCTAAAGCTTGGTGACACTATACGTGTTGAGCTTTGTGCCCGGTGCTGTGCATCTGTTTGTTTGGGATGCTACTGAATCCCTGCTGGTTTAACATGAAAATGCTCATTTCAGTTTTACTTTTCCCTTGTGTGAACTGAACCTAGAGTCTTTATTTTTTATCTTCCTTTTTCATTTCCCCAATAAATGTATGCATTTTCAGTATTACTTGTACATTAATAAATCATTGTTGTATATTATGTGTATTACATAAATAATATAAGCTGCACATCTTAATTGCACACATAAATTGTGCAATCATCAATACTACCAAGAAAAACTGGCAGACCAAAACTGCTCTCAATGACAACTTTTGAAAACAAAAGGAACAAAAATGTTGTGTTTGTCTATCATTATTTGCTGACATGGTAGTTCCTAAGTCTAGGCCTTAAATTTGACTGCAAATGCACATTAGAGGCATGCTTAGAAAATCCAGACGTTCCTCCCATAAATATTCTTATTGTACAATGTAGAGTGCTGAAAAAAGCTTCTTGCTATTTTGCCAACAACATGCAGTAAATCACTGCAGAACTTGGTAATAATCTTGTTGACGTTATAAACAAGAGCGGAAGGGAAAAGCTACACAGGGGGAACATTCCCTGCCAGTCTAAGTGTACAGATGGGCACATATGGAACAATGTGACCATAAAACTGCCCCTTAAAAACATTCCTCTTCATCACTAATCAAACTCTGTGGTAGCTTAGTTACAAGAGAGAATTACCCAAGTCCCTGGACCCCAATACCTAACCTGCAGCTGAAGTCTGTTTCATATCTCTTACAGAAATGTGATGATGTTACTAAAACCATTCTCTGCAGTTGCATTAGTTTACAGGCAGAGAAATGAAGCAAAGAGAAATAATATTGGGCAGCATTAATAAATGAGTCATCTTTATAACTAAGTTTTTTTCACCTGTCTTACTATTAATAAAGAGGTCACTCACTTATTCCTGTATTTTTTTCCTGAAAATTTCCTGGATTCCATTCTGTATTTAAGATTACAATTCTAAGCCTGAAAGAAACAGGCAGTCATTAATCACAGAAATTAGAAGTGTATGGTCCTCTATCTTTATTTCCATGGGGGGGGGGGGGAAGCAAAGGAAAAAGTGTCAGTATCAAATATTTCAAGTAGAATTATAGGCTTGAAAGCTGTCAACCCACTTCTATTAGTAGTTAATTAAATTTTTATTTTGGATAGTACTGTGTTCAGTGCTCCACAAGATCCAAGAAACCAAAGGGAAATTTAAAGCCCAGTTGGGCATGTTTAAAAATCAACACAGAAATACATTAATTGAACAAGGCAAAATAAAGAAAAATATAGGAATAATACAATAAAGAACTATACAGATGGAAAAAAAGACAGATTCCTTCAAAGAAGAATTTTTTGAAGAAGAACTTGTGGTTTTAGAAAGAGAAGGGAAAGCTGCAATTGGGAGAAACAAATCAGCAGGAATAGATGGAATATCAACAGAGCAATTTCAGGTCACAGAAACAAAGTCCATCAATCTTAACAAGAATATGTCAACAAATATGGAAAATAGAACAATGGCCCACAGACTGGAAACACTCAAAATCTGGCTTTGAATTTAATGGGTACCGCTAATTGTAAATGGTTGAAGATTGTGATCTCAAGCTAAATGCATTAATCGTAGGTAAAATGAAATTGTTTCAGAGTTTGACTAGGCAAACTTTGACTTCTCAAAGATCCTAAATTTGATTATTGCCATCTCCATAACTGGTTAAATTATAGTATTCTAAATCTGTATTCTAGGAACAGGACAATTTTGTTACTTAGTGGTTTTGATTCTTTGAACATAGACCTTTGAAACCCACACATATTGCCAGTGCTGCTTGTTACTGGACATAGCAGTTCAGGGTTCTGTTAGCATGAATGTGATGGTGTTTGATTTGTGTCTCTGAAGTCAAGCTGGCTGGCTGGCTAGCCCTATCACATAGTGGCAGTACTAGAGAGAAGAATAGAGGAAAGATGGGGATTGCCAAGTAGAGAATGAGCAAGGAAATAGTTTCTTTCCAGTGCTCAGCCTGAATAGTTAAGGCTACAGTCCTTGCCAACTGGAAGTAGGGTTAATAAAACTGAGACCTTTTGTTCACCTAGCTGTTGTTGGCTCCATCCACTTTTTCTCATTGCTTCTCTAAGTGAAAATAGGTCACTGAGTCTAGAATACAAGAGAAGGGATGTCATTGACATCAAAGTTTGGCAGGCAAACATGCCATATTTGACAGCAGCAATGACTCGTGAGCTGAGCCTCTTATCTGTTTGCTTCACTGCTTTCTGAGTTGAACAGTTATGGAACAGCTTGGTAGCTGCACAGTAGTTGTGGCTATAGAGTTATAGTGCTTGAAGTTAATTTCCTTTCCTTGCAGTTGCCTTTGACATCTGTACAGTCATCCCCAGGATAATGAATTGTTGGGTCATGTAATTAAATTATCTAAGAGTGGCATTAAGGTTGTGGGAAAATGTACATGTTCAAAATAATTCCAGAAATGTGGGTGTATATTCAGCCATTCTACATGTCAGTTTGGTTTAATATGATCTGTTTGAAAAGTTCACTGTTGAAACAACTCTGGATGCTATGTGGGTGGAAAGGTTCCCATTTTCTCAGGTCCCTCCCATATTACTGCTATTTTCCTTACCTCAGCCCTAGTGGTGGCAATTCTTCCACATACCAAAAGGCTTAAAATCAGTAATAACTGCATTACTATAGCATTATAATGTTATAGCAATCTATAGCAGCAATTTACTAATTGCAATAGATGGCTACAACATTGTAGAACACAACAGCAATTTGTGTGTGTATAAAGTGCTGTCAAATTGTAGCCGACTTATGGCAACCCTGTAGGGCTTTCAAGAAAAGATATTAACAGGAGTGGGTTGCCATTGCCTTCCACTACAAAGCAACCCTGGTATTCCTTGGTGGGACCCCATTCAAGTACTAACCTGGACAGACTCTGATTAGCGTCTGAGATCTGATGAGATCAGACTAACCTGGGCAATGCTGGTTAGGGCTTAGCAATACAGTTATTATCAATTTTAAAGCCTTAAAAAACACCTTGGAGGTGGCAACCACAGAGAGCTGATGAAAAAAAAGTGCTGGGAAAACTTCATTGTGAATACTCTATTGCTGCTGCAAATTCCCCTGCATTTGCAGCAGAAAAAAGAGCTTGTTGAAGAACCATCTCCATGAGGAAGCAAATTAAATAGCTTTTTTTCCACAAGAAGAAACACAGTAAGTCAGAGAAAGTCTCCTTGGGCTGGAGGAAGGCTTCAAACTTGCTGAGAGAAGTGACTGGATACACCCACAAATTTAAACACCAAATGTTATGACTTTAAAAACAAGTTTTTATTTGTCATTGTTAGATGACTGATTTGCTCATTGTATATTTATATGGCTGCCTGCCAAGGAGTGTATGGTGAAGACAGGTTAGTGGGAAAGAGGGCAATTTAAACTTTAATTAGCCTGTTCAAGAATGAACAACCATGAAACAGTGACAATTGAACTGGACTGTGCTGTCTGAATGTGGTAACTCAAACAGGGCTCAAATTACTGGCAATCATACAAATCAGTGAAAAATCAGCAACATATCTGAAAGAATGTATTTTTAAAATTTAAAAATCTAGGAAGCCTCCAGAAAGGTACAGTTATGGAAAACATTCTGAAAGCTAGAATTATTAAAGATTATTGTGCCCAGATGTGCAGAGATTTTATCTGGTGAATAACCACAGGTCACGTCTTGGAATTACAATGGGCTGCAGCCCTTTTTATTGAGGCAGAAGCTGGGCAAGCAAGAGGAGCATATCGATTTAGCAGCTGGTCAGCACCCATAGCTGAACCCCGGTGCAACCCCAATCCATATTGGGGAGGACAGAGAAGGTGCTGGGCCACCTGGGCACCCGCCTGTTGTGGCCCCCTTCTGCTGGGGTGTCGGGTTCGATTGTAGAGGCCTCAGTGGCACGCGCCATGAGCCTGCCCCACCCCAAGCCTCTTATGGAGACCCCCAACCATGGGGAGGACCGGGGCGCAAGCTCAGCCTCCCCATAAGGATGAGCTCCTCTGCCCATACCGCCAAGGCTGCAACAAAATGAGCAGCAAAAAACCCTGCCCAAAAGGGGAGGGAGGGTGGGTCAGTTTGCTCCAGGCGTCGAAGAAGGCCGGAGCAAACGCGTGCTGCCTAATATATAGGGAATGTGCTCCACCCATTGCATTCGTGCGTCCACGCAATCAGGCCAGGTGTGGCTCAACCACCCGGCCAGCCCGAGGCACGCATGCTCACTGCTCCGAAGCTCACCAAGTGCCCTGGCCCCTGTCGCAATTATGGCCTAGTTGACTCTAGTGCCTTTATTTATGAAATGTGGGAAAACAAGCTTTCTCAATAAAAGACTCAGTAAGGCAGCTATAAAGGGAAGTTCTGCCTTGTCAGCCTTCTGACATTCTGAGGAAGTGTTAACAAATACAGAATAGAAGCAGTCTGGTAGACATTATATTTTTGGACTTGAATAAATTATCTTCCTCTGCCTGCCCAGCAAGTGTTATTTTTTACTTTTTATTTAGTCCTGAAATAAAATAGCTAAGCATTTTATGGACTGACAACAAAGATCAGTAGGCTAAGTACCTGGTGGGACTCCATATTCCCCTGCCTGGGTAACTGAACACTTCAAGGGCTGCTACTGTATCAAAATGTCTTCTATTATTCTTGCCAGTGTCCCACCATTCTCTGGAGCCAGCTCATAGTTATTCTCTGTCAAGTTAGCTTTCCTCCACTGGATGCCCCAATGTATGCCTCACAATATCTTTCAAAGTATTTCATAGTAAATGGCCCCACCCTGTTGACCTCCATTTGTCCAGTTTCGAACCCAACTTACCTTTTGAAGCCCTAGTTGCACACCTTCCCTCAGAGAAATGCTGGTTAGGAAAGTAAGAATGTTTAGTTCATGTTGATCTACCAGTCCTGGCTGGGGATAAAATTTCTCTGGTAAATCATGAGAGCCTGGGATGCTTTCACAATCTAAGAAGCTTCAACTACTACAGAATGCAATAGCAAAAGCTGTGTCTGTGGTCCCGTGGCTGGAACAAATAATTCCTATGCTACACCAACTGCATTGGTTGTCTGTCTGCTTCTGGGACTAATTGAAAGTGCAGGCTATCACCTTTAAAGCCATTCACAGCCCAAATTTATAGAGATTTCAATCATTCTGGAACTCTTCAAATAATAGTAGAGCAGTCCCATCCAGAGGTCACTACAGGTAGAGACAGCTCCAATGCCATGGTCCCTCCAGAGTGCTTTCAGGCCACACAGAAGTGCACCCAAAAAGAAAAAAAAGAGTGGCCACCTGAAAGCCCACCATAGGGCTAAATGGAGTTACAAATGGAGTTACTCTTGGGTGGTGTAACTCCAAGGCTCAGCCTGCAGTGTTCCTGATTCTAAAGGCCCGGTGGAAGCCAGCTACCATTGGCCGCACCCCACAAATTCCTCCGACCTGACCCCACTGCAATGATGAGGTCGGCTGTGATGTGGAAGTGCTGATGCTATTCTGGGTGACAACATTTTCCTACCAGGGCTTTTTGCTTCTCCACACCACATCTAGAAGGAAATTCCCACCCCTACTCCCCAGATTGGGCCATTAGTTTCATGAACACTTACTGAAGTTGTGCATACTTCTCAAATGCCATTCTGGATATGCTCCTATGTACCAGTTGCACTCAGCCATCTCCTTGTGGTACTCAGGATTATCTATTTGGTAAAATTCAGGGTTCCAGAGGCGTTCCTCCCATTGGGCAAAGTGGGCAGCTGCCCAGGGCGCTACCTTGTGGTGGGCGACAAAAATGCAGGTTTGTTTGTGGGGGATTTTGTATTTTCAGTGTTTTTCCATTTTTAGCCTGCAGGGGGTGCAGATTTTAGGCTAACAGGACCAACATTTCAGAAATTTTTTGGGAGACTCTCCTGATGATATGACCCAAGTTTTGGTGATGTTTGGTTTAGGGAGTCCAAAGTTGTGGACTCCCAAAAGGAGTGCCCCCATCCCCCATTGTTTCCAAAGGGAGCTAATAGGAGATGGGGGCTATACCTTTGAGGTCCATAACTTTGGACCCCCTGAACCAAACTTCACCAAACCTGGACGGTAGGGTCTCACAAAGATACTCTGAAATTTTGGTGCTGCTATCTTAATAATTGCACCCCTGACAACAGGCACCCTCTAAATTTCCCCAGATTCTCTTTTTAAATCCACTCCCTTCCTGCAATGCTTGTTTTCTTTCTTTTATTCTCTCAGTGCCTAATAAAGGATGTTGTTGTTGTTGTTGCTGTTGTTGTTGTTATTGTAGATTTCACAGCTGCCAGATCTTTAGCTGGTTGTTGGCCTTCATTACAATTCGAGCCTCACCCAGAGGCCTAGGAAATTGTAATGTATCGGCGTAGTATTCGTGCGGATCCACAGGGCTGCCTTCTGAATTTGACAGATGTTAATTTTGTCCATTCGAAGATGTTTCAAGTGCTGCCCTGTTGTTGTTGCTGTTGTTGTTGTTGCTGCTGCTGCTGTTAAATCCACCCCCTTCGGCATGGATTTAAAGGGAGAATCTGAGGTCCCTAGTTTTAACATTGAAAGGGATGCTGTTTCAAAGTGGCAGAGAATCCACCCCAAAATAGCATCATTTTCAATGTTGTTTAAACTGGGGATCCCAGATTCTCCCTTTAAGGTGGATTTAAAAGGAGAATCTGGGCTCCCTAGTTTAAACACCATTGAAAATTATGCTGTTTGGGGATGGATTCCAGCATCACTTGTTTAAACTAGGGAGCCCAGATTCTCCTTTTAAATCCACCTTAAAGGGAGAATCTGGGTCCCCAGTTTAAATAACATTGAAAGTGATACTGTTTCCCCCAATGGGGGGGACTGGATACAACACCACAAAATGTTTTCATAGCAATAATAAAACATTTTGAAAGCATTTTGAAAATGTTTCCCAAAAATTATTTCTGCTGTGTGGCATGGCCCATTGCTGTGTTGAGATTTGTGAGTTGGGGCATGTTCTATAATGTGATGGTGACTTTGAAACCTGGCGGAAAAAATCATTGTTGTTTGGTCACGGTGGGGGAGGAATCAAACTCAGGTTTTGCCCAGGGCTCCAGTTTGCCTAGGAACGCCTCTGCAGGGTTCAGGCTTTCTCTGCTGTAGGTCTATTCCTTTGGAATTGCCTAACAGAGTGGACATGGTGGGCATTGTTTTGTTCCAGAGATCATTAAGTGAAGGGTAAATTTTGTTTGCATTTATACTGTGTTGTTTGTTTTTAACCTGTGTGTGTATTGATTTACATTTACATATAAATGCTTACAATATTTGTATCATTTGTAGCTTCTGTTGTTTTGTTAGCTGCCTTGAATCTGAGGAAATAAGGTAGAGTATAAATAAATAATTAAATATTTTGCAAAATTATTCCAACCTGAAAAAAAACTGACAGCAATGGGCTTAGATTAACTCTGCTGTCACACTGTATGTAACCTGCTGTAAGGGTGGTTTTCACCCTGCCCACGCCTAACAGAAGCTAGGGTCAGGGGGAAGATTATTATGATTAAGGACTTCCTTCATTTCATAAGTTGCACTGCTTTAAGTTCAATTTTTCTGCTAAACAGTCCTGAACCATTGTTGAAGGCTTTCATGGCTGGATTTAACTGGTTGTTGTGGGTTTTCCAGACTGTGTGGCCGGGTTCTACGAGACAACCCACAACAGCCTGGAAAATACACAACAACCAGTCCTGATCCAATTTGCCTTTCTCACCAACTGATTTTTAACATTAAAGAAAATATGAAGAGATCTGATCATAGATCTCTACTTAACATCATATAGTTTGTCACTTCTTATGGTCAAGGAGTGACTAGCAGCATTCTTGGTCGATTGAAAGCTACTGCTTAACAAATGGAGCAAGAAATACTGACTGTATCATGCTTCAGCCTTCTGTAGACTATTAAATAGGCATTGCCATGGGAACTACAGAGTAAGGTTCTCTAGAATTCAGGGGAAATAAAAATTACATTCAGTGAGTGTGTTCTGCACCTGCTTATTACTGTATTTTATGATGAGCTTTTATTTCAGCTACCACAGATGTAGAATAACCTCTATATTAGGGATCAGCACCTGGTGGCCTACAGGCCAAATCTACCAAGCAAAAGAACTGGCTGCAACAGTGAGCTGAGTATGATGGCGTTGGCATGAGTTTAATTTAAGGTGGAGCAATAATAAACAAGATATACATTCTCAGCTTTCATGGGAGCTGGAAATAAAAGTGAGCACAGAGGAAAAGATTTGGTTCGATGGTTAACCATCCAAATAGTCTCCATTATTTTCTGATCAACAGAAAGCAAAATATTATCTTCAGTTAAGTGTGTGAGAGCCAGTATGGTTTAGTGGTTAAGAACAGTGGATTCTAATGTGGAGAATTAGATTTGTTTCTCCATTCCTCCATGTGGAGCCTGCTAGTTAACTTTGAGCTAGTCACAATTCTCTCAGAACTTTCACAGCCCCATCTACCTCACAAAGCACTTGTTGGGAGAGAAAGGAAAGGCAATTTAAAGCTGCTTTGAAACTCCTTGAAGGAAAAGAAAAGTGGGATATAAAAACCAACTCTTCTTCTGAACAACCATTCTGATTTCCTCCTATTATTCCTGTTTTCTCATTCCGGTATAATACTTCTTATCTTAGCTAACTCAGAAGATTGATTGATTGATTGATTGATTGATTGATTGATTGATTGATTGATTGATTGATTGATTGATTTAAAACATGTTTACACTGCCTTTCTCAAGGCTGCAAACATAAACACATTAAAACACATAAACAATTAAAATACAGTAAAATTGATAAAATTTAATTAAAAACAAATAAACACACAATGCTAGACAGAGGGACAATATCATTATTTAGGAGATGCCAGATGAAACAAAAAGGTCTTTCCCTGCTGACAAAAGACACGGATAAAGGTGATCAGATGGATTGCCCTGGGGAGGGAATTCCAAAATTTTAGTGCCTTTTTTGGGTGCTCACTTGTCTAGCCCCAGATGGCAGCAGCAATTAAAGCAGGGCCTCTAAAGATGACCAGAGTAAGTGGGTAGGTTGCATATGAGAAGGTGTTCCTTAAGGTATGTTGCTCCCAGGCCCTATAGAGCTATGAAAGTCAATACCAGCTCCTTTAATTGAGCTTGGAAGCAAATTGGAGGCAGTTTGAGTGGAACAAGAGTGATGTGATAACATCCACTCCAGTTAATACTCTGGCCATAGCATTCTGTACTGTCACTTCCAGACAGTCTTCAAGACAGGGGCGGAGGTACCTATGGGGTCAAATATCTCCGGACTATGGCCAATTAGTCATGTAGGGGGCAGAAAATCACCCCCACACCCTTCCTCCTTCCCTCCAGGTCCATACACTGACTTCAAGACCTGGGCCCATTCTGCACGGGCCCCTGCAGCAGCTGCACACCAGCATATATGATGCCGGTGTGGCCCTGGGGTCACAGAGGTGCTTCTGTTTTGTTTCCCAACACTTACCTTCTCTCCCTGTGGTGCTCCACAGTGATAAGGACTGGGAGTCAAAGGGCAGTGTGGGTGAGTCCCTCGGGGGTCGAAGAGCAGCATTGGCTCCACAGGGAGAGAAGGTAAGTGTGAGGAAAGCAGGGGGTGCCTAAAAGTGGCACCTCCAACCTGGTGCTGTTTGCACAGCACCTACTGTTTTTTTCTCCTAAAAGCCTCGCTCATTGAGCAAGGCAGGAAAACAGCGTCGCCTCGCTGGTTTTGGGGGAAAGGCACAATGCTGCCTAAATGCAGAGGCAGCAGTCATGCAAACAGCACCCCTGGAATGGTGTTTTTACCATCCCAGGGGCACTGTTTTTGGCCCATGCAGAGTGGGCCCTGGTGCAGAAAAAATGTTGTTTGGTCTTGGTGGGGGAGGGCAGCAACCCATACTGGGGGGGGGGGGCGCTCAGATTTTTCACCAGGCTACATTTTCCCTAGATACATCTCTGCTTCAAGGGCACCCCACCTACAACACTTTGCAGCAAATTTAACCTAGATGTTACTGGGGAATGCACCATAGTGGCAAAATCTTTCCTGCCCAAGAAAGGCCACACCTGGCTCACCAACTGAAGCTTGTTAAAATCACCTCTGTCCACTGCTGCCATGTGATTATCTAATACCATGTCTGGATCCAGGATTATTCCCAAGCTGTTCCTTTAGGCAGTGTGCAGCTCCATTCAGGTAATCCCTCTCTTTTATCCTCACAATAAGTGAAGTAGGTTGGGCAGAATGAGAGAGGTTGGCCCATGATCATCCTGTGAAGTTTCATGGAAGAGTAGAGATTGAAACTGGGCTGTCACCATCCCTAATTCATCATATCTGACCACTACATCATATTCTGTATTCATTAGATTGTTGATCATCTCCCACTGAACCCTACTATAATTATATTTTCTTTTGAAAGCCAGTGTGGTGTAGTGGTTACAGTGTCAGACTAAGATCTGGGAGATTCTGCTATAGAAACTTGCTGGGTGTTATTGGCCAGACATGTGCTTTCAGCCTAACTTACCTCACAGGATTGTTTTGTTGCCAAACTGACTTATTGTGGACCAAGGGGATCCTGTTTGGAGGACAGTGGTGTCTCTACCCACCTCAGCCCATTCTTGTGGTGCCTAGCAGTGCAGTGCTGGCCATAGCATTCTGTAGTGTAGCGCCATAGCAGTGCAGTGCCAAAATAGGGAGTCTATTCCTTGCATTGGCTCAGTGCACCTATAAGGAGAAAAAACTGTGGCTGGATTTGTCTCCCTACAAATCAGCCTGCAAAATGCTTCTCTCACACCCTTCCTGACAGGATTAAGTCAACACAAAGACCGTGTCCTGGAGAGAGTACCCATCTCCAGCCCTTGACCATACACCTCAGTGAAGACAATGGATGCGCTAATGTGCTTACATGACCAGTGTTGTACTAACTAATGTTTTTTCCTTTGACTAATACCTTTAACAACACCTCATTTACACTGTCATTGTTTTATAGCTGTACTCAGCTAACTTCCCCCTTTGGAGACACTCCTGAGCCTGGAAAATCAGGCTGATGTCCCAGCCTATTAGACTGATGCTAGGCTTGGAGATTCGGGTGCACCGAATCCCAGATTCGCCCTGAATATTTGGGTTAAAATCGGCCCAAATATATACTGCCCAAATATGAAGGGATCCGAATGCAAGGAATTCAGGCTTTGGGGGGTATTGGGGGGGTTGTGTTTTGGCCTGCAGGGGGTGCATTTTAAAGCTAGTGGCACCAAACTTTCAGGGTATCATCCAGAGACTCACCTAATGATGTCACCCATATTTGGTGAAGTTTGCTTCAGTCGGAACAAAGTTATGGACCCCCAAAGGGGGTGCCGCATCCCCCATTATTTCCAATGGGAGCTAACAGGAGTTGGGGGCTACCCATTTGAGGATCCATAACATTGAACCTCCTGAACCAAATTTCAACAAGCTCAGGTGGTATCATCAGGACAGTCTCCAGATGATACCCTGACATTTTGGTGTTGCTAGCTTTAAACATGCGTCCCTGACAGGCACCCCAAGAAATTGCCCAAGAATCTCTGTTCTGCAGTGCCTTGGCTCCATTGTAGCCAATGGAGAATTTCTGAGTGTGTAAGCAGACTACACATTTTTGAAGATAGAGGCACCAGATTTTAAGGTGAGTCCAAGAGGCCTTCCTGGTAATAGCATCCAGGCTTGGTGAACCTTGCTTCTGGAGGTTGTGGGGCCCCCCAAAAGGCTTATTTTGTTTTCCTGCTCCTACACATGAAGCCTGCTGGCTGAGTTTTCTCAGAACTCTCTCAACCTGCCCCCCGACCACAGAACCAAAGTTGACCAAGCCTGGATGTTATTACCAGGAGGGCCTCCTGGAGCCATCTTGAAAGTCTGGTGCCTCTATCTTCAAAAATGTACAGCCTGCACAGAAATTCCCCATTTGGTACAATGAAACCACTGCAGAGCACAAAATCTGCCAGGCTCTTCAGCAAATTCAAAGGGGCTTCCTGTTATGCCCAGCTGACTCTATGCTGGAGATTTGGGAAGGGCTCGGGGAGGGGGTGTTGTTGATCTGGGTAGGGACATCTAATTTCCTGCAGGGCTACTGATGTGAGTCTCCTGAAAGGAACCAGCCAACTTTGATCAAGTTTGGATGGCTGTGTACTTGTTCTGTGGGCATCAGGTTCACCTTCAACTAGGTGTCCACAGCATTTGCCCCTCCCAAGCTTTATGCACTCTCCTGCATGTTTTTGTTTTGCAAAAGCTGACTCTTGTACACATAGGCAAATCAAAGTGTCAAGTTGCCTGATGTCATGATGGGGCTGTTGGGGGGGGGGATTTGCTTTCGCTTATGCAGGTGCAGTGTTATCACTTCTGGCTGTGGCCTTGGAGTTCTGTGGCTGGGAAGAGACTCCAGGCCAGACAATGTGAATTGTCTGCTTCTCATGTGAGAGTGGGGATCTTACACTCATTTTATCAAGAGTCTGATGTGCTTTTCGCCAGAACTCTCTTTCTATGTTCCTGACATGTCTCCAATAAAAGCCTTGAACCACTCAAGTGAATTATTGTCTGAACTGAGAATCTGACACCTGGCCTCTAACTAAGCCAAGAGTTTGCTCCTGCTAATTCCCCACTCTAAAAGGAAGAGACTTCCAACACTTTAACAGTTTTGAGTGTAGTATGGAAGAAAGAAGAATGATGCAAGTTGCTTTGGATTATCAGTAGAAAGAAAGTGAAGGTATAATTCTCCAACTGTTCATGAATAGGGACCTGATTTTTTTACCACTGGTTTACTAATTTATCAGTTTGTTTGTTTGTGTTCAACAAGTTACTTCACTGCATTCCTTTACTACATCCTTTCCAAACAATGCAGAACATTGCAAATTGCTTTTTGTGCATGCACACTTGTATAATTCTACTCATTCTTTTTGCATAAGTTCTCATCTTAGGAAGCAACTATTCAAATAGATAGTTATATCATTCACATATCCTATAAATCAGTCATAAATAAATTTCGTGTTGCAATAAAAGTCTTACAGTTGGATTTTTGTCTAAGTAGTCCTTAGTGATCTAACAATAGTTTGCATTAGCAATGTCTTTGTATATGAACAATTCTGGCAAATCCTGATTCAAACCTGTTCAGCAAACTCAATGCAAACCAGTTCAAAAACAACTGTTCCTTTTTAGGAAATAATCCTCAAGTTCAAATAAAATGGGTGGTGACTTAGCTACTTTGATCTGGCTACATGACCTTATCATGAAGCTGATTCAGAGTAAGGAGGAAGCTGATTTCCTCCATGTGGAGTGCCTGTTCTTTTCTCTTTTTTTTTGGTCTTCTCTGAACATGCCAAACATACATTTACAACAATATGGAAATTGCCATACAAAGGATAATTCAGCGCTGTGGATTGGTAAACCTTGCTGTGTTGTTTTTAAGAAATAGGGATATTCCATTTGCTGAGAACTGTATGGCATGCAAACCTTGATCCTGGTGGATTCTGAACAGTACATATATAACATCTTTAGGACATTGTAAAAAGATCTGTTTTGGGATTTTGTGTTCCCACAGCATGGGAGAACATATGCGTTGCCATCCAAAACTGTGCGAGAGCTGTGCGAAGTTCATCACCAAAACACTATTTATAATGTATTAAAGAGGTTATATTTATGCTGTGCTGAATCCACCCTTGTGAAGGTCCTCTTGGCAGCTGGACAGACAGACTTGACTGCTACCACGAACTGATTTGGTGCTGCGTAAATGGCTCTCGAGGAGGATTTTCTGTCCCTGATACACAGTTCTGTGCTATGGAAGCAGGGGTTTTCTCCCAACAAAACAGGGATCAATATTGTCTGGAATACCTGTACTTTTTAAAACTACAGACTGTTGTATAGAAGATTTATAAACTGTATTATTCTTTGCATGGCAATTAAAAGGCCTGACTCCAAAACTCTGTGAATCAGTGAGATTGTGTAGGCTTGTTTAGATGCTGTAGTTTGAATATTACCTTTGGGAGTCAGGGATTTCTATGATGTTGTAGATGTATGTTTGATGTAGGGTTGCATGTCTTTTGCATCCTTTTGATAAATTATTACACTGAGGATTTTTTGATTGTAGCCTTAGTATAGTGTCTTCTTTTGCTGATTTGTGTTTTCCACACTATACTATCCTGCCTTGTTTTTGTTTTCTCCAAATAATGTGCTACACAAAGTGGAGAATTTTCACAGTTAATGACAACAGTTACAAAAAGTGTTATTCCCATTTTGGCTCAGTCCTGGTTTTAATCATATTTACTTAAGAAGTCTGACTTTTTCTTACCATCTGATCGTCATATTAGCATAACAAGCAGCATTGTCTGCTCTGTTAATGGCTTTCTTTCTCTAATTACTATTTTGGGCAATTTTAGTGTTCAGTGGTAATTTTGAGCCACAGCTGCTACTTCTCATTTGATTTGTTTACTTTCTATAAAACAATTTATGTTAGAGAAATGAATTCCACTAGGCTAGAGTTTTAATGCATCTTGTGCGAGTGTACCATTTTAAAGGCTCTTGTTTGTAACTTTTTCTTATAATTATTTGTAAAGAATTTAAAAGTTGGAAAGGATACATGGGGAACATCCCATGTTTAGTTGGATACTGCCTTATCTTCTCAGTTTTGTTATAAATGAGAGCTTGGAGAAATCAATGCTTTCCAATGAAAAAGGAGCAGGTTTTCATTTGGAACAGACAGAGAAAGGCCAGCAAGAAACTGCCTGAAAGTTGAGCATTACTTACATCTATATATATAAAAATCTATCAGTTCGTTTTTCTGCTGACAGATAATCTCCCAAACTACTGGACCAATTGCTTTGAAATTTTCACACAACGTCGCATTCACGTGCAGCCAGGTTTTCATACTGTTTCCACACCTCCTCTTGTGTACATGTCACAACTGTGGCCGTTATTGTGAATCTGCCACACCTGTGACAGTTGGAACCACAGTTCTGTTCCGCAACAGCACCATCTGCTGGCTGTCAAATCAGCACCCTCTGATACAAGGGAAACAACCATGCCTTCTATTCCAGACTATTCCAGACTATTCCAGCCTTTCTCAAAGCAAAAAGGACTTTCAAATCCCCACAGGCTAACCGTATATATGACCACCTGGAATGTGCATTAGTACGTGAGAGAATTCACACCATCCTCAAAGAACTTGCAGCCATAGACAAGGTGTTACTACTTCTCCACATCCACATCAGTCAAAAAATGAGAAGCCAGGACTGGGACAAAATTGGCAACCTCACCTACAGAAAAATGGAGAAAGACATTGCCAGCCCCACAAAAAGACAGAAGCAGAAAATCAGCAAAATCCAAAAACATCAGCACCAACAGAAACCTTCATTGGACACTTCAAGAATCATTATAAACTAGCGGAGCCCGGCCACGCGTTGCTGTGGCTTATTGTGGTGAAATGGGAAAGGAACAGTAGCAGCAAATCAATTGCAGAGGCCAGCAGTACGTGCTCCTGCAAACACGCAGCCTGATACTGTGCGATGTCATTGATGTGTGTGCCTGCATTCCTGGGGGGGGGGGGATTGGAAAGGCACACCTCCCACACATCTAGGCTGGCTGGTCATAATCCTTTACCTGGGAGTAAGTTTGGTTGGTGGCAATGGGTGTTGCTTCTGAGGAAACCCTCTGAGGGGCGCGACGCAGCCATTCAAAGTATGTCACGGTTGCTGTACCGAGCTTACTCCTGAGTAATGCATGCCTGGTTTTCTTAACTGTAACCGCAGTATTCAGGGAATCTAGGGTGCCTGGCCCCTCCCTCCCGTCCCTTGATTGTCACCCCTCACTCTCTTCCCTCCCTCACTTCTCTTCCCTTGCATGCCACCCCTCCCCTCCCTTTCCTCTTCCTTCCCTCTCCCTCGTGTGTATGTGTGTATATGTGTTTCACTTCCACTTGAGTTACTGCCTATGTGCTGTTTCCACTGCTCATCTCTGGCCATCTGAGTGAACATTCTAAGCAGCATGAATATTCTAAGGGTGACAGTTACACACAGGCAGCTGCATGTCCTTCACCATGCAGCACCAGGAAAAAGGCGTTTTCCCTGGGCCAGGTGTGACATTTCAGGTATGTGAACATCTAAAAACACTCTCGCCTGGCTGACTATAGTGGCTGGGAATTTTCAGAGGAATTGGCCCAGCAGTTACTGAGTTATACTATCATCAACAAAAACACTGTTAGCTTTATATATATATAGATTTGAAACATCCATCCTGGCCAAGGGAGGCAATTTTGCTGTTACTCCCACCAGAGTTCCTGTGGAAGACATCATTGCCAACGTAGAATCAGCCATCCAGCATCTTCCAGAAGAGCAAGCAAAGGAATTAAGAGGAGAAACAGCAAGAATATTGCGAAAAGCAAAACTTCCTCCCAGTAATATTACACAAAAGGAAAGAAATGCTATTAAGAATCTCAGCTCAGATCCAGAAATCATCATACTTCCAGCAGACAAGGGAAATGCAACAGTAATCATGAAGACTAAACAATATAAAGAAAAAAAATCAGAGAACTCCTGGATCCCACAACATAAAAAAACTGAAACAAGACCCAACCAAGAAAACCACTCGCCAAACCATCACATTGATTTAGAGCTCCTCCATTCAACCAGACACATGCCAATGACTCTGCAAGTCAGAAGCTCTTCCACCCCGGTTATATGGACTCCCCAAAATCCACAAGGACTCCATTCCACTCAGACCTATTGTGAGTGCGATTGGTTTCCCCACATATGAACTGGCAAAATTCTTGACTTCACAGTTACAAAGCCACATTGGACACACAGAGCATTATGTTAAAGACTCAGCCCACTTCATCGAGAAAATTAGCAATCTCCATCTCAACCCTAGCAACAGACTTATCAGCTTTGATGTTGTCTCACTGTTCACCAAAGTTTCAGTGAAAGACACACTTGCACTCATCAGCCAGATGTTTCCAGATGACATCACAGCTTTATTTCAACACTGCCTAACAACCAGCTACTTCCAATGGGACAATGATTATTATGAGCGATGTATGGTAGTCGATCTATGGCTACCGATCTTGATCCTTCTTGATCTCAGATTGCAAATGCTTTAGCAGACCTGGTGCTTTCACCTCCTGCATGTGAGCTCCCAAAGGCACCTGGTGGGCCACTGCGAGTAGCAGAGTGGTGGACTAGATGGACTCTGGTCTGATCCAGCAGGCTAGTTCTTATGTTCTTATGTTCTTATGATGGGGTGACCATGGGAAGCCCCCTCAGCCGAGTGATAGCTAATTTTTACATGGAGCATTTTGAGAAAGAAGCCCTCAAAACAGCACCCAGGAAACCTGCAACTTGGTTCTGATTTGTGGATGACACTTTTACAATCTGGAGCCATGGTGAGGAGGAACTGCTGAATTTTCTGAACAACCTTAACAGCATCCACCCAAACATACAATTTACCATGGAAACTGAAAAAGAAGGGAAACTGCCTTTTTTAGATGTCTTGGTCTTCTAAAGCGAATCCAACCACCAATTGGGCCACACAGTATACAGAAAACTGACACACACAGACCAGTATCTACATAAAAACTCCAATCATCATCCACAACAGAAAAGGGGCATAATCAAAGCTCTGGACAGATCGTGCAAAACAGATCTGTGAACCTCATCTCTCCTCCCCTGATGAAATCAACCATCTAGACTGGGCTCTCTTGAGGGCTAATGGCTACTCCACAACAGAAATCAGGAAGAGCTTTAAGACCAAGAGAAAACCCAGAGGACTGAGGAGAAACAGCCTACCACAGGAAAAATATTTCTACCATACATCAAGGGAATCACAGATCAAATAGGGAAACTGATGAAAAAGCATTACCTACAAACCATTTTCAAACCCACCAGGAAAATACAGCAGATGCTACGCTCAGCAAAGGACAAGAGAGACCCTCTCACTTCTGCAGGAGTATATTGCATACCCTGTAGCTGTGGAAAGGTCTACATAGGAACCACAAAACGCAGCATTCAGACCTCGTGTTAAGAAATTCACCGGAAAGACACTGTCGGCTTAACCATCCTGAAAAATCTGCAGTTGCAGAACACATGTTAAACAAAACTGGACATGACATTTTATTTGAGAACACCGAAATTTTGGACAATTCAGAAGCCTGCTATGTCAGACTGCACAGGGAGGCCATTGAAATTCACAAACACCAAGACAATTTCAATAAGAAAGAAGAGACTTTGATGATTAGCAGGGCCTGGTGCCTAGTACTTAAAAAATGGACTGATAACCCCACCCACAGTACAATGCACTCAACCACACCTTTGCATAGCAAGTTCCACCCAAACAGTTAATGATTGGTTCCGCACCCTGGGACATGGACAATATACCACACTAAACTTTCCCTTCTCACTTAGACACAGTGAGAAACAGACTGTTCTCTGTGATACACCTCTGAAGATCCCAGCCACAGATGCAGGCGAAACATTAGGAACAAAATCCACCAGACCACAGCCACACAGCCCAGAAAACCCTCCAGAACCAACCATGCCTTCCTTGAAAACCGCTGCCATCTGGAGTGAAAGGATGGGGCCCGCAATCTTGACAGGGCCCTAGCAGAGGAAGGGGAAGGTGAGGGAGGGTCCGGGGGTTTGCTGGACAAAACGTTCTGAAATTTGAATACAACGTAGCTCACGCCTCCCAGAGTGTTTTAAGCTAGGTAATTCGCCTGCAAGGGAAGAGAGTGAAAGGGACAGGGACAGCCACCTGGACATGGCCCACCCACTCTAGCAGAGGAAGGGGAACATTAGGGAAGGACGGGACGAAGTGCCATGCAAGGGAACGGGAGAGAGGGAGAGGAGCGAGGGGCCCCTTGCCCCTCCCTTGCAAGCATTGTGCAATGACACATGTTTGAACAGTTTGCTTCCCCTTTTCTTTCTTTTCCACTTCACCAGACTGAGCCACAGTAACGTGTGGCCAGGCCCGGTAGTATATAAATAAAATATTACAAAAAATGTCAAAGGTCTCCAATGTTCTCTTCTCCAAAGAGAATAAAAATGCCTTTTAGATTGCCAAAGACAAAATGTACTTTCAAGGTAGGTACTGATCTTCTAAAGACTGATGTAACAGCTACAATAGAGGTTTAAACTGTTAGAGTAACTAGGTAAGATCAATGTCAGAGGCAAATCACATAGTTAACACTGAAAGTTTAATTTTGCATTGGCAAGTCAATCGTAAACCAATCATAAAACAGCCATAAAAAGTAACAAAACTCAGCAGAGGAGAATATGGACTGTATAAACTTAAAAAAACTTAAAAGAATTAAACATGTACATGTAAACCTTATCCTAAAAGCCTCTTCCTATATCTATTAAAGCTATAATTTAGCCATGTGCCTCCCTATAAACACACCTAAGGATAACTGCTGTTGTATATGGAGTAAATTAAAGGACAATCCAGTTGTGTTTACTTGAAAATGTAGAACTCTCTCCCCAGCCAAGTTATTCAAATGTTTAATAAGTACCTGTGACTAATTAAAGGCATATTAAAATTAATACATTCAGGTAGTATCCTTAACTAAAAGACAGTATAGAAACTCTAGTGCTATATAGTTCCATGCCCACAAATACCTTTCTCAGTAGAGAATACTGTTGATCTTTATCTGCTGCTTGTGAAATAAGGCACTATCCCATTCAAACCAATACATCCAATTCTGTGGTCAATTTATTCTACGTTTAGTCTATTGCTGGAAGCATTTTAAAATGTTTTATGCACCAGAGAAAGTTTCTTCAAAGGACATTGTAAGAGCTTGGCAAAAATTAAGTGCTTGGTACTCAACGTTTATTAGATTTGGAAATACAGTTAAGATTTAATATGCTTCATAACATGAAAGTACTGATCTGCCAAAATTATTTATCAAGTTGTGTTGAATACAAATCAAGATTCCATTGACTAAAATGCCTTTTGGAAATTAAAGGAGTACACATAAGGGACTGCAGTCTTTTCATGGTGTCAGATAAGTAAGGATCAGAGCAATAGTAGGTTGACAGTGCCACTCAAAACTAATTTTAACACCTTCAGCAGTTACTCTGAGGCCATCAGCAAAGTAGAAACATCTGCTGGAGAAAGAACATTGCCTAACCACTGCCTGGTCCAAAATATACCTGATTCAAAGCATACTCATACTATCTCCATGCAGTTAGTCAATATGTATAAAGGCGGGTAGGTATGAGGACACTGACCCCACCTCCCATGACCATACAATTCCTGACTATGGAGAATAGTGGCTATGTGCAGAAGAAGTATATGTGCATTCCCCATGACCAGAAATGTTTATAAAGCAACATCCCAGGTTGCAGGGAAGGCATGTACATGCACATACTTCTTCCAAATGTGTAGGCACCATGCTCATGAACCAATGATTATGTGGTGACAGAGGCTTGGGGTCACTATGTTTGCACCCTCTTCTCTTATGCACATGAATGGAACACTTGAAGGGTCTGTGTGTAGAGGAATATTATTGTTCATGTATACCTGCAAGAAATTACCATCATCTATGAGTTTCCTTCCATTCTTACAAATAATTATATAATTTTTTACTTAAAAATTCAAAGTTTAGAAGTTTTATTAACATTAATGAAAAAATAGCATAGCTGAGGCAATAGGTAAGATGTCAAGACATTATTTGTATTGATCATTTGAAAAATGTGTGAGCTTGTTTTGGCTATGGTTAAGCATTTTCAAGCCATATTGATTTTAGTAGGACAGATTTAAATAAATGCTTAACTCTCTTATGAAATGAATGGGACTTCGGGTGCTCAACTTTAAACACTGTGTTTAAAGACTTATAAAAGGTGATAAATTCTTTCATAAGTGTGAAAGCAACTTTTTAGAATATATTTGTCCATTTAAATAAAATGAATATGACTAATTTTTCCAAAACATCATTTGAAAATAGAATAGAATAGAATTATCTCTATTGTCAAAGACCCAGTGACAAAAAATGCTCTTCACAACATCACATGCCCCAGTAAATGAACTGTACCAATAGTATACTACTGAACTACTACCAAGAATTATCACCAAAAATATTCTTGTGTCAAGAGGTTTTGTTATGAAGCGTCCTACAGTATACTGACAAGATCAAATTATAGAAGTGAGTACCTAAATAAAAGCACACTGTTTTACCAGTTGTGCACTGTAGCATGTTAACCACATTTTGATCTTATTATTTTTTAAAAACCCTACATGCCTAGTATTAGGTGGTTATCCCAAGGCCTTCACTCTTATTGGATAGAAAACTAGAGGCCAGGAGCAAATTCCTGGTTTTGAAGTTCTGAATTAGCTGAGGTGGGATCCATCATAGGACCATGCCAGGACTATACAAGGACTACTGATCTTCCCAGGTTTCCCCATCCCCAGCAGATATTACAGACTGCAGCAAACATTCATTCCATGATTTATAGAATCTATGTGAATTGATAATCATGCTGGCTAGGAAGGAAAGCAGCAGGTGAGATGGCAAGAAGTTGAAAATGATCCCTCCTTCCCTTTCTCTAAGAGAAGCTCTGCTCATGCAAGAGGCAGGGCGGAGTAATTTTCCACCTTCTCCACTGCGCCATATTAATCAAAAATGAATCTGTGGCGTTAGGAATACTATAGTGTCCAATTTTTATTTCTGAATTTTGCATAGCACACGCATAGAAATCAGTTTGCTCCACTGAATGGGTATTACTGATGTAAATTAGTATATTGACACAAAATAGCTGGGATTATACTCACTGAGATGCTTTAAGTTTGGTGTTTTACTAATGTGAAGTTCATATGAATTTCAGTAAAATAGCATTCCAAACTAATATTGATGCAAATGTCTGTATATTTATTAATGTATACATTTACATGAATAACAGAAAGAAAGGCTGCTTCCACATGGCCACGCTGGGGGGGGGGGTGTCGGCGTATATGACGCCGACACACACCTTCCCTGGGACCGTTCGCACGAACAGTCCCGGTAAAGACAGGGAAGACAGTGCAGCACTGTGCCGTCGCCCGATCGACTTACCTTCCCTGTGACCTTCTGGCACGTCGCCAAGGCCAGGGGACCCGCCCCCTGTCCTGCGTGACCGCTCCAGAGTCACAGGGCAGGGGGGCGTGTCCCCAGGCCTCGGTGACGCACCGGAAGGTCGCAGGGAAAGTCAGTCATTTGGAAAAGGGGGATGACGCCTTCCACCCGCTGCCGTTCGCACGGCAGCGGCTGGAAGCCGCTGTTTCCAGAAAACCTCGCTCGGGTTCCATACTTTTTGTTACCTAGATGTAGAACCCAGCACTTATCCTTGTTGAATTGTATCTTGTTCACAGCCACCCACTTTTCCAGTATGTTCAGATCTTGTTGAATTCTATATCTTCTGATGTGTTTACTGATTTTCCCAATTTGGTGTCATCTGCAAAGTTAATGAGTAGTCCCACCACCTCTTTATCCAGATCATTTAAAAAATTTACAAGCACTGAGTACAGAGCCAAGGCCTGTGGTACTCCGCTGAACACTTCCTTCCATTCTGATGAAATGGCACTGGTAACTACTCTTCGAGGACAGTTCTCCAACCAGTTCCCTGTCCACTTTACTATCCTAGAGTCCAGCCACACTCCTCTAGTTTACCCATTAGAAAATTATGGAAAATTCTATCAATACTGAAATCCAGGTAAACAAGTTTGATAGCATTCCCTTGATCCAGTAAGCTTGTCACTCGATCAAGGAAGGAAACAAGGTAGGTCTGGCAAGATCTGTGGCGGACAAATCCTTGCTGACTTTCCTGGATGGCCAAGTTGTCCTTTAGATGGTCACAGAGTGATCCCCGTAAAATCTGTTCCACTATCTTCCCTGGGACAGAGGTCAGACTGACTGACCTGTAGTTTCTTGGATCATTTCTCCTCCCTTTTTCTGAAAATTGGAATAACATATGCCTTCCTCCAGTCTTGTGGCACATCTCCCATCCTCCAAGAGATCTGGAAGACAATGGAAAAAGGCTCTGCAAGATCTCTAGAAAGTTCTTTGAGCATTCATGGGTACATACCATCAGGACCAAGGGATTTCTATTCATCCAGTGCAGTCAGCTGCTTCTCAACCACCTCTTTGCCCATGTCAACCAACAGTCCAAACACCATGCCTTGCCTACTAACTTCTTTAGATGAATATGTTTTCTTCTTCAGGGGGAAAAAAACCTGAGGCAAAATAGGCATTAAGCCTTTTTGTTTTCTCTCTGTTTTGTCAGAATATGTCTATTACCTCTTTTACATTGTGTTTTTTCCTCACATATCTGAAGATTTCCTTGTAACGAGCCTCCTTGGCCAGCATCAGCTCAATGTGGGCTTTGGCCTCTCTAATGACTGACTTTTGATGCCTAGAAATCTTCAATGTAAGGTATGCCCTTGCCTCTGCTTCTTGAATATTTTCTTTTTCTCCCTTGTTCATAGCCAAATGTGTCGGTTAGATTTTAGTAAAGCAGACTTCAATAATGGAGATCTCTGTTCATCCACACTGGCTTCTTGGATACCCTACCATGTCTCTGTCTTGTTGGAATAGCAATGGCTTAAGTTTGCAAGAATTCATTTTTCAAGGAGAGCCCACCCTTCACTTATTATTTTCCTTTCCAGCAGTCTTGTGCATGGAATGACTTTCATGCCTCTGACAGTTCAATCTAGATGGGGGGTGAGGTGGGAAAAACAGTTTGTGGAGGTCCACTCTGGCATGTTTTCCTACCCTACTTAAGGGGCACCTATGCCAGCAGCCAGAGCAAATACGCTGGCAAGCAGGCACCACACAGGTCTGCAGCAGCCAAATCTAGAAGGGCCCACCACTCAGAAGTTTTGCTGGCAACAGAGAGCACACTAGTGCAGCAAGAAGCAGGCTGGGTGTGTTCCTGGGAATGGAACTGAGTTTAGTTGGCTTCCACTGTGGTTTCAGCTTGCAAATGGCCCCTTCCCTGTTCACAAACTTATGCCACTGGAAAGTATGGCATAAGTCTTTTTCTCCAATGGGGATATTCAGACTGCATGAGATTTCTTGGTATTTGTCTCTTTTTTGTGCTGCTTTTGGAAGTAGTGTGGCACCACCTTCGCTGTGCCATCCCCAGATGCCACGGAGCTTCTCCCCTATCTTCATTGGACTGTGAGTTTATTAAAGTCTACTCTACTAAAATCTAACAGACATATATGGCTATGAACTTCCTTGGTCCCTCACAACAAAACAAATTCTAGGAGGTTATGGTTACTTCTCCTTAAGGTTCCCACCACCTTCACCCCATCTACCATCTCATGCCTGCTGAACAATATAAAGTCAAGAATGGCTGAGCCTCTCATAGCTTCCTTCACATTTGATGAAGGAAGCTGTCAGCCAGGAATGTTACAAACTGTGTAACTGTGGATGTTTTGCAAAGTTTGTCTCTCAAGAAGAGCAGCATTCACTGCTTCATCCTGGTCAGGTGGTCTGTAGCAAACTCCAACCACAATACTGTTTGTCCTTTCTTCCCTTATCCTCACCCAGATACTTTCCACTGGGCTGTTAACCTCCTCCCAGGGGCGGAACAAGGGGGAAGTGTGCCCAGGGCATGTTCATGCCCTGCACCCCTGCCACGGTGCCACCTGCCATCATCTCACCCCAGAACACCCCCAGAACACTCCGGAATGCTCCCACCACGCTACACCCCACACCAGCGCATGCCAGGGCATTGCGGCCTCTCCATTGGCGCTACGCCACTGCTGCTTCCTCCAATATTTCCTGATAAATAAACCCTCCCTTCAGCACTGCCTTAGTGACTGACTTCTCCCATATGAGCCTACTCATCCACTCTGGTAATCTTTGGAGGCCCTGCTGAAGGTGCCCCCAGCTTCTGAGACTAAATCGGTGGAAACCCAAGAAAGGGCCTTCTCAGTTATGATGCCAAACTTTGGAACTTTCTCCTCATGGAGATGTGCATAACTCCCTCTATAAGTATCTTTTGCTAGCAGGTGAAGACTCCCTTCTGGCTTCTTCTTTTGATCAGCTTATCTCTATTAACTCTTATAGGTCTTCCTTCCTGGTAGTATTACGGTGCTGTATGTCTACATATGTTTATGGAATTGTTTAAATAGTTTAAGTTTATCTTATTTTAAATGCTTTTAAATGTTTTAATGTTCACTGCCTCAGGTATGCTATTTGGGTGGGGAAACAGTATATGTTTTCAAAATACAAATAAAATGTTTTCAAAATACAAATAAAATAAAAGTAGCTGTGGAGTTGCATGAAATATATAATTATATATTTGGTTCATCTAACCCACTATTTCCTGTTCTAATGAGCAATGTAGAGTTTGTCATTCCAGATTCGAAAATGCCTGGAGATTTAGGGGTGGACTTTGGGGGAAAGAACTGATTTTTTTAGGGAAACTGATCTCTGTAGTCTGGAGATCAGTTGTAATTCAAGGATATTTCAGGGCTCCGTGTGGAGGTTAACAACTCTATTCTTCAGTGTTTCCAGCAAAAAAAAAAGGTTTTTCCCAACACTTGATTTTAGCTAAGGCTGTTTCCGCACGGGCGGAATATGGTGGCCTGGGGACGGCAAAAACACCATCCCCAGGCCGCCATTCGCACAGGAGGCACAGCTGCATCGCAGCCGCGTCGCCCTCGCGCCGCGAAGCCAGCGTTTCCCCAGTGCACTTAGAAGCGTACTTGTTGGGGAAACACCGCCTTGAAGCCGCTGCCGAGTGAACGGCAGCAACTTCAAGACGCCCCCCCCCACTCCCTCCCGGCACTTACCTTGTCCCCGGGCCTCCGGCGCATCGCTGAGGCCTGGGGACACACCCTGCGCGCTGGAGCAGGCGTGGGGCAGTCCCCAGGCCTCAGTGACGTGCTGGAGGCCCGGGGACACACCGGGGCAGCCGGGCACCAGCGCTCTGTGGCGCCGGCGTCCCGGCTCTTTCCAGGACCATCCATGCGGACGGTCCCAGGGTCGTCGGTTCGGCGCGAAATGCGCCGACCTAGCCGCTTCCGCCTCCGTGCGGAAACGGCCTAAGTTTAGAAGGGTGTAACTCTGCATAGAATTGCACTTGAGGGTCTTTTCAGAGAAGATATCATGGATTACACCTTGGGTTTCTACATGTAAACCATGTATTCTGCCACTGGTTACTTTCAGAGCAGCTTGCCCTCTGATTTGAGTTGTTATGGGATTCTGCTGTCACTGCTGGCTACAGATATTCATTCTATTTAACACGAACCAGGTCTGCCACAAAGTCATAGAAAATAAAATAAATCCCTTTTTATCCAAACTTCAGTGGCATAACAATCTGATGGAAAGTTATCACTTGAGGGTTAAAGATTTCTAGTTATAGTCTTTCTAAATGAACAACAAATGGACTGCTTTCTTTGATAGCTCTTTTATAGCTGGGTGCAGCTGGATTAAACTCAACTGCAAAAGGAACTCAATTTTCTTTATCATCAACTTGACATTGTTTAACAGATGTTTTCTGGAAACTATTGTAGTCTTTTTAATTTGTCTTTCTATAATGTGTGGCAAGAATCTCTGGTTAATAGCTTGATTATTAAACTTAATTCTTTTTCAATCACCATTTTTCATTGTTCCAGAAACTTTGAATTCATGGAGCAAAACTATTGAGGATTGATTTTGCTCTGACTTTGATGCCAAGAACCACTTGAGCATTGGGATGATATCCAGATCATATTTACCATTAAAGAAACTAGGACAAAATGCAGCTCTGCTGCAAATTGCAGAGCATAGTTTTGACAATGGGCAGCAGTTTTCAGAGACCCGAGTTCTTCAATCTTAAGATCCCAGCCCCAAACATTAGTCTGAATCCAGAAGGAAAGTTAATGAGCATGCTGCTTGAGCTGATCTTTCCTAGAGGTGCCCTTAAATTCTGCTTTGACCCAAAAATTCTCTCTGAGGACAAACAAAATGCTTTTCAGTACTGAAGAAAGTGCCTGAGGTGAGGAACAGGAAATCAGGTGGAATTACTTACTCCTTCTCCCATTTCTCTATTGTTGATTCTCCTAAACACCTATCAGTTCAATCTAGGTTTCAATAAAGAACTACAAGTTTAAATCAGACTTACACATTCTTGACATTAGGGTCAGGTAGCTCTTAATATTCCCATTTTACATATTTGCAAACTTAGGATGTTGACCAAGTGCCTAAGTTCAAGTCTAGCTAATTCAAATCTTCATCTTTTAATACAAGTTTTACACTGATAAGAATGATAGACAGTAAGAAAGAAAAGTCATTTGATGTGGTTATATGTACCCAGGGTCCTAGATATAGAAGTTAGCAAAACTCATTTATTCATAATATATATTAAAGAACTTCATCAAGCAGTGTATTAAAAGAGCTACTGAAAATGCAGGTTAGAATACATGGTATAGGTGTTAAGAGGTGCTCAGTTTCTTTTCAGTGCCCATGTGATTAAGGAGCTGCTACCTATCAACAAATGTCTGGCTGCTGAAAGGCCTCATCACTAAATAGGTACCATAAGTTTGATGGGTTGTTGTGGGGGGGGGACAACATTGTCACTGCCAACCCTTCCTCAAATGAAGACAATGCAAATACACACACACAGTGCCCTATGCTGAATCAGATCATTGGCCCACCAGGGTCAGTATGGTGTGTTCAGACTGGCAGCAGCTTGCCAGGGTCTCAGGCAGAGGTCTTCCACATGACTTACTTCTTGATTTTCCCCCCACTGGAGATACTGGGGATTGAACTTGGGACCTTCTTCATGCAAAGAGACTGCTCCAATGAGCCGTGCTATGCCAGTTTACCTTGACCGCATTATGTGGCCTGGTTTCAAACATGGCCAGTAGTTGTGCCCTTCCTCCTATGTGCCACACAGACAATTGTTTGCATGATGCTTCTCAGCACCAAAGTTGTTCTCTCCCAACTAGGGTAATCAGCTCTGGTCAGACAAATTCCTGGAGATTTGGAGACAGCACCTAGGAAGGCCAACATTTGGGGAAGTGATGGAGTTCAGCAAGGATGTAATTTAATAGTGCCCATGCTGAGAAGCTGCCATTTCCTCTAGGTGAATTGATCTATGTAATATGAAGACCAGTTGTAATTCCAGAAGGATACCAGATCCCACCAGACAATCCTACTTTCCATCACACCTAATGCCTTCCATCACACCTGATGCCTTAGGGTGCTTGCCAATTATCCCTGAGCAACCTGCCTTATTCTTGCCTAACTAGTTTCCTAACCATTCAAAAACCAGGCCTAATTATTCCCTCCCCACCCCAACAAAACTGCCAAGAAGCAGGTGCACAATGGTTCTTCCTGCGAACTAATTATACAGAACCAAAAGTTCTTGTTTGGTCCCCAAGTGACTGGATTATCTCACGATGCCTTATGAGAGGGTGGTCAGGTCAGTCACAAATGTTTGTGTAAGAGAGGCATACATTTTCTCCAATCCCTCAACTCTTGCCAGTCATGTCAATAACATTGAGCGGGAATTGGGAGGTTGAAAATCCTATGGGAGGAAATGTGTTTCCTGCTGAAATTTAAACAATACTATCTAAATGCTGCATGACATAGTGGTTAAGTGCTTGCAGGTCAGGAGTTTGAGCCCCCTGTGGGTCAGATATCCTGGCAGCTGGCTCATGATCAACTCAGCCATCCATCCATTTCTTGGTCAGTAAATGAGTACCTAGCTCATAGCTAGGGGGTAAAGAATAGCCGGGGAATGCAATGGCAAACTACCCCACAAAAGCAGCTTGCCTATAAAATCACTGCTTGCAGTGGTACCCCAGGGTTGGATATGACTGAAGGAGAAACTTTACCTACCTATGTAAATGCAGAAATGACTCTGATGATTTGTAATGTTTATAGAAAACAAAATACTACTGCACAAGTAGTACTAGACTGAACTGGATCGGCGGCGGGGGGGGGGGAGGGGAGGTAGGATATATTCTTTAAATAGTTTGCCCTGTATCCAGTAGTGGGATTCAACAGGTTCACACCACTTCAGCAGAACCGGTTGTTAAAATGGTGCTTGTAAACAATCAGTTGTTAAATTATTTGAATCCCACCATTTGAACCAGTTGTTAAATCATTTGAATCCCACCACTGCCTGTATCATTGGACATGATTTGTGTGCTCATATATTTATAGATAGTATTTATAGTCCTGCAGGTCCCTCTGGGATGATGGGTACTGTGTAGATGTGATGCAAGGTTAGCAGTTCCAAGTGGGGCTTACTGAAGTGCACTGGGAAAGAAGCTGATCTTAAATTACTATCCCCTTTATATTTATAGGATTTAAATGGGCAAGGCCCTTGAGAGACATGTTTAATCTCATTAAAGTGGTTACATAACCAACAGGTTATTCCTAATACTCAATGTAATACAGACTTAATTAAAAGTAGCCTTGTGTTGCATATCAGAGCTGCTATTTGATATGTGAGTATCAGTTAATGAAAACAATGTATGGCAGAATTGCAGTCTGTTTGTTTGTTTGTATATTTAGTTTTGATTTTATTCTGAAACAATTACATAATTTATTAGAGGCTGTTCCTGAATAATGACAACAAATGGACAAACCAGAATAAGTTTGTATGATATGCACAGTTTGTATAAGAAACTCCAAATAAAAACACAAGATACATACATGCAATTAGCCCATTAATTAATAGCTGATCTACATCCATTAAACATTCCTAAATTATCATGAGCTGTTGTTCAGGTTGCCATTCTTCAGGTAAGACTGGAAACTCTCCTGGAATTACAACTGATCTCCAGACTTAAGAGATCAGGTCCCCTGGAGGGAATGGCAACTCTAGAGGCTAGAATCTATAGAATTACATTCCCACTGAAGTATCTCCCCTTGTGCAAATCTGCCCTCTCCAAGTCCCACCCTGAAATCTCTAGAAAGTTCCAAAACTAGAGTTGCATGGTTCCCAGGTTTCTGCAGGGGATGGAGGATCCCCTTGTTACCCGAAGTGGTGGGAATCTCTCCCTTTTAGAGTGGGGAATTGGCAAGAGCAGACTCTTAGCTTAACAAAAGGCCCGGCAAGCTCAAGATCTTGTCTGTCTATGTTCTATGTAAGTCAGCTTTTGCAAGAAATTCCATAGGAGAGTGAATAAAGTTTAGCCATTTTATTAAAGGATAATGGGGGTACAAAGCATTCAATAATCAAAGCAGCAGAACACACACAAGAACACACACACATTCTTAGGATATAAGCAGTTATGAGAGGATAGGCCTGGAATAGATGAAGGGATTGAGGAGGAAGCATTATGGTCACCTGATCTTGGAGTGGAATGGTCCCATGAATAGAACTGATCAACCTGTGCTTAGCTCTGGAAGAACAACGCATTGTGGATCAATATCACAGACAGGTGTCCAGAGATATTGAACACTAGGTACTGAGAAAGTGGATTTATTAGAGGGAAAAACAGACCCTCGGAGTTATGCAGAGCTGCCCTTAATCTCTCAGGACAAAAAGGAGTTCTGCCTTTCCAGGGAAAGAAAAGTGACAGACATCAACCTTAGTGGATGGGTTGTTAATCTAATGGGTTGAGGCATTAGCTTCATGGTCCGAGGTTGGGAGTGCCTGAAAGGAATCACTGAAAATGATATGGTAGCAAGATGCTACATCTGACTAAAATATTCATTTTCCTCTTGGACCTGAAAATCCCCACTTGATTTTCCTTGTCCCTTATGCAAATTAACTTGTTCTTGACTATGTGTTCTCTCTTTTCTAGCACTCATGTTACTCTTTTGTCTTTGCTGCTGGAAGAATAACAGATATTGTCTACTTATTAGTAGGATAAGTCCATTTTAGGCTGGACCATAGGATTGCTCTACAATATGAATATTATTACTTTTCTGTGAAGATTATATTGGTTTGCCTCTAATTGATTCTGTACAAGGAGGCAGTTCAAATGAGTGATGTACATTTTCCCCTTCAAGGAGAACTTATTAATTAAAAAAACATCAGACCAATTAAAGCTTCCTAAGCAATAAATATGAGTATCAATGGAACAGGAAATCTTCCCATGGCACTGATATATCTAATTCTGACAAAAATGTGAATAGATTACATATTGCAATGTACAAAAATACCTAACAGCACCTACGGGTACGATGGGGAGCAGCTAATTATTATTATAAATTTGCATAACATGTATACTTGGGGGAAATAAATATTCTACTATTCACAGTAATTATTTCAACTTTAGCAAACTTTTTTTCAGTTGATGTTTCAAAACCATTACTTTCAAGTTACACAGGGCAAATATCCAAGCAGAGAAGGAGCTAAACTTCCTTTCCTTCCCCACCTCCTTTTTTGGGGGCAATATTTGCAATTTTAAAAATAGAAGCACTGGACTTGAAATTGAAATGGGAGGTATTAATATGTTCCTATGATGTACAGGCCAGTAGGTATTCTCCTGATTATTAGTATCATTTGTATTCAAATCTAATGCGGAGGAATGAATGTTATTGTTTTCTAATATTTTTCTTGTTTCATTAATTTATGTCAATGCAGACCTTAGCAAATACACCTGTATCATATGGGACAGAAGTGGACCATTAAGAACCACTTCTTGAATTCCTATATTGATCACTATGTCCCATTTAGCATTATAATCCTCACAGCCCGGGGGTATCTCCTTCAACAAATGGCAGTAGAACGTGAGATTCACCTCTGAGGTTCTTCACAACTAATTTGAGGGCTACTAACAATGCTTGGCCAGGTATCTGCTTAGTATTTATGGAGATCCAGTATGTTGTAGTGGTTAAGAGCAGGTAGACTCTAATCTGGAGAACTGAGTTTGACTCCCCACTCCTCCACATGAACAGTGGACTCAAATCCAGTGAACTAGATTTGTTTCCCCACTCCTACACACAAAGAAGAGACTCAAATGGGTTTACAATCTCCTTTCCCTCCCCCCCCATAACAAACACCCTGTGAGGTGGGTGGGGCTGAGAGAGCTCCGAAGAGCCATGACTAGCCCAAGGTCACCCAGCTGGCATGTGTTGGACTTCACGAGCTAATCTGGTTCACCAGATAAGCCTCCACAGCTCAAGTGGCAGAGTGGGGAATCAAACCCAGTTCTCCAGATTAGAGTGCACCTGCTGTTAGCCACTACACCACGCAGGTCTGTTGGGTGACTTTGGGGTAGTCACAGTTCTGTCAGAACTTTTTCAGCCACACCTACCTCACAAGGTATCTGTTGTGAGGAGAGGTAGGGAAGGAGTTTGTCATCCGCTTTGAGACTCCTTACAGAAGAGAAACTCTTCAATCCAAACTCTTTTTCTACTACTACATATGTACCTTACCAGCAGCTTTCACTAAAAAGTAAAAGTGGAGAAGTCATAGTGTTATTAACACTTTTATCCCAAAGGCTAATTAAATGCCCTTCACCCTCTAGTGTGTGAACTATGTTATACTAGTTAAGTCCCATTTTTTTATTCTGTTCTGTCCTATCCTGTTCTAGCAATACATGTAGCAATATATATGTTCTATCCTATTCTGCTCTAGCAACTCTGAACATGTGTAGATTAACAGAGGCAGCAAATGGAGTCAGATTCAGGAGACATTTTTCTTCAAATTCAGTGTTTGCAAAAAAATGTGGAAACAAAATAAATGAGTTTCCAATCTCCCCAAAGTGAGGAATGTGTCTATGTTCTACACATGTGCCATATATTCCTGCATTTACTTTGAGCAGGGAGAGGAAGAATAGGAGAGGCAGCTGAATCCATGCATCTAAATAGAGCAACCAACAACCATGCCCCACTGCCAGCTGTCCTTTGCGGTGGTCAAGGAAATGAAGAAGAAGATACTGGGCTCTTAGGAGGAGTAGGGAAGTGGCAGTGTGGATGGAGGAGGAGGACCAAAAACTGACACACACCCCACTGCTTGAGCTAGGCAGGCAGGTAGGGGAGAGGAGAGGGGGGTCTGCCATAAGCCCCCAGAAGAGAGGGACTGTCATGGGCTGGCTGCCAAGGAAGGGCAGGAGACAGGTTGCAGGTATCTCCCACAACCTATTAAAGACTTTGCATTAGACAGTTTTGAAGGCTGTGCCTGCGTAAAAATTGATTAGTCCAGAAATCTCCAGAGTTTATCACCTTTTCTGCCTTTAACTTTTGATAATGCAAATATTACAGGGTTGAGTCCATTCTTTTGAGCTATTAGTCAGGAAACTAGGCAAGGCACCTACATAAACTTTTATTTCTTATTGAGTAAAGAAACAATTTTTTTTATTGAGCAAGACAGAAAAAATACAAGCAAATTTACCTCACAAGTTCTAAAATTATCAGCATTTCTAGCATTGCTTCATCACATGAAAACTAATTATAGTTTTGAAACAAATAAGGTTTCAGTTTTTGTCTCACTGCTTTTAGAGATTATCAAGTTACCCAGAATCTCAGCAAGAGATCTCACCTCTTCTTTTTCTGAGACTTCCAGTCAGAAAAATCTGATTTGCTTGTTTCTCACAGTGCATTTAGTGGCCACCACTACACAACTGGACCCAGCCCATCCCTGTGATCAGAACTGCAGTTTTCCCAAAAAAAAAAAGAGGCTGCCAGAGGGATAGAAGAAGGGAAAGCTGAAGACAGGTACATAAAAGTAGGTTTCCTGGTGGGTGGGAAGGAGAAAATAACAGGAAAAAGGAAGATTCTAAGGGGACTTTCGGGAAAGAGAAAGAGGGAGTAGTAGAAAAGAGGAAAATAAGCTCCTCCCATGAGTCATTGTGGGTCCCCCACTTATTCTAGTTTAGTGAAATCTAGTCTATAGATACAGGGGCCAAATGTTTTCCAACTTAAATTTCTGCAGACTCTTTAATACATTCTGTATCATTATACAACTTATAAAAAGTTTCTCCCAGTATCCAATTTGATGGACCTGCATTTTTTCTCCATTTGGAAGTCATAAGAACATAAGAAAGAGCCTGCTGGATCAGACCAGAGCCCATCTAGTCCAGCACTCTGCTACTCACAGTGGCCCACCAGATACCTTTGGGAGCTCACATGGAGGATGTGAAAGCAATGGCCCTCTTCTGCTGCTGCTCCCAAGCACCTGGTCCATAAAATTGGACCCCTCTGTCTTGAAAAGCAACTCCCTAGAGCCTTACAACACCCCCCCCCCTTCCCCGCTTGTTTGGTGAAGATTGGGTCATATGGTCCAATTTTATGGACCCTCTTTTGAGGCCCATAAAATTGGACCACCTGACCCAATTTTCATCAAATTTGGGAGTTTTTTTAAGGAGAGTCACCTAAAGCAAAGGGCAGGTATAAAAAGGAAATTCTTACAATGGAAAGATGTAGGGAGTGGTATCCCACAAGGATAGATTTTGGGACCAGTGCTCTTTAACCTATTCATAAATGACCTGGAAGTAGGGGTGGGTAGCGTGGTGGCCAAGTTTGCAGTTGATACCAAATTAGGTAGGGTGGTGAGAACCACAAAGGATTGCAAAGAGCTCCAAGTGGACCTTTATAAATTAAGTGAGTGGGCTAAGAAATGGCAAATGCAGTTCAATGCAGCAACATGTAAAGTGATGCACGTAGAGGCAAAAAATCCAAACTTCACATACACGCTACAGGGGTCAGTGCTATCAGTCACAGACCAGGAAAGGGATTTAGGCGTCTTAGTTGATAGTTCCATGGGAATGTCAACTCAATGCATGGCAGCGGTGAAAAAGGCAAACTCTATGCTGGGGATAATTAGGAAAGGAATTGATAATAAAACTGCAAAGATTGTCATGCCCTTATATAAAACATAAGGCTGGTCGCGACCGCACTTGCGGAGTACTATTCATCGACTGATTCCTGGTCAGCCACATCTCCGAGAAAGGATTTCACAAGAGATCAGAAAAAAAGAAGTGCAGAGAAGGAGCCAACAGAGGATGATTGAGGGATTGGAGCACCTTCGCGCTCATGAGGGAGAGGCTGCAGGGTTTGGGAACTCTTTTTAGTTTGGAGAGGAGACGTCTGAGGGGGGATATGATTGAAGTCTACAAAATTATGCATGGGGTAGAAAATGTTGACAGAGAGAAACTTTTTTCTCTTTCTCACAATACTAGAACCAGGGGGCATGCATTGAAAATGCTGGGGGGAAGAATTAGGACTAATAAAAGGAAGCATTTCTTCACGCAACGTGTGATTGGTGTTTGGAATATGCTGCTACAGGAGGTGGTGATGGCCACTAACCTGGATAGCTTTAAAAAGGGCTTGGGCAGATTTATGGAGAAGTCGATTTATGGCTCCCAATCTTGATTCTCCTTGATCTGAGATTGCAAATGCCTTAGCAGACCAGGTGCTCAGGAGCAGCAGCAGCAGAAGGCCACTGCTTTTACAATCTGCATGTGAGCTCCCCAAGGCACCTGGTGGGCCACTGCGAGTATCAGAGTGCTGGACTAGATGGACTCTGGTCTGATCCAGCAGGCTTGTTCTTATTTTCTTATGTTCTTATATTCTTATGTTCTTAAGCCATGCTGTAAATCTAGTGCCTATACTTCAAACCACAGGCTCCCCAGAGGGTAAAGTTGACATGAAAAAATCAGAAAAAAACAGGAAAAATGCTTTTTTTCTGATTTGCCTTTTCAACTCTATTGAAATGGTGCCTCTTTTTTGGCTGATAAAAGCTGAAACAGTTCCCCCCCCCCCCGCCCATGTAGCATATTTGAATGCGTACCCCTAGTTCATTGTAGATGATGGTTAGCTAAGTTTTTAGTACAGTAGGGTGATTTTCCCACTGAGAAATTACAGCCGGATACAACCAGGTTTCAGAATAAACAGCACCTTTTCATTGCAGTTTCATCCTCTCTATTGCAGCATGTGTCTGATGAGGACATCGATGTTTATCATGGTTTCAAACAGTGCAGCACTCCTCACGAACACACGATCTGCTCAGCGGCTCTGTTCTTCCTCTTCCTGATAGGCTGCTCTGTTGTGTTGGGGCAGGAATTTTTTTTAACTTTTTTTTTGCACAACTACGTCACTATGTTGATGCTTAGATAGAATTTCCTCACCTATGCGGGGAGCAGGTTTCTTCTGATTGGCTATTGTGTTAGAGAGGGAATGATAGCTGCTTTTCACATTTATGTGAAACTCATTACACACGCAGCTTCATGTGTAAACTCTTTATGTGAAACTCTTTACACACGCAACTTCGTTGGCCCGAAAGTCTAATTTCTGTTTACAATTGGCACACAAGTCAAAACACGTTTCCACGTAGCCATGTTTCAACATAGCCTCCGCCGGCACGAAACAAAAAAGAAAAGGGCTTTACACTCTGATTGGCTGGAAGGCTCCACATCACTCCCTATGGCAGGAAAATAAACCTAGATTCTGCCCCCTGAACTTTCCCACCAATCCAGCTTTGGTGCATGTTTTTTAAAAAAGATGCACTTCCATGAGGATTCCAAAAAACATGTGATAAAGGAGAGAGAGCACGCCAGAACCGAGATGAATCTGTGATCAGTAGTTAAGCAGTGAGGAGTTCTTGCTGAAACCTTGATATTTCGTGTGAATATCACACGATTAATTGACTGTGGGGAATCAACCTAGGTTTTGCCCCAGAAACTCTTTAATCATCATGTCGTCCAAACTCAAACTGCTGCCTTGCAGCTCTCCTGCCATATGTATGATTAAAAACCTCACCTGGCTAGAGCAGTTTTAGAAAGAAAGAAAAAAGATCTACACCCACAGTAATCAAACTGTGAGCCTAACACTTAAGATACAATCTTTACTTGGAAATTTGATTTTCCATTCTTTCTTTTCAACTTTTAGTAACATTTAACCCGATGAAGAGTTCTGAAGAGCTTGAAAGCATGCATAATGTTTTGTGTCATTTCAGTTGGCACTACCTAATAAAAGGTATTACATGCATTTTATCTTTTGCTCTGGGTTTTGTATGGGCCAAACTAATAGTTTACAACTATTTTCTAAAGCAGTTTTAGCCTCTCTTAGTGGAATTCACTAATATATTTCAAAGCACTCTATAAATGAACAGCCTAAATGCTCATTATTATCCATAATGATCAACCAAGCCCAGATACATGAATCATGCCTAACAATCATTGGTCCCTACATCACAATCGGGCATTGCTTTGTCTGCAGTGATTCTTGCTTTTACTTATTTTTGTGTAGCTGAAGCAAGAACAGAAGGCATATTGTTAAGATAGTCACCAGCAATGAAAAAATCATGAACCTCCTATTTAGTTGTATTTGTGCCACTCTGGCCCCTAGGCTTGCAATGTTCACCTGATAAGTTGTTAAGCAACTGTTGAAACCATTAGTGGATTTAAATGCAACTGTGAAAAAAAAATACTTGCTAGAAGATGATTTACATATATGTGTATATTTAAAGAAAGCCAGACCAGTATAAAACCCTATCAAGAATGGTGCTGAACTTAATTATGGTGGTGAAGATCAAGTGTCAGCCATCAGTAAAAATCATTTTTCTGTACTATGTACAACCAGCTTGTGCTAATTAGTGTGAAATTTAATTTGTAGTAATCAGTGGAAAGAAGCACCAAAAGAACTTGTCATATTAATTTGTGCTTTTCACAGAATTTCGGATTAGGAGGGGAAACAACAAGAAGAAGCCTGCTGAAGAGCTTGTGGTGTGGGCCAAATGGTAGGGCAGGAACAGCTATTCAAGTCAGTCTGGTGTCTCAGCTCTTGGCCTTCCATAGAGAGCATGTAGCTTTGTAACTGATCTTCACTTTCCCCTTCAGGCTCCACTTAATTTTACAGGAAGAAATGGGAGCATAAAATGTAGCTGGTTAGTTCACACAGACATAAAATTCAGTTAGCCATGGCTTCTTTGTCCTGATACCCCTTCTTAATTCCTTGATCCAAATGTTCTAAAACTCCTGTATTCAGCAACTAGCATAAGTTCTTCGATAAGCCCTACAAGTAAATTTTCTGAAATTCCCTCAGCTCTCCGCACTTATTGCCTTTCTTTTCTTCAGGCTTGTCTCTACTACTATTCAGTTTCCTGTTTCCATGCTATAGCTTAATGTCCCTCTTGCTACACCATCCTGTCTCTGAGTCATCATCCCCCTGCCTCAGTTATTCGGTCCTCAGCTTCCTGTGTTTGTTATCCAACTTCCTACCAAAAACAATTGTGTATCTCTCCTGGTTCCAAGTCCAGTGAAAACATTTCCCCATATGTTTTGTGATTGATCCAACTATTTAAGCAGTTGCCTGCCAAACCGACAGGTGACATAGTAAGGGGGGAGGAAAAGTAGAATTCTATCAGGTTGTGGAAGAAATATATTCATGAAAAGCCAGTTGCACTGAACTGTTAGGAAGGGATAGGATACAACAATCTGTCAAACAGACACAAATGGGGTGGCAAATGGTCTATCAAAAAAATCGCTCCTTGTTCATGACAGGAGAATATGATGTGAGTTGAACTGGCAAATCTAGTTGATCAAATCTACATTTAAGCCCGTGTTTCATAACCTCCTTAAGCACCTACAAGTTCAGCAAATTCACCACAGTCAGATCTCTAGAAAGGGAGGTGCAGGGAGATACCAGTAAAAAAATACCTGACTGCATGAGACACATCAAGCTTAAGTACTGATTCCCAAATGCTGGCCTTTGGTTGTGACAAGCAAGGTGCCCAATGAGCAACCATCCTCACAACTGTGTTTTTCATCCCCATTCCTTCAGCAACTGGGGCTTTTCTCATATGAACTGAACTTTCTTCAGAGAGTGTGCACTCTAAGTGAACATTTTGTTGCTGACATCTTTACCCACAGTGACTAAGAGAGCCTAAAGGGAACTGTCATGCACACCAGCTCTAAATGAGGTAAACCTGTTGAAAGTCAGTGACAATGCTGCCAGACTTGTGCAATCACCAAATGAAATGCTTGAAGCAGCACAGAACCTGATCCACCCAGATACCTACATAGCTAATAGTTCTTGAAAAAGCAGAATATTTGTATAGAACTGAATACATGGAAGGAGAATGACTGAACCCAGTTGCCTTGCAATTCCCTAAAATATCCCACTCATTTACTCAAACTGTGAATAGAACCTGCAATGCATGCAAGTCATATGTAGAATCAGATGAACAGGTGGAGATCAACAACATGACCAGTAGCCCTGACCTGACTTTTATACATTCATCCCCATAAGTCTGAATACATGAGCATTCAATGGTTGTTTCTGCACGGCAAAATTATACCTGTGTACCACTAGTTTTTTAACCTGGGTCTATTTTATCCTGGTTTCTCCCTCCGCACAGCCACCTGTTTCTTTCCAGGAGCCGAGTTAGGACCAGAGGTAATACTCCAGTTTGTTCTGCATGAGCCCGGGTAGTTTGTATGTACACCACAAGTGCATCCCCACATGTGCAAACATCTTGATTGAGTGGGGAAAATAAACTGTTTCTGCTTCATTTCCTACTTTTCATGTCAGTCTCATTGTTTTTGGTTTTTTCCCCTCTGACTACACTTAATATAGTCTTTCTCAAATCTGAGCCAAGAATCCCTGCCACAAACACAAGTAGGAAATGATTGAGTGGGGAAAATAAACTGTTTCTGTGTTTGCATGGCAGCAGGGTCACCATGGGACATTAGAAAGGAATCACCAATTTGGCAATTTTTGAAAATCCCAGGCTAAGGGAAATATTGTGGGGCAACATTGGGGCAGGCCCGCTTTAGCATCAGGGACCGTGCAGAAAACTTGCATGAATCAGGTTATTTCACTTACCTATCCCGGGTTATTTGGACTGTGCAGAAACGACCACTCTCTCCCTGGGGAACAGCCTCCTGGCTCTTCCTCAGAACATACCACACAAACACACACACCATCTTTTTGCAACTCAGTCTCATTACTAAGCATAGACTTAGATTGCCTCAAAATAAGTGTGTCATCACCCTTATGCAAATTTTAAAATCAGGTTTTCATCAATATATTTGGCCATAATTCTACAAATGATATAAAATACAACATGTTCTTCTTTCACTAGCTGCTTTCGCTTTGCTGGTGGTTTTGCACTCCCTTTCTCCATTTTAATTTATCTGCATTTCCTTTGGGCAGCAAGCCCATCTAGTGGGGTATATAATTTCCTTTCTGCTATAGTTCCTTATCACACACTGATGAGTTGATTTTGTTTTTCTTTTATCATTCATTCAAATTATTGTTTTTCTTTGCTGATGCATTTTGCTGCTGCTATGTGTACTTATTACTTGTGTTTGTGGCAGGGATTCTTGGCTCAGATTTGAGAAAGACTATATTAAGTGTTGTCAGAGGGGAAAAAACCAAAAACAATGAGACAGACATGAAAAGTAGGAAATGAATAGGATTTAGTGAACAGCTTTTAAAATAATATTAATTGTCTGCTTGATTGGTGAATAGAAGCAAACATTTTAAAATGAAAAGAGTGAATGTGAAATCATAGAGTTGAAATTGGGAGCCCTGTACAACCACAAAACTGAATTTGATAAAAATTTGATAAAAATGATGCTGAAAGCACTGCCAATCACCAAGCTGTAAGAATATCAAGGATATGTAGGGCAATCAGGCCTTCTGCTATAGTGGGAGACTTCCAGCTCTGAACCTTTGGTTCCTTTGTTCACAAAGCGGTGGGAAGAAAATGAGGGTGGTATTCAGCATTTCTATGATATTCCTTTGGGTATGAACTGGAAGTGATGTCAGTGCAACATAATAATGTCATAGTATTGGAGTGACACCTATCAGATAGGTCCCTCCCCCTACAATCTCCTGTCAGATGCTATTGCTGGGCTGGCCACCCTCAGATATTAGATACTGAGCAAGAAACACTGCCAAAAGGATCTTAAGTTCTTTAAAAAGCCTGTACTCTTTAAAAGCTTTCCAGCTATGCTGGTCAAGTTTGGACTACCATGGAGTTCAAACATCTGCAAAAGTTCTGTCTAGATTACATTACCTGTATAGAGTTGTCTTTCGTACACTGCACCTGACCCTTCTTAAGCAAAGTCTCATGTGCACATAGATTCCATTTTTTAAAAAGTGGCATTCCTAATCATAGGGCCAGGCAGGGGTGGAGTAAGGGGAACTGTGCCCTGCCACGTCCCCGCCACGCCCCCACACAGGCATGTGGCCAGGGTGTCACGCCCCCCCCCCCGTTGGCGCTACGCTACTGGGGCCAGGGCATATGTATGGGTACTGTGTATTAGTGTAGACCCTGTTTCAAGAGCTAGCAGTTACAGAGGGCAGAGTTAGCAAGCCATGCCCACTCTCTGGTTATGAACTTTGTTTGTAACAGATATAATATAATCTACAAAGGGCTAAAATGGAAGCCCTGACCTTCTGGTCTCCAAGTTCTTCTGTCTGAAGTTATAACTGGACTTCATTGTGTTTCAAGGTTGGACCCAGGAATATCACTGCCATTGCAGTATCTAATAGGAGATATTTTTAAAAAGCTGCAGCTGGCAGCATTAAAATAGCAGCCAAAATCTAAAACTAATTATTGGTTCCTGCATTCACCAGGAGCTACTTTGTTACTTCACCAGGAGTTACTTTGCCTCTCCCACTTTGAAAAGGTATGGCAGCAAACTACTCAGTAGGAAGGATAGGATGATGCCATCCAGTCAATCAGGGGGTACTTGTGACTGGCTATTCCAAGTCAGATTTTCTCACTTTCCTGCCTTTCCGCTAGAAGAGCTGTCCCACCCGTCCTTTCCTTACATAAACCAAACTACTCATTTGACCCATTGGCCTTGAGCAGTATCACACAAATAGTTAAAAATAATCCTAAAACCTGATTCCAGACTTGGACTTTATTCATATTAGTATATCTTTCTATAGCTTATGGGGAGGAGGACTTTGCAACAGCCAAAGTGCCTTTGTGTTCAAAACTTGCTAGGAACAATTGTTTCTCTCCTATAGGTATGTTTGTCCTCCCTTGAAGAAACTGCAAAATCCATAATTTTCTAATATTTGAGTGAAACCCACATTCCAAAAGGCAATTCTCCAGTATTTCAGTCAGCTCCAATTGATGCCAAACATACCAGTAATCTATTTAAATAAGGAAGCTTTTTATAGTGATCATCCATTACCTGAAAAAATATTGTGTTTAACATAAACACTCTTCTATATAGTGGAACAATTAAACATTTTAAATATTTAGGAAATGTCCTTGGATATGAGAAAACTAAACAAAAGGAGGAACACACTGTAAGTGCTCTGTTATAAGAGCTCAGGAAATCCAGTTCAAACAAATGGCTCAAAACCAACATTCAAGCAACTTCCATCCCTGATGACTTTAGGTGCTTGATCTGAAGTTCTGAAAAGGGGAGGTTAAATTCAATCAATTGTTTGTATCCAAGGACTTACATAAGAGTCCTCCCTCAACAAGAAATGATAACCAGTCTTACCAAAGACCACCTTCAACCACACATAAAATGCAGTAGCTCAGGTTCATACTTCCAAAGAGTGAACTCCAAGTTATAACCACAGCATAGTTCTTGCTACACAACATGAAATCTTAGTGATTTTATGTAGAAATTTCATTAAGAAACAATCTAGTGATTCCTGTCAAGCATCTCTTCATACTGGAGCTACATATAACCTTTGCATTACTGCTTTAGAGTTAAATATTGAAAATTCTTTGGGAAGATATTGTCCACCCTTACTTTAAAAGCAAAAACAAAGAATCAAATAGCAACCTTAATGGATATCCAAGCCTTTTTTTCACACATTTTCAAGGTGAACTTTCCACAGCAAATGATTCATTTGCTAAAAAACTTGTTCTCCAATTTTCCAGGCTAATTTTAGGTTAGAAAAAAAATCAGAATTTTTGACTTATAATTAACAGTGAGTTCCTCTTGTCTGCAATGATCAGCAAAACATTCTTTTATTTAGACATGCATGCTTGTGTTGAATGAGAAATTGTCTTAGAAGAATTATTCCTGTACTGTCTCAAACAGGATGCCTCTTCTGTTTTGTAAGTACTTGTATATTTTTTTAAACCTCAAAAAAATAAGTAACATCATTATATCTATCTCCATTGTTACTCACATGCTACACTTCATTGTTACTCACTTGCCAGGCCACTCCTATTCAGATGCCCTCACCCATTGACCTTTACTCTCAGGTATATATACTCCACTTGCTTTCCTTTCCAACTATCAGATCCTCTGAAGATGCCAGCCACAGATGCAGGTGAAATGTCAGGAGAGAATGTTGCTAAAACACGGCCATACAGCCCGGAAACCACACAGCACCCCAACATCATTATATATTGTGTAATTAATCTAAGTATACTTTTGTTTTATTTATTTGTTTATTTTAACCATTTTAAACTGTTTTTCAATCCAACTTAAGATCCCAAAAATATTGAAATAAGATTGAAAACAGATAAATATCTGAAACAATTAAAAAAACTGATTAATGCATGAATATTAATAATAAGAGTTTGGATTTATACCATGCCTTTCTCTCCTATAAGGAGTCTCAAAGCAGCTTACAAACTCCTTTTCCTTCCTTTCTCCACAAGAGACTCCTTGTGAGGCAAGTGGGGCTGAGAGGGGTTCTGAAGAACTGCGACTAACCCAAGGTCTCCCAGCAGATTTGATGTATAAGAGTGGGGAAACAAATACAGTATCAGCAGAGTAGAGCGGAGCTACCCATAGTAGACAAGGAGGTCTAGTAGTCCAACTGCTTACACTCAGCAGCCTCCCATCTTCTTGGAATAAGTCACTTCACACTAGATGTTCTTTCCACAGGAAGGCTTTACTTGGTAGTTGCAGCATAACACTATATACAGTTCTAAAGCTGCACAGTACTAAGCACTAAGTTAAATAAAAAGCCTAAAGATACATACAGAGTTCTATATACTGCCTATGGAAGCAACACTCTTCCATAGGAACAGAGTCACAGCCTCTTGCACCAATCGCGTTAAAGGTTGACTATCACAAGTTGCTCCAGACTTTCTGTCTCCTTCCTTGTTGCTGACCCAGCTATCTGTGGCCCTGGAGATGAACCCTCTTTTTTCACATAGCATAACATAAAGTTCACCAGATAAGAATCCTCCACTCATATGGTGTATTGTGGAATCAAACCCTGTTCTCCAGATTAGAATCAACTGCTCTTAACCACAACATCACACAGGATCAATAGGAATCAGTGAGGGAATGCTAAACAAAACAGAAAAGTCTTCACTCAGTGACTGAAGTCAGTGACTAGAAAAAGACAAATTTCCCTGGCAGTGCAATTCCACAAATCTGGTGCAAGCCAAGAACAAGAAGAACAAGAACAAGAAGAACAACAAGCCAAGCCTCCAAAGGTGACTGTAGTGGTCAAGTAGGTTCATGTAGGAGTAAGCAGTCCTTAAATTATGCTGGCCCCCAGCCAAATAGGGCTTTGAAGGTTAACACTAGCACCTAGAAGCAAACTGGAAATCATTAAAGGACAGAGGACAGAGGTAATGCAGTTCTGGAACCCACTCAAGCCAGGATTCTGCACCAGTTGTAGCCTCCAGATAAAGTAGCCCCATGTACAGTACATTGTACTCGTCTAATCTTGATGCTAATAGGGCATGCACCACTGTGACAAGATCTTTTTTTTGCTAAAATATTTTAGCATTAGTAATAATGCTTCAACTATACTCTATAGCTATTGTTCTACATTGATCCTCTAGTACTGTCTGATACACAAGAAATTAAACTGGCTATATGCATAGAATTCATAACATGGAGTATCTTCCTATATAGTTTTGCAAAAGGCAGGGATCAACTGGCTGTTGAGACATGCCTCTGAAGATGTCAGTCATAGATGGTGGGCAAAACATTGGGAGCAAAAACTACCAGACCATGGCCACACTAACTGGAAAACCCACAACAGCCAGTTCCTACATTGTTTTAAAACGTTTTGAGTTGTGATTGTGGGATAAGTGAAGTCACTGGTCTCCGATGGATAAAACTGTTACAATGGAACTATCAGTTCCATTAAACTATGAATGTTCAGTGTCAAAGAATGTCAGTTTATGTCTACAAAGGAATATAGCCAGGTTGCCTGCTATGCCAAAACCCATTAGATATGTATACTTACATGCTAGCCTTGACTGATCATGTCACTTAGCTGTATCAAAACAAATGTAAATAATGCTAAAATCATTTCAGCATAGTGTGAAAACTGTAGGCTTTCATCTGCTATTTCTGAGATGATGTTCACAGCCACAGTTTCTGTGGATGCCAGTTGTACATTAGGAAGAAGACATAAATTTCAAGCAGCCTGGAAGTTTAATTTTGGACTCTTTCAGATATATGACTTTCCCATCTTATACACCTGATGTAAGTAACCTGACTGAAAAAGTGAAGAATGGCTGTCCTTTGTGAATTCTCTCCCAAACTACAGGAAAGATTAATTCTTATTATTATTTCGCTCTATATATCAAACTGAATGGCTTGGGCACTAGGCCTTAAATTCCAAACAGTACTGAGAACCTTATCTCAGAATCATCCTCAGAAGCAGGAAAGGGAATGGGACATTGGTCTTTAATATGGTTTGGAAGCAGATGCTATAATTAAACAGAAATAGAATGTGTGTGCTTTACCAACTGAACATTTTCTAACAACTATAAAGAGTAGTATGAAATTGATTTAATGTAGTTACAAGATAATGGAAAGGCAGAGCTGATGGGTTGGGGCTTATAACATCTGCAAACTCTTTCTGGTAACTGAGGCTGTCTTCAGATATCTGGAAAAACTCTAACTATACATAAGTTTGTTAGCAAGATCATAAAAGCAATAATATAAAAAAATCAATATATTTAAACAGGATAGGTCATAACCCCCCCACCCCCCAAAAAAACCCCTAATATTCAACAGCCTAAAATGCAAGACCTAAAACAGTACTTAGGCTACAAGCAGTCCATAAAGGGCACCACTTTAATTTCCACCCTAGCAACAAAACATGAGCCATCTCATCAATGAAATGAAGGTAATTCAAAAATTAATCCAAGTTTCATTCTTCAAAACAATCTTTCAAACTTGCTTAGACAAACAAATACAAATTCTTAGCCCTATTCATGTTGTAGGAGGAAGATGACTGAGAAAGGCTGAGGAGTTTATAATAAACCAAAGCAACATTATTTTGGAATGTGAATTTGAAGCAGTCTTTTGTGTAGTAACACAATGAGATAAACAACATCAAGAGAAAAGATTTTTTTCAAAGTCCCTCTCTGCCTGTCTCTTTTGGTTTATTTTATCTATTCCTCAAGAATTTTCAAGATGTGCTACAAAAGCCCCAAACTCAATAAATTGGTCTCCGGTGTACTGTTCAACCGCAGCCGTTCTTTTGTGGCAGGAGAAACAAAAAACGAGCTTGCCAAGGTCATGGCCATGGTCAATAAAATAATCATTGAAAGAGATGGGGAAGGGTGGCCTTGGAACAAGTGTCAGCTTGAGCTATTGTGCGATGATCAATAAATCTGTCTGCTAGGCAGTTGCCAGTCAAAATAATCCCTCTGGGGGGGATAGATATATATTTTAATATACATTGTTTTGCAAATCCCTCTGTTTGATATTTTCAAAACCCTTGAAGAAACTTGTTAGGAAGTAAGAGCTGCACAAGAGATAGGATGGAGTTGAGAAAAGAAATTGTCTAATTCACTGATACATTTGAGATGTGCTGACTTAAAAATGCACATACAAATCTTGCATAGGGGTTTTCCCCTTTGCATTCTAATGAATGTAGCAGTTCTGTGTGCACATATGGGTGCTCATTCTAAACTCACTAATGTCAATTGACTTACAAGAGTATAATGCTGCTTAGGAATCCACTATTAGTATAGCTTCCCCCTTATCTTAAATGAATGGAAAAGCCATGCAGTCTTTCTGTGTGTTCATTACGCAGTATATTACAGTTTGGAGGAGTTTGCAGGAGAGGTCTGCAGAGAAGAGTAGAGTTGTATTGTCGAAGGCTTTCACGGCCGGAATCACTTGGGTGCTGTGTGGTTTCCGGGCTGTATGGCCGTGTTCTAGCAACATTCTCTCCTGACGTTTCGCCTGCATCTGTGGCTGGCATCTTCAGAGGATCTGATCCTCTGAAGATGCCAGCCGCAGATGCAGGCGAAACGTCAGGAGAGAATGCTGCTAGAACACGGCCATACAGCCCGGAAACCACACAGCAGCCAAGAATGGAGTTATTACATCCCTTGATCTAGAAACTATACTCCTATTGATGCAGCCCAGAATTGCACTGGCTTTCCTGGCTGCTGCATCACACTGCTGGCCCATGTTCAGTTTGTGGTCTACTAAGACTCCCCGATCCCTTCCACATGTCCTGTTGTTAAGTCAGGTGTCACACATCTTATACCTATGGATTTCATTTTTTTTTCTGCCCAAGTGTAGTATCTTACATTTATCTCTGCTGAAATTCATTTTGTTAGTTTTGGCCAGCTCTTTAATCTGTCCAGGTCATTTTGAATTCTGACCGTGTCCCCTGGGCTACTAGCTACCCCTCTTAATTTGCTGTCATCTGCAAATTTGATTAGCATGCCCTCTATTTCATCATCCAAGTCTTTAATAAAAATATTGAATAGCACTGGCCCAGGACAGAACCCTGCGGCACGCCACAAGTCACTTCTCCTCAGGATGAAGATGAGTCCTTTGGGTTTGGTCAGTCAATCAATTACAAATCCATCTAACAGTAGTATTGTCTTACCAACATTTTGTTAGCTTGCTTGCAAGAATGTCATAGTGGACCTTGTCAAAGGTCCTAATTAAGTCAAGGTATGCTTCATTCACAGCATTCTGTTTGTCTACCAAGCTTGTCACTCTATCAAAAAAGAATATAAGATTAGTCTGACATGACTTGTTTTTGAGAAACCCATGTTGAATTTAGTGATCATGGCGTTCCCTTCTAAATGCTTACAGACTGTATTGTCAAAGGCTTTCATGGCCAAAATCACTGCGGTGTTGTGGGTTTTCCGGGTTGTATGGCCATGTTCCAGTAGCATTTTCTCCTGATGTTTCACCTGCATCTGTGGCTGGCATCTTCAGAGGATCTGATGGTAGTAAAGCAAGGAGAATATACATACCTGTGGAATGTCCAGATTGGGAGAAAGGACTGTTTGCATTGATTAAAAGTGTTAATTTGCAAGCATATTTTGCATGTGTCAAGTGGAATCCACCCATTTTAGCATATGTATGTAACAATGAAGTTGCATAATCAATTAGTGAGGGCATCTGCATAGCAATTGCCTGGCATTTTAATCCATTTGATTCCTTTCCACAGAGAGACATCCTGTGTCTGGGTGGTGTTCACTAACTAATCTATGAAAATGAATAAAATTTGGCTACCAGTACTTAAAAACACTTGAATCAAGACAATGGTTAGTGAACACCGCCCAGACACAGGATGTCTCTCTGTAGGAAGCAATTAAATGGATTGAAATACTAGGCAACTGCTATGCAGATACCCTCATTAATTGATAATGCAACTTCATTGTATTCCTGAACTACCTCTATGTATTTTGTGCTGAATTCCCCCTACTGCATCTTCTGTTCCATTTCCCCTGGTTGAGCATAGTTTTGGGAAAAGACTGAGGCAAAGGAGATGTTAAGTAGTTTTGCCTTTTCTATATCCCTTCTTAGCATTTTACCATCTTCTCCACACAGTGACCCTATCATATCCTTTTTCTATCTTTTGCTATAGACATAGTCCAAAATGTCTTGTTTATTGTTTTAAACCCCTATGGCAAGCCTAAGCTTTTTTTCTTTTCTTTTTTGCACTTCAGCTTTTCTGACTTTCTCCCGACATGTCCTGGCTATTTGTTTGAATTCCACTTAGGTGATTTCTTCCTTTTTCTATTTCTTGTATATGTTCCTTTGGAACATGTAGCTCAGTTGAAAGGTCTTTAGACATCCATCTTGGTTTCCTTAGACATCTCCCGTTTTTCCTCCTCACTGGAACTGTGTGAAATGGTGCTTTCAATATCTCACTTTTACTGAAATCAACTTTCCTAAAAGCTAGAATGTGTATCTATACTTGGCATCCACTTTCCACTTTGTAACAAATTCCAGTAGAATATGATCACTCCCACCCTAGGATCCGACCACTTCCACCCTATTAACCAGGTCACCATTGTTGGTTCAGAGCAGATCTAAAATAGCCAATTTCCTTGTTGCCTCTTTATTTTTCTGGACCATGAAAGTGTTGCAAAATAAGTGAGGAATTTGTTGGACCTTATACGCAAAGTTTGACTCCCAACAAATATCAGGAAAATTGAATTCTCCCATTACTACTACTTCTATCCTTTCTGAAAGTTTCACAAAATATGTAAATGGAATGACTGGTGGGCTTGTGTTCCACAGTTATACCCTGCTCACATGATGCTAGAACAGAACAATCCTTTATATGATATGACAAACTTTCCACTTCAATTATTATGATCAGATATGTGAAAATATAGGACAATTTAATATGTTTACTGAATGCTTTCCCAACATGGTTCTGTACACATAACAATATAGGTATCGGCTCAACAATATTGTTGAGCCGATAGGGAACAGTGACCACAATGCTGTCAGATTCAGTATCTCAGCATGCGAACAAATGGCAACTACTAATGTAGTTACATCTACTTCTTTAGAAAGGGAAATTTCTCAAAGATGAGGGGGATAGTGCGCAGGAAGCTGAAAGGGAAAATCAAGAGAGTCAAACTGTCCAGGATGCTTGGAGGTTATTTAAAAACACAGTAATAAAAGCTCAGCTGGAATGTGTTCCACAGGTTAGAAAAGGCAGCACCCAGTCCAAAAGAAAGCCACCATGGTTAACAAGAGAGGTTGAGGAAATTATCAGAAAAAAGAAAATGTCTTTTAGAAAATGGAAGTCCAGTTTGACTGATGAAGAATATGAGAGGGAACACAAATGATGGCAAAAGAGAAGCAAGTTAGCTGTAAGGGAGGCAAAAAAGGATTATGAGGAATGCATGGCTGCGAACATCAAGACCAGCAACAACCAGTTCTTCAAGTACATCAAAAGCAGGAAGCCAGCAAGGGAAGCGGTAGGCCCGTTAGATGACAAAGGAACAAAGGGTGTGCTAAAAGATGGCAGGGAGATTGCAGAGAAGCTGAATGAATTCTTTGCATCTGTCTTCACCCAAGAGGAGGTGAGGAACATTCCTGCACCTGAACCAAGCTTCTTAGGAGGCGAATCCGAGGAACTAGCGAAGATAGTGGTAGACAAGGAAGAAGTTCTGGCAGCCATTGATAAACTAAATGTTACCAAATCCCCTGGCCCAGATTGCATTCACCCAAGAGTTCTTAAAGAGCTCAAGCATGAAATTGCTGATCTTCTCACTTTAATATGCAACTTATCCCTGAAATCAGGCTCCATCCCTGAAGACTGGAAGATGGCCAATGTCACACCAATCTTTAAGAAAGGATCTAGGGGGGACCCGGGAAATTACAGGCCAGTCAGTTTCTGTTCCTGGTAAATTAGTAGAATCTATCATTAAAGATAACATTATAAAACATGTAGAAAAGCAAGACCTGCTGAGAAAGAGTCAGCATGGCTTTTGCAGAGGCAAATCCTGTCTTACAAACTTACTAGAGTTCTTTGAGGGTGTAAACAGGCATGTGGACAGGGGTGAACCGGTGGACATTGTCTACTTGGATTTCCAAAAGGCTTTTGACAAAGTTCCTCACCAGAGACTGTTGAGAAAACTCAGCAATGAAGGAATAAGAGGGGAAGTCCTCCTATGGATTAAAACTGGTTGAGAAACAGGAAACAAAGAGTGGGTGTAAATGGGAAGTTCTCACAATGGAGAGATGTCGGGAGTGGTGTCCCCCAAGGATCCGTTTTGGGACCAGTGCTCTTTAACCTATTCATAAATGACCTGGAAGTAGGGGTGGGTAGCGTGGTGGCCAAGTTTGCAGATGATACCAAATTAGGTAGGGTGGTGAGAACCACAAAGGATTGCAAAGAGCTCCAAGCGGACCTTGATAAATTAGGTGAGTGGGCTCAGAAATGGCAATTGCAGTTCAATGTAGCAAAATGTAAAGTGATGCACATAGGGGCAAAAAATCCAAACTTCACATACACGCTACAGGGGTCAGTGCTATCAGTCACAGACCAGGAAAGGGATTTAGGCGTCTTAGTTGATAGTTCCATGGGAATGTCAACTCAATGCATGGCAGCTGTAAAAAAGGCAAACTCTATGCTGGGGATAATTAGGAAAGGAATTGATAATAAAACTGCAAAGATTGTCATGCCCTTATATAAAGCAGTGGTGCGACCACACTTGGAGTACTGTGTCCAGTTCTGGTCGCCGCATCTCAAAAAGGATATTGAGGAGATAGAAAAAGTGCAGAGAAGGGCAACAAGGATGATTGAGGGACTGGAGCACCTTCCCTATGAGGAGAGGCTGCAGCGTTTGGGACTCTTTAGTTTGGAGAGGAGGCGGCTGAGGGGGGATATGATTGAAGTCTACAAAATTATGCATGGGGTAGAAAATGTTGACAGAGAGAAATTTTTCTCTCTTTCTCACAATACTAGCACCAGGGGGCATTCATTGAAAATGCTGGGGGGAAGAATTAGGACTAATAAAAGGAAACACTTCTTCACGCAACGTGTGATTGGTGTTCGGAATATGCTGCCACAGGAGGTGGTGATGGCCACTAACCTGGATAGCTTTAAAAGGGGCTTGGACAGATTTAAGGAGGAGAAGTCGATCTATGGCTCCCAATCTTGATTCTCCTTGATCTGAGATTGCAAATGCCTTAGCAGACCAGGTGATCGGGAGCAACAGACGCAGAAGGCCATTGCGTTCACATCCTACATGTGAGCTCCCAAAGGCACCTGGTGGGCCACTGCGAGTAGCAGAGAGCTGGACTAGATGGACTTTGGTCTGATCCAGCTGGCTTGTTCTTATGTTCTTATGTTCTTATGTAGGTACTGGGCAGTAAGGATTCAAGCTTGCTGCTTCATTTTGTCTTATGTGCTCTGGGCCAATGAAAGCACGTAAGCTATGTGTGTACAAACTGAATGCACACAGGCCATGTCCCTGTAACTGGGAATATTTGAAGAGCAGTATTGCTTATTAGTGGGGTGGAGACTGCTATGTCTAATTTGTGCATACACAAGCCTTGCACTTATGGTGGCAAGGGCAAATTTCTCAGCAAGGTATGGTCCAGGATCTTCTCAGTTTGAAACAAAGTTTAAAAAGCAACAAGGCTAAAAGTCAGTGATCAGACTTTGATGACAAGCTTTTTGTCTCTCAGGCTGCTTCCGCTCAAGTCACCGAAAGCATTTTAAAAACTTTTTAGATCCCTCCTCCCAAATAACATGATTCTTGTTCCCACATACCCTTGAAATTATTCCTGGTCACCATTTTGTGTTTTCCTAGTTCCCCCCCCCCCCAGTTCATTGACAAATCAATGCTTCTATGATTTGCAGCCTCATGCTGCAATTTCTTGAGTTTTCTGTAGCTGATGCTTTGAAGATTAAGCAATCTCCCCACCAAAATCACAAAAATACTCTAAAATTCTCCACAAGCAGGGCAAGGGGGTTCTGCAGGCAAGGAATGAGATTACAAAATGGCACCAATGAGGAAGTGCCAATAAGGTAGAAAGATATGGGAAACATCTTAAAGAGACAGCATGGGCAAATGAAGCTTTAAAAAAATGTTTAAGCCAGAGAATGGTCAATTCTGCACAACACAAATAAGATGTTTTCAGGTTGCAAAATAAAATGTTTTGGAGTGGAATTCCAAACAGTTTTTCTCCCAAAATGTTTGTCAAACATTTTATTTTTCCTGAAAATGTTTTATTTTGAAAACACTAAAATGAGGATTTTTTTCCTTAAAATGTTTTCTGCTTGCTGTGCAAAGAACAGGAAATGCCCCAGGAGCATTCATTTAAAAATGTGTTGAGGTTACAAATAAAACGTTATGGGATAAAAACAATGCAGAACTCTGTGGAGGAAATACTTTATTTCCTGGCTCAAAATGTTTTAAAGTGTCTGTGTGGAAAAGGCCTCAGACAAGAGCGATCTGAACCTAGTCTTGATATTAGTACACAAATTGCACCTATACTCCCCCATCTATCCAGAGTGATAACTTAAACTGTAAATAATAGAACACATTCACCAAGGATGTCCTGTTTTCTGCATTAACCAAAGGATATCTAGAGCCAGAAGGATGTGAGATGTAAAATATGAACTGCTTATGTATATACTTCTTCTCATGTATGTTGTTCTTTAAATATTAGCAAGGGGGAATATATAATGTTCCATAGTAGTAGTACTCTCATTGTTCCATAGTAGTAGTACTCTCCTCTCATTGGTTCTTCTGATACTACTGAAACATTGCTGAGAAACTAAGAAACTATTCTGATTTAGTGACTACTTTACTGACCGTGATAAGTTCTTTGCTTTTGTTCTTTCCCCTCTTGGCAAGTTATATGCACTATATACACAACTGTTGAATTGTTAGATGAAGAAACATCAGATCAGATGAACATCAGATTAGAACATTCTATTCATGTCTGATAGCTGTAGAGAACATGACTCATGGCAAAACAAATACATTTAATAAAAACTACACTAGTCCAAAAGATAGCCACAGGTGTAGAGTATGGCTTGATTAAATGTCTAGAAACAAACATTTAATTTCTTATTTGTATTGATTTTATAGTAGTAACTGTATACACTATGGGTAGCTGCCTCAAAGCAATATTCACGGAGTTGTACTTTTTAGCAGAGAAATAGTATCAAAACTGTAGTCAGACAAAGGACTACAGCTTAAAATTAGGTTTATTTTTTCTTGTTCTAGCCCCATATTTATTTTCTACTAGTGGTACCTGGCCACACGTTGCTGTGGGTTATTGTGGTGAAATGGGAAAGGAACAGTAGCAGCAAATCAATTGCAGAGGCCAGCAGTACTCATGGAAACGCGTAGCCTGATACTGTGCGATGTCATTGATGTGTATGACCACATTCCTGGGGGTGGGGAATGGAAAGGCACCCCTCCCGCACATCTAGGCTGGCTGGTCATGATCCTTTACCTGGGAGTATGTGTGGTTGGTGACAATGGGTGTCGCTTCTGAGTAAAGCCTCTGAGGGGCGCCATTCAAAGTATGTCACGGTTGCTTTACCGAGCTTGCTCCTGAGTAACGCATGCCTGGTTTTCTGAACTGTAACCGCAGTATTCAGGGAATCTAGGCTGGCTGGCCCCTCCCTCCTGTCCCTTGCATGCCACCCCTCACTCTCTCCCCTTCCTCATTTTTCTTCCCTTGCATGCCACCCCTCCCCCTTCCTCCCTTCCCTCTCCCTCCACTAGGGTGGGTGGATGCTGGGCCCCCTCACCTCCCTTGCATGCCACCCCTCACTCTCTCCCCTCCCTCACTTCTCTTCCCTTGCATGCCTCCCCCTCTGTCCCTTCCCTCTCCCTCCCTGTCTTCCCTTGCATGCCACCCTTCCCCCTCCCTCCCCTCCCTTTGCCTCCGCTAGGGTGGGTGGGTCATATCCAGATACTGGGCGCCCTCCCTCCCCTCCCTTGCATGCCACCCCTCCCTCTCTCCCCTCCCTCACTTCTCTTCCCTTGCATGTCTCCCCCTCCATCCCTTCTCTCTCCCTCCCTCCAGCTGTCTTTTACATTCAAGCTCGTTCAATATGGGTGTGGAATATGGGTGAGGAAGTAGTTAAGTGGTGGTTGGATGTGAGGGTGTGAGGATGAGCTGAATGTGTATGAGAGTATGTGTGTTGTGTGGTAGTAGTGGGTGAGGCACAGAGAGTGAAAGGTTCGTGCATGTGAGGGGAAGGAACCCCACCTGACATCTCACATGGCAACGTGTGTATGTGTTTCACTTCCACTCGAGTTATTACTATGTACTGTTTTCACTGCTCATATCTGGCCATCTGAGCGAACATTCTAAGGGTGACAGTTACACACAGCCAGCTTCATGTCCTTCACCATAGAGCACCAGGAAAAGGTGTTTTACCTGGGCCAGGTGTGAAATTTCAGGTATGTGAAAATCTAAAAAACACTCTTGCCTGGCTGACTGCAGTGGCTGGAAATTTTCAGAGAAATTGGCCCAGCAGTTCCTGTGCTAGACCATCAGGAACAAACTCACGGTTTTATTTTTATATATCACCTCCAAATTTTCACAGGACATCCCTCCCCATTCTGGGCAGGTAATTGGACCTTCAAATCACCGAAAGTCCATACCCGAGCCAGGTAAAACGTCTTTTTCCTGGCACACCAGGCCATGAAGCTGGCTGTGTTTAACTATCACCCTTAGAATGTTCGTGCAGCATGTCTGTGGCCTGAGGGCTTGGTATGCCCTTAGAATTTTCGCACAGATGGCCAGAGATGAGCATTGAAAACAGTAAATAGGTAATACTGTTAGGTAATACGAGTGGAAGTGAAACACATACACACTTTGCCATGTGAAACGTCAGGTGGGGTTCCCCCCCTCACACGCAGGTAACTTTCACTCTCTGTGCCTCACCCACTACTACCACACAACACACATACTCTCATACACATCCAGCTCATCCTCACACACCTCACTCTGCCCTCCCTCACATCCAACCACCACTTACCCACTTCCTCCCCCATATTCGCCACAGCTCTCTTTCACTAAAAGCAAGCTGGAGTTTGCCTTTTTCTTCTATGAAAATCCATGGGGTAGGGGTAAACCAACACTACCAGCTCCGCTTCTTTTGCACATGGCCCTTTAAGAACACAGGGAGCTGGCCTCAATCTGAGCGCCTCACCACCCTGCCTCTGCTGCCTGACTGGGATAGCCTGCTTGCCCCAGTTCTGCCTTACCCAAGCCAGGACTGTGCATCTCAACCAGCCTCATGGACAGAGAGATTCGCACTCTGGACAGTTCCATTGTGGAATGGAAATGGTTACCTTATACCAGGGGTCTTCAAACTATGGCTCTCCAGATGTTCATAGACTACAATTTGTATGAGCCCTACCACTTGGCCATGCTGGCAGGGGCTGATGGGAATTGTAGTCCATGAACATCTGGAGGGCCATAGTTTGAAGACCCCTGCCTTATACTAAAAAAAAGACACCACCATATAAAGATGTGCATTGAAAAGGGAAAGAGGGATTCCATTTGACCACCCCAAAAGGCTATGATGGGGATCATTGGACCTGAATGGACATCTGTGTGGGTTGCAGACTGTGATGAGAGGGACAATTGCCACAGCAATGCGTGATAGATAGATAGATAGATAGATAGATAGATAGATAGAGAGAGAGAGAGAGAGAGAGAGAGAGAGAGAGAGAGAGAGAGAGAGAGAGAGAGAGGACTATTGTTGGTAGTGATTTGTAATTCAGTACTAGTTCTCTGTTTTTAAACTCTGAATATGATCAAGTTCCTCCCCTGAAACTAGTGTGACACATAGATGATTCTGCACACACAGGAGTGAAGACAGGAAAGGCAAACATAGTTAGGAAGGGCTCACTGTTTTTGCCATTTTTATTGAATTTACTTTATTGAATTTCATTAATATGGCCACGGCAATGGACAACCAGATTTTGGTCCAGAGCAGCGATCCCCAACCGGGGTTCTGCAGTACCTGGGGTGCTGTGAGCACCTCCCAATGGTATCATTGGAACACTACCGGCCCCCTCCCTTCCCCCCCACTCCATTGCTGCCCCTTGGCCTGGCCCTGCCAGGCTGCTCGTTCAGCCAGCAGAGAAGGGCAGCCCGCAGCAGGTTCCCAGCTCAGCCTCTGCTGGCTGAAGGAGCAGCCTGCCATGGGCCACCCTTCAGCCCAGTTCCGCCAGGCTGCTCCTTCAACTGGCAGAGGAGGGTGGTGGCAGTCCCAGGCAGCCTGGCAGGGCTGGGTCGAAGGGCAGCCCATGGCAGGCTCCCAGCCCAGCCTCCGCTGGCAAAGGTAAGTGGGGCATGGGGGTGTGGGGGTGGGGTGGGCAGTTGTTATTTTCCCTCAATACACCTCTGCCCCCACCCCAAACCATGCCACCCTGCCTTACCAGAACCCTCACCTTTCTGCCCTTTCCCACCTCATGCCTCTCTGTTCCACACTCCCCCACCCAAACCCACACCTCTCAACCCTTCCCCACCCCAATACTCACCTTAAATCCCTTCCCCACTCCTACCCATACCTTCCAACCCTCACCCACCCTAATACTCACCTGCCAACCCCCATCCCAACCCTTACCTTTCTTTCCTCCCCCACCCCAAGTCTCACCTTGCCACCCTGCCCCACCAGAACCCTCACCTTTTTGTCCTCCCCCTCCTCAAGCTTCTCTGTTCCACCCTCTCCCAATCTGCCACCCCAAACCATCCCTTTCAACCCTCCTGCCATCCTCTTCACCCTCCCCATATCCTCAATTTCCAACTTACACCAAGCCACACCTCTCTGACTCCCAAGCCACTGACCTAGAATCAGGTAAGTGTCACACTCTAAGAAAGGGGTGTAGAATCCACTACAGCTCCACTAAAGCCCATTGTGTGTGTGCCCCCTCGGGAAAACTCAGATTTTGCCCCGGGCTCCATTTTTCCTTTATACCTCTCTGGGGGTTGGCAAGCAAGGGGTACTGTGAGGTGAAGGTGGGGTGTGACAAGCAGGGCACTGGGAGGGAAGGTGGGGGTAGCAAGTAGGGGCACTGGGAGGGAAGGTGGGGGGTGGCAGGGGCATACCGCCCACGGGGTACAATGAGATATGAAGAGCAACATCAAAAAGGTTGGGAAACACTGATCCAGAGTGTAGAGAAATCACAAACTTGAATAGAGTTCTAAATTCTGAATATACAGAATTTCTCATATTACAGTTGTGCCATTGAGTAACTGTAATGAAAATCTGCTGCTACAATGTTGCTGTTATGGGTCAAGAACACCAGAGAATGTTCTCTTTTATATGAACTTGAAGGGAAGAGAGAAAACACTCTTTAGAACTTTAATTGTACCCTTCTTAATTCCTCAAAGCTTTCTTACAGTTGTGTCAAGTATGTCAGCTCTGATTGGCCATCTTCCCTTCAGAGTTTGAAGCACTGAAAGACATCAGCAAACACATAATACCTGAGATTCCTAGGACTTAATTGGTTGCCTTCTGCATGTAATGTATTTTGTCACCAAATCACATTTTCTGTCCCCTGGACCCACCCAGTTCATATAAGACCTTAAACATGCACCTGTAATGCTGATGATGACTCTTTTTAAATATATATATATATATATTGTTGTTAGTTTTCTCCACTTGTGTTTATGTCATCCAGATTATTCATTCCCTAGAAAGCATTTTGAGTAAGGATCCCTTTAATATTCGGCATCCAGCATTCACAAATTTTCTGACTAGCAGGAGGAGCAATTGCCCTGACCTTTGCCTAAAGAAAAGAGAGCACTCTGAAAGCAGCATTGCACTGGTAATAAAGGGCTGGTAGTTGAACGAAAACCACTGGTTCCGTACTTATCCTCCAACTGTGACTTAGTCTCACTCTTTTGCCTTTTTTTGTGACAGAATGGAGACTTTGAAATAAAAAAGTTTAAAGCATGAAAGCTGAACTAGAGTCTATGCTGCTCAGTGTATAGCATTTGATGCTGAAGGTGACTTATATTTCTATCAGTCAACCATGTGAAGTGAAATATACCTGCACTGGATTAGGACAAAGAAATATATTGGATGGTATCTTCCATAGCTACAAGCATGGACAGACAATTTGACTTTAACCTGTCAAGCAGCATCCTGTACTTTTTCAGAATAAACCTTAAAAGGGACACTAGCTGAAATTTACTTCTGCATATATGAAGTTGCTAACATAGATCCAACCAAACAGTTCTCCCAGTGGAATTACATATCCATTGCTGAAGGTGAACAGTGATATCTAGTGATTTCTTTCTCATATTGCAGTCCCACCATTCTGGCCCTCGGGGACAAAATACTGTGCAGCTCGATGGGCTGCAGCCAAATGGGGAAGGGTGACACTACTGCTTTACAAAGTGTGCTGATGATTGGCAGTCAGCTATGGGTGAAATAGTGAGCTGATGCTCTGAAGCAACTGTTTCTTGGACTGAATAATGCCTAGTCTCTCACTCTAGCCTCTCCTATAGGTTCCTTACACCTCAACCACCTATAATCAAATAAAAAGGGGACACAGACTTTGAATGTAAGCCATGTGATCCCTGTGTCTCTTATTTGGAAACATGCTGGACCAAGGCTGCAGTTATCTGAGAGGTAAATAGAGATCATATTTTCTTAAATATTTGACTTCTATTTATGCACTTTTTATTGCATCGATATTCTGCCCTTCCCCCTGTGATCCCAGGGCAGCTTCCAAGGTATAAATACGCTGTTAAAAATGATATACCCCAATCCCATAAAAGCTCCCAATTATGCTAAAACCAGTTAATCCATGAAACTATAACACTTAAAAACCTCTAACAATACACACAGTGGAGATGAAGGGGAGCGGTGGAATAACTGTAGCAGCCTCAACTGTAAGCCTGGTGGAACACGTCTGTCTTGCAGGCCCTGCAGAATTGCATCATGTCCCACAAGACCTGGGTCTCATTAGACAAAGTGTTGTACCAGGTAAGTGCCAGGGCTAGAAATGCCCTGGCCCTGGTCAAAGCCAGCCTGACATCTTTTGAGCCAGGGATCCCCAGTAAGTTGTTGTTCGCTGATTACAGCACCCTTCAGGGGACATACTGGGAGAGGCAATCCTACAAGTTCGATGGCCAGAGACTATTTAGGGCTTTGAAGGTAAGCACCAAAACTTACCTAATTTGGTATTCCACCTGGAGCCAATGCAGCTGGTGGAGCACAGGTTGAATATACGTCCACCACAGGATCTTGGTCCAAGCTGCTAAATTTTGTACCAGCTGGAGTTTCCAGAGCAGGCTCCTTTCCAAAGCTATAAAATCACTACTCAAAAGGGTGGGGGTACTCTTCTTAAGATGAGGCTGGCTTACCCCCTCCTATCCTGTAAAGTTCCATGAGATATGATTGGCTGACAATCACTCGGATTTGCATGAAGCCAAAATCAAAAGGATTAGTTAGGAGCCCTGGAGAAGGGGCAGGTTTTCAAAGCATGGTTTCCACAGCGGGATACACACCACTATTTCTAAGCAAGAATTTGAGAAGAAGAATTAGTTTTTATATCCCACTTTTCTTTACTGCAAGGCGTCTCAAAGTGGTTTACAATCATCTTCTCCTCCCCCCCCCCCCTCACAACAGGCATCTTGTGAGGTAGGTAAGGCTGAGAAAGTTCTGTGAGAATTATGACTAGCACAAGGTCACCCAGCAGGCTTCATGTGGAGAAGGGGAGAATCAAACCTGGTTCACCAGATTAGAATCTGCCACTCATGTGAAGGAGTGGGGAATCATACCTGATTCCCCATATCAGAGTCCACTGCTCAAAACCAGTACACTACTCTGGCTCTCCAAAGGTCATTTTATGCTAATGGGAGCTATCAATGGAAGAAGAAGGGTCTTTGGGGTGATTGTCTCTCCTTCTGCAGAGTCTTACTTGGCCCCCTCTAGTCCTGGGGGTTTTCTGCTCCACAAGGGCAACATTTTGGGAATGGAAGTGTTGTGTGGAGGTGGGGGCAGGACCAGTGTGCTCATGCCCACTGTCCTCTCTACACATAGGTTGAATGGATGGAGAGATCATGTGTACAGGTCTCGTCTCTGTTTTTCATTCACACCTGTCGCAAATAGAAACATTTTCAGATGAAGTTTATTTAACTGAATTTTATTTTGAAAAAATAACTTAGAACCTTAACCCAGGCAGGTTTTTAAAAAGTAATTTAAAGAAATATCATACTAGTATAAGAGAATCATACAAATTCAAATATTTAGGGAGAAAACCCAGAAAGGAATGAAGTAGATTCCTTGAACATTACTACTACTGCCACCCACCCACTCGGCCCCCACAAAAAAGTAAATATTTCCGTTTAGTGTACCCATGGATTAATTATCATTATGTACACAGGTTGTAGCAGTTTCTATACCATTTATATACTACTGATACATCAAGTTTTATTCATATGCATAATACTGATATATTGAGTCACAGATAATGTTACAATATGAACATTTAATGGAAAAGATGATGCAACCCCCCCCCCCTAAAAATATAACAGAAATAATTCAAAAACCACAAGATAGGACTTTTCAGATTAAAACATCAGGGATAGAATTAGAAATAGTCCCTGTTTTCAACTTCCACCTATTTAGTTGGTCTTCTGAATAAATCCTATGCATGTACAAACTATGCACATAATCTTTTTCCATGAGCTGCAATAATACAAAATATAGATCATAAAGAGAGAGGCTATGTGTGAACAGCTTGCACACACACATACACTATGTTCAGAAGGAACAGTCAACACTGGGAGTTGATAGTGGGGCCAGTCGGGTGCAATTTCACCCCCCTCTTGTGTGCAATTTGTAACCATCTATACAAGACCAAACAAGACCAAGAACATTCAAGAGGTGTGAGTGCCTTTCTAGTCATGTCTGTCTCTGACTCATCCTTTGAAAGTAGAAATAATCTGAAGTGGAAGGGAAATCAGTTGTGGGTCATACCATGACAGCTAACACTGTAAACAAATTTTTTTTTCATGTATCACCTCTGATTTACCCACTGGGAGGTCACTGTGGCAGCAGTTCCTTGTCATGTGTACTTAAAAGCCATGCATTTTACAGGAAGACAATAATTGGGTGATAATGTTTGTTCTGTAGAATTATCAGTGGAGCACCATACATACAGACATTTTGCTGCATTAATCAGTACCACATGCTTATTTTGAGTTTATTACATATTAATGATGCAAAAAATCTACACCATTTTTATGGCTGAATGCATAATTTCCTCTTCATAGCTCAGAATAAAAAGGATTGTTTTAACCCACAAGCAAAAATGGCTCTGTGATCAATGCTCTAAACCCATTCTAAATTGTGGAAAAAGCAGCCTTGCACAGAAAACTTTTAAAGTATATTACAGCACATTCCTCAATGGACTTTGAGGGATAAGATTTAGGATTGCAATAAAATATTGTCCAGATTTGCGTAGCTAAAAGGACAGAATCACTGCAGAAGGAAATGAAAGGCCTCTTAGAAATAATTATTTGCTTTCTGCACAAGATGCTATGATATTTAATTCTCCAAAACACCTAGAGCAAGACCTGAAGACACTGAATACTGCATGGAAAGAGGCTGAAATGCTCGCCCAAGACCAGAAATGCTGGAGAGCCCTAGTTGCCCAATATGCTACTTAGCATGGGAGGATCTAACAAACTAATTTATAGTGAAGACTGGCAGTATTGGTGTGGACTGTTGTAAGCCATTCTGAACTCATACAAGCTACTTGGAAGTGAGCTTTCACACAGAAAGATTAACTTGGGAAGGTGTTGCATGCTACCAAATGTCAATTAATTTTTACCACTTATCAGCTGCTGATGTGTGGTAAATGTGTAGCAAAATGGTCACTGGTATGAACTCCTTCTGTCTAACCATCTGGAATGCTGTAGAGTTTTGTCACATTCAACTCTGTTTAGGTGGGCTCAGAAAAGTATTTCTTTGCTTTAAAAATGTATGCAGAAACTTTTTTTTATTTTATATGCTCAGAGCATATTAAAACTAGCATTAATCTTGTTTTGAGGCCTGTACTGCCAGTGCTGGCTATTGTCACTCAATTCTTTTCAACCTGTACATTTAAGAAAAAAAATATTCTCCTAACAAAGGAACCAAAAGTCTCCAGTGCTATCTTCCCTTCCTGCCCAAATCAGTTGTGTGTTTGTGTGCGTGTGTGTGTGTGTAATATTTGATCTCAGTGTTTCATTGAGGTTGCACTATAGATGTCCTCAGAAATGCACCCTTCACTGTTATTCATATGGTTAATCCAAAGTTGAGTATAGAACTAAATCTTCTGACTCAAAGAAATCTGCCTTTGATTCATTGGGAAGTCTTGAAACCCTTTAACAACTTCAGGCAAGTCGTTATCTTTCCTATCATTCATTTCTGTCCTTTTCAGGGTTGTTGTGAGGTTAAATGGGGTGACCCCATAGAAGTCACCATGATGCTTCCTTGAGTAAGGCAGAATATAAATATGATATACATTACTGAGTTGAACTTATCTCATGTTTAGTCGTGGGGGTTGGTTTTACACTCAGCTTTTCTCTACCTTTAAGGAGCCTCAAAAGGGGCTTACAAACTCCCTCTCTTCCTCTACCCACAACAGACAACTTGTGATTTAGGTGTGACTGAGGGAGATCTGACAGAACTGTGACTAGCCCAAGGCCACCCAGCAGGCTTCATATGTAGGAGTAAGGAAACAAACCTGGTTCTTCCAACTAGAGTCCGCTACTCTTATCCATTAAGCCACTTTGGAAGACAATACAATAATGAAAAAGGAAAACAAACAACAGCAAATAGAAAAAGTGTTTTATTAAAAAAAAACTGCCATGGCAATTCCTACAGAGGAAGATAGCAAAGGAATGCAGTTTTTTAACTGAACACTCCTTGACAGATTCAATAATCAGGGGAAAGCCTTAATTGATGACACTTCATTAGCATAATGAGTTGAAGCTGGGAAAAGAGAGTCCCTTATTAATTAATCAAGCAAAGCACGGACTGTTTCAGTCTCCCACACTCTGCCATTTTCTATTAATCAAGAGAACATGTATAAAACTCATTTGAATTCACCATGTGTCGAATATCAGTCTGGGGGAAATTTGTTGGCAATGAGGTATACTCAAGTGAACCCACTTACGTAGAAACTGTGCACGTCAGCCGTTCACATCCAAGAGCCTAAATTACTATCACACAGGGCATCATGATAATATTTCAAAAAGACTGCCTCTCAATCACTTTAGAAAGGCAAAAAAAATTGGCTTCATCTCCATCTTAAAATTGGTTACCTTGCTGCAGGTGGTTTCTCCTATCACACTGGACAGTGAGTATAAAATCAAAATTATGAAATCATCTGCCACTTGCTGTCATAATAACCACTTTGCAGCACGCATGCATTGTTTTTGCTAAAAGTTGTGCTGCTGGTTTTCATCACCTGCGCACCTGCGAAGCCCAAACATGAATAAGGAGGTCAGTACTGAAGCCCTTCTACAAAAGTGGGACTATAGGTCTAAGCTTGAATGTAGGCGATTTTTCTGGAAATGATTCAGTCTGTTATTAATAGCCCAGTCCAAAGTGCTCAGGCAGACGGGGACAGTACTGCTTCTGTGCTGCTGCACTGCCTTCTGAAGATTTCCAGGCAGCAAGGCAAGGCATCAAGGCTCTTGAAAACCCTGGCTGCTTCAAAAAAAACCATAGCCAAAAACAGTGTCATGCCACCCTTTCAAGTGGTGAAACCCCAGGTGGCCTAATCGGCATTCCCAGCTCCAAAGGCTGGGTGGAACCTGAATAAGGTTAGTTCCACCCTCAGAAATGCCCCAGACTGCCTGAAGCTGCGCTAGCATCCTCCTAGATGCCAACATAGCTGTTGGGGCCAACCTCTCTTCCAGGTTGGACACTGCTGAGCCAGTAAGAGAGGTTGACCCCAAGAGCTACACTGGCCCTATGTTGGGCCCTGCCAAGCCTGGAAGAGAGGTTGGCCCCAAGAGTTGTCTAAATGTCACTAAATGTCACTAAAATGTGGGCTTTTTCCCTGAAGTCATGTGCAAGTTGTCTCCTGCTAGCTGTGCGGAGCTCAGGAGCTGAGGAGAAGTCTTATTTTTCCTGCCTTATTGTTAAAGCCTCTTGTCAGTTTCTTCTGCTGCTGGTATCCAGCATTTTGTGCTGCAGGGATTCTCCATGAACGCAGTTATTTGATGAAGGTTACCCCGAACATTTGCTCTGCAGGCTCCAATCATGGGTGCCTTTTCATCTGGAAAAGTACATGGTTGTGCTCAGCTTGTCCTGCCAGTTCCAGCAATATATAGTTTTCTTTTTTAAATTTTTTTGATGAGCTGTCTTTGAAGCTAATTAGATACAATATGAAAATTGGCTGTGATTCTGAAATCGTGTCTGTATAGCTTCAAAGACAGCTCATCGAAAATATAAAAAAGGAAAAAAACCAATATATTGCTGAAATTGACAGCACAAGCTAAGTACAACCATGTACTTTTCTGGCTGAAAAGGTGCCCAAAATTGAAACCTGAAGAGCAAATGTCCAGGGTAACCTTCACCAAGTAGATGTGCACACAGATAAAATGTCAGATGTGAGAGCTTTAAACTTGGGTGGAAGGAAATGGCTGGGAGGGGGAGAGGAAGCCTCTTTCTCCTCTGACATCTTTTTTGTTCATGCTGTCCAAACAGAAAATTAGGAGGTGGCCCCAAGACATCTTATTTTAGCTGTGCATAATGGACAATTAATCCTATCTGGTAGTGTAACCCCCATGCCCAGAATGGGTTGGCCCAGAATGGGTTGACCCAGTAAGGGGGTGGAGACTCAGAGCAGCAGAAAGGCTGAAAGAGCTCTTTGCAGAAGACAAGGGTACCAGACTCGGACCTTGATTTCTATAAGCCCTTAACACCTTGTTAAGGTAATTGCAATATTGTTGGGAACTACTGGGAAGGTAGTTGTTGTTTTGCTATGTTGTAAATGTTGGAGTTTATTGTTTCAGGGTTTTCTTTTGTGGTTGTAATGGGTGAGAGTTCTCCTGGAGACCTTCATCATGCTGCAACCTGTTCATCAAGCCCTTGGAGTCTTCAGGAGCCAGCCAACTTGCAAAGAAGAATTTGGACTTGGCAATATCAGTAGACTGTAAATAGAAGGACTTGAAATGCAACCTGAACAGGACCTTTGAATTGTAAATGTTAAATGTTGGGCTGTTATATGTTATATGTAACGAAAAGTCACCTGTTTTGTTTAAATTTGGTTCTTTGCAACCTCTTCCAAGTACTGCCCCACAGAACCCACAAGCTGAGAGTTACAAATGGCGCCCAACCAGCGTAAATGGAAGTGAGATTTGCAAAGATAACAAATTGCTTGCAATGGAAGTGTGCAGCAAGTTGGGCTTCTGATCCCCATATAACTGTTTTGTTATTTGATGCAAGTGCAAGAGACGTTGCTATGTGAATTTGAAGCACATGACTCTGTTTGGCAGTTGCATGAAGGAGGGGAGTCCAGTTGCAACCTCCCCATCCCTTCAAAACTAACAATTGGCTGAATCAGCAACATTTGCTGGAAAGTTCTTTGCAAACTTCCAGTGCAGCTAAGTTTGGAAGAGTTGGAAACTCCTTGCAAGGGAAAGCACAATGTTCTGCATTCAGATGCACTCAAATGTGGTTCCTCCCAAGTACAGGGTCTCTGGGGAAATCATTATGCAATGATTTCAAAAGTTGTATTGCAATTACTGTCAATGGACGACAGAATTTTAGTGGGGGAGAATGCAACCCCCATGCCCAGAATGGGTTGGCCCAGAATGGCTGGACCCAGTAAGGGGGTGGAGACCTAGAGCAGCAGAAAGGCTGAAAGAGCTCTTTGCAGAAGACAAGGGTACCCAGACTCGGACCTTGATTTCTATAAGCCCCAACACCTTGTTAAGGTAATTGCAACATTGTTGGGAACTACTGGGAAGGAAGTTGTTGTTTCTCATAAGTTGCCAAAATGTTGGAGTTTATTGTCTGTGGGTTTTCTTTTGTGGTTGTAATGGGTGAGAGTTCTCCTGGAGACCTTCATCATGCTGCAACCTGTTCATCAAGCCCTTGGAGTCTTCAGGAGCCAGCCAACTTGCAAAGAAGAATTTGGACTTGGCAATATCAGTAGACTGTAAATAGAAGGACTTGAAATGCAACCTGAACAGGACCTTGAATTGTAACGTTAAATGTTGATGTTATATGTTATATGTAAAGAAAAGTAAACTGTTTTGTTTAAATTTGGTTCTTTGCAACTCCTTCCAAGTACTGCCCCACAGAACCCACAAGCTGAGGTTACAGTAGCCTTCCCAGTATGAGACTGTCTGGAATGACCTAGATCTGGGTTAACCATGATCTCCCTTCCCAAATGGATTTATTTTATTAGGTTTTCTTTTCCTGTTTAGCCAGTGGTGGGATTCAACCAGATAGCACCAGTTCGCTAGAACCCGTATCTAATTTTTTGTCTAATTTGCAGAACCGGTTGTTATTCCCCAGCCTGGCCTCTGCCCCTCCCTTAAAACCTGGGCTCTTAAAGAGAAAGAACCTCTTTTTCCTTTAAGAGGATATTTCCCTCTTAAGAGGACATTTCCCTTTAAGAGTCGAGTTTTCAGGGAGAGACAGAGGCCAGGCTGTAAAGAAGAGCTTGCCAGGTGGGACAGAAGGGGGAAAGTGAGGAGTAGAGAGAACGAGGAGGGCCACTGCACCCCTCCTCCTTCCCCCCACCACCCCAGCCCCACTCTGCCAGACTGCTCCTTCAGCCAGCAGACCCTCCAGGACTGGCCAGGCCAGGCTACCTGAGACCTCCACTGAGTCTCCAAAAGTATGGGCCTTTGGGGGCCTGGCAGAGGCTTTCCCTCTCCCTCCACCTACCCAAAAGGTCAACTGGGTCCCTTGGGGGCCTAGCAGAGGCTTTTCATCTCCCCCACCCCAAAAGGCTAGCTCGGTCCTTAGGGACATGGCAGAGGCCTTTCCTCTCCCTCCACCTACCCAAAAGGTCAACTGGGTCCCCTGAGGGCCCTGCAGAGGCCTTTCCTCTCCCCCACCCCAAAAGCCAGCTGGGTCCTTGGGGGCTTGGCAGAGACTTTTCCTCTACCACCACCCCCCACCCAAAAAGGTCAGCTGGGCCCTTGAGGGCCTTGCAGTGGTCTTCCTTCTCCCTCTGCAGGGGCCCAGCAGAGGCCTTCCCTCCCCCACCAGCCCTTCCCATTTCCGCCATCCCTAGCCATCCCTTGTCATCTTTCCCCACTCTTAGCCCCCCCTTGTCACCCTCCCCCACCCCTAGCCACCCCTTGACACACCCTCCAACCCCTACTTACCCCTTGACACCCTCTCCAACTCCTGCTCCCCCTTCCCTCCCACCCGTAGCCACCCCTTCCCATCTTCCCCACCCCTAGCCATCCCTTCCCCACCCCTAGCCATCCTAGCCATCCCTTTCCACCTTCTCCAACAGAACATGGGATGCAGAATTATTGTGTTCAGACATATATCTAGGGGTATGAACTGTGATGTGCAGGTGATTTTTGGATGACCAAGTGGAAAAATCATGAGGATCCACAAGAATCCATGATTTTCAAGCAGGTTTTTGCGACACAGCGGCACCACGAAGCATGGGATATGCGATTGTTGTGCTCAGATATATGGCTAGTGGCTGGAGTTGTGATGTGCTGGTGATTTTGCAAAAATAATGAGGATCCGTGTTTTGCAAGCAGGTTTTTTCATTAATATTTTAAAACTGTTTCTTATAACATAATCTAGTTTTAGATTAATTTGGTTTTCCTACTCGGACAATAAATCTGTAGTCAAGCAGTGTTGTGTACTTTTTAGTGGCCATGTTGCTGTGAACTTGATCTGCAGGGACTGTACTACACCGGATTGCAAGTGGGGATGACATTTAATGCTCCATCACACACTGTAGACACTGTAGAAGACAATGAACAGGTTGGGCTAAAACTTTCATTTCTGGTCTGGTAAGTTTTTCTAGCAGATAATTTATCTAAATAGGCAAGCACTTCAAAATGTCATACCTACTTGCCACCTGAATTGATACAGTCTGCTCTTCCATGCCAAGATACTACATCACATCCAGCTGCATGAGTACACCAGGTCTGACTGCCCCATGTGTTGTAGGAGAAAGCACTCAGTTTCACTCTATATGTTATTTAGCATCTGATTTTTTGTGATAATCATTATCAATTTGGCATTTTCTGTTGAAGTCTATATTATATATACGGCATCCTCTTATGTGTTCCTTTGGTATATTCAAAATTACCATTGCTAAAGGATTAGCTGATACCTCAGTCTTTAAGCAAATTAAAAAAAATGTTGCTGTTAATGAACATGTTCACCACATCATTTCACCTGTATGAGTTGCCAGATTGATAGAAATGTTAATTAAAGTTCTCATTAACTGTTCCTGGATTGTAAAGGAAATATACAGTCATAGGTCAAAATGCATTGCAAAAGACTAATGAAGATGATGAATATTATGCATAAAAACATTAGAAAAGGAAATGTTAAGTACAGATGTGTCACATGCTGTGAAATGGAGATTTGACCTAGACTGTACAGTGGATTGCTACACTTAAAGTAATTTGTAGGAAGCACTTAATCAAAATTGCACTTTCAAGAAGTATGCAAAAATATCAATAAGGAAATTAAGGAGAAGGAAATTATGTCCCTTTACCCAACTTCTTCATTAAGCAATGTACAAAGCAAAAAAAAAATCCTAGACCATTAGCCTCATAAGAGAACAAAGATAAAAGAATGCAACTATACCTCCCATCAGTTCAGCTAGAACTGGCTTGGTGTTGGCAAGTTTTGATAAGCACTAGGAATGTCTTTCTGTTTTCAGAGAATTGTCATCTGGTTTATTAGTGTGTCTCATCTGTGAACCAGAGTTTGGATTTCTCTGCATTCCTCTCAACTCTTTGTACCAGTCTAGGTAGAAAGGTGCCCAGAAATTTAACCATCTCCTTTTTCATCAAAAGCAACCACATAAAATGTTTACAAGAAATAGCCCCCTCTCCCACACTTACCCAAGTAGAGAAGATATTTACCAAGCGAAAGGGTGCTTCATTGGGTGGTTTACTCATGCAGATCAAAGCAATCAACAAAAATTAACAGAGAATCACATATTAACATGAAGTAACTTTTGGAGATACGTCTACAAAGCAGCAGGCTTTGGGTGCGACATTTACAGGGGAAATTATGATTTTTACAACTGAGCAAAGTGAGCTACATAAATTTGCATGCTGGGATGGAATTGGTTGACTGGGCATACCGAGTATTTGACTACACATAAGGTAAACTCTTGATTAGATTGCCTCAAGTCTAAGGTCAAAAGTATGAAGTAACTTTGCACCTGTTCAATAGTTTCTTGGTCTACAGGTTGAGTTTTCATAATAAATTAATGCAACAAATATCAACCTTGACTAAATGTTCTCAAGTATCTGAGAAGAGGTACATTCCAATATGTCTGAGGTCTCTGAAATGACCTATTAATGTCCAGCACTATATACATTTCATTTTCTGTATTTTGCACCCAATAGGTCAGTGCCATTTACTATTAAAGTGATCACAAGATTAGCTAAGTTCATGGACTCCAAGGGCACACAGAGACATCTAAGTAGTATGTTTCAACTAAAAAAAACTCACCAAGGAACTTTCCCCTCCCTTTAACTACGTATCTTTTATAATTGGAGATAGTGACACACATGTGAGATGGACTGGCAATTGCAAGAAATAGTCTAATAATACACAACAATCCAGCCAGATCCTCTTGGATTCATTGGATCAGCTTTCTAAACAATTGGCTACATGGTTGAGATGTAAGCCATTGGGCAAGATACAAGCTTTGTGGGCGGGTGATCAAGTGTAAGTATTGCAACACCATTGCTAAGGAATACAACATTATTTCATGTCTCATGAAAGTTCATTTTGTCATAAAATTAGGTAGCTTCTTAGAAAGAACAAAGAGGATAAAGGCTGACAAGGAAGCAAATAAAAAAAGCACTGCACAGAAAAACGTTGTTGGCCCACAGTGGTCAGGTCAACCCAATGCTTTTCAATGGGCAGCAGACCCATCTTCCAAGCAACTATGTGTGTCTGCCTAGATATGAAGATAGTGCCTTGATTTTCAAGAGAAAACTATATATTGCTGGAATTAGCAGGACCAGCTGAGTATAACTGTGTACTTTTTGGGCTAAAAAGGCACCCAGGATTGAAGCCTTTAGCAGTGATGGTGAACCTATTTGAGACCGAGTGCCCAAATTGCAACACAAACCCCACTTATTTATCGCAAAGTGCCAACCCGGCAATTTAACCTGAATGCTGAGGTTTTAGTTTAGAAAAAAACTGTTGGCTCCCTCTTCCTCCACCCCACCTGTTTGACCAGGGGCCAGCCTGCTGTAGCCTCCAGCAAGTCCACATGCACCGCTCTGTGCCTCTCTAGCATCTCTGCCTCCTCTGCGCCCCCCACCCCGGACAGCAGCCACTCGGAGCTCAGGCACCAGGCCCGCCAGCTGAGTCCTCCCTGCTCACCGCGGTGTGTGCACATTGTGCTCAGTGGCCCAGGCCAGCCTAGATGTGTGTGTTTGTGGGGAATCACCCCCCCCCCCACATGATGAACTCTGTGTGTGCGTGCCCACAGAGAGGGCTCCGAGTGCCACCTCTAGCACCCATGCCATAGGTTTGCCATCACTTCTTTAGAGCAAACATTCTGGAGCTACCTTCAGCAAATGGGGGCAGGGAGAATCCCTTCAGCTGCACACAAAATTTCAGGGACAAGATGAGGGTGAAACTGCTCAGAGAGCAAAATGGTTGGGTGGGAAAGCCTCTTTTCCTCTGTGACACCTTTGCTGTCTGGAAAGCACCCAGAAGTTGCATTTTTTAAAGACATCCCTCAGATGCCTTATTTTGGGTGTGCAAAGTAAAAAGAGGCAGTCACCTCTTTTAAAGACTTTTCACAGATATTTTTTTTTGTGCTGTGTGGAATGGACCACAAAATCAAAGAGGCAGACCATAATATTCCATTGGACCCCAGCTATGTGTTCTGCTCAATGGTCACCTGAGAAACACCTGATAGGCTGAAAGTCTGGGAGAGCCACTCCTCCTGCTGGATCCATCCAGAGTAGCCCCAGCAGAATGACCCCAAGCTGCCACTGCAAGTTTACAGCTACTGTAAAGGGAGGGAGAGCGACTATTGCTAGGTCAGCAGCTCTGCCTCACAGGCACCAGGGATCCCAACCTGCACAAGATGAGTGCAAAGATAGTGAGAACCACCACTACTGCAAGGTGGTGGCCTCTGCAAGGAGAGAGGCGCTGCTACTACCACAGGCTGCTGGCTCCTCTTTCATGGGAGATGATGGCTGCCACTCCTCCCATCTAATGTGGGTGGGTTCAAGTTAGACTGAAACTATGTTGAGCTTGCTCATTCCTCTAAGGGAGAAGGACTAGGGTCAGACCAGGGTGTGGGACCATTTTCAGGGCCATTTTTTTTTACTTTCCAGTAAGCACTGGTGTTCAACACAGCAGACAATTCAACCCTAATACAGCATCTCTGTGATTAAGTAAAATGTTCATTTAAAAAATTAACATAGGAGGAAATGTTTGCATGAGAAAATATGAAGGTTTTTCTACCAGAAAGAAGATGCTCCCTTAAGCCAGTATTGCTTCCAGAAGATGAGGACAGCAAGACATCAATATCAACAATTCTCAGATGGGATTTGAGCATGATGTGTGTGGGATTGTTGTGCTCAGCTTTCTCCCTTTAAATACTGTTCGCTTATCGTCATAACCATCTATCTTAAAAGAACAGGATTGCATGATGGGGCCCACTGCAGACAAGGGAATTCTCCCATCACAGTTGCCTAGGATCTGATGTTATCCATTCAGTCGTTTTCGAGCCTTGGCGACCCAATATGCAAGCTCTTTCCACATTTTTCGATTAAGTACTGCTTCCTTCAGCTGGTTGATGCTCATGCCTGTATCAGCTGTTATGGTATCCAGCCATCGTATTCTTTGGGGTCCAGGTCTTCTCCCGCCATTGACAAGACCGAGCATCATCAATTTTTCTAGCAAATTTTATCACATCACATGACCGAAGTATGTAAGTCTGAGCCTGGTTATTTTCCCTTCTAGTGATGTATTTGGTTTTATGTGGCTCAAGACTTCTGCATTTGTCATCCTAGCTATCCATGGTATGCGCAGTAGTTTTCGCCAACACCACAACTCGAAAGCGCCTACTCTTCTTCTGTCAGCTTTCTTTATAGTCCAGCTTTCACACCCATACATGCCTAGGATCTATTTATAAGCAAATAGACTGGTCAGAGTGCAGGGATGCCATGGAGGTGTTCCCATAGCAGAATCTGATGCAAACCTTGTCACAATTTCTCGTGTTTCTCTCTCCAGCTAAAGTCACAATGAAATCAGTTTCATACTTCTGGCATTAAAGAGTCTATATCAGAGTTTCTTCTTCCATGATTCATAGAGAATGACATTTGCAATCTACAAAGTACAATCTACATTTGCAATCTACATTTGCAATCAGCAAAGTCACATGACTTCTATGTGACTTGTACACCACCTTTCCTAATACACACAATAATATACAATTTATTTATTTATTTGCTTTTTTTTACCTGCCATTTTCCAACTAAAGGCAGGCTTGGGGCAAAGTTGGACTCAGCTTGTATACAAATGTAACCTTTTAAATTACCAAAGTACACCCACACATCTAGATTTATCTCTGTCTACCATTGATGGTACTGACTGTGAGAGTTGGTAGTGAGAACTGGCTGGCATGGACATTGTTTCTTGGATGATACAAGGTATTTTGCATCCTGCTTGCAATTAGATAGTTTCTAGTCCTGATGCTGGTTTAAATTGTTTGAGGTTAACTTAGGTTAGTATAGACTGCCCTTTTTGTTTTGTTGAAGTTGTAGGTAGCATTGCTGTTAGATAATTAGTGCTAGTTTAGTATATTAGATTTTTAGGCTTAGCTTAGTTTAGCTATTGGGAGTCAATGTCAGTATTAGTGGCTGGACTAAATTGACTGTTTTTGTTGTACTAGTGCCATTGGGTTGTTAGTGGGTTAGTTTTAGTCCTAGGTTATTATGGCTTCTTTTGGCCATGTCCACGAGGTGGCCTTGGGAGGGTTGGGGATCTCCATAATTTTGGGGTGAGGGAGATATAGCGGTAGACCTGGGCCAAATGAGAACAAGTTACAGGTATGCTCACTTCTTGTCTAACCTGCGGCCCATCCTGAAGAATGCAGGTTGTGTTGTAGGGGTCCCTTATGACAGAGATGCAGCTAGGGAAAATGGAGCCCGGTCCAAAATCTGAGTTTTTCTGCTTCCCTCCCCCCCCCCATGTTTGTTTCTGGTTTTTTGTATTTTTAGGCTAGCAGCATCAAAAGTTCAGGGTATCTTTAGGAGACTATCCTAATGATACCAGCCAGGTTTGGTGAAATTTGGTTCAGGGGGTCCAAAGTTATGGACTCTCAAAGGTGCTGCCTGCACTCCTGACAGAGTGCTTTGCCTCGTTGCATGGAAAATCCCACAAAGAAAAAAATCAGCACAAAAGTAAATTTGCAAAGCCACCTTCAAAGGGAAAATATTTTTTCTAGGTAGTCCACAGTTCAGAAATCATTTGATTAGATAGAAGCCTACATTACCCAAATCAAATTCAACTTATTGTATTTATAAATATAAATATGTTAAGTGTATTAGGAAAAAAAAGGGCTTTGGAAATAGGTTTTTGAAAAGTGTAGAGGCAATTAACACTAAACAGTATGCCAAAATAATTGTAAGTGGTGATTTGTCTGGAAAATGTGGGAAACAAAAGGGGACCAGACAAGGATGCCATCTCTCCCGATTGTTTTTTGTATGGTAGAGATACTCAACAGAAATATAAGAAGTGATGACTAAATAAGGAGCCTGAAATTAGACAGTCATACAAGTGGAGGACTTTTGCAGATGGTGCGGTGATTATGTTGGAAGAGCCAATTCAAAATGTGGAAAGACTATTAAGTAAAATAAGAGTTTGGAGATCTGGTGGGGTTTAAACTGAACAAAAATAATACCAAAATTTTAGCTAAAAATATGGATCAAAAATCACAAATGAAATTAACTCATGTATCTATGATGGTAAAAAAATAAAATTTTTGGGGGGTGGCTGATCAACAAGAATTGTATGTTATACCCAAGTAACTATGGATGATTTCACACAGGCAACAACAGGTTCATGGAACCCATTTCTGCTGCCTCTGCCATTGTTTGCTTGGTGGGTGCAGGGGCTGGCTGAGATTGCAAAAACACCCTTAGTAAAACAAAAAATAATTGAACTGATTTTTAAAAATTATATGCATGAAACTAGTGTTAACTTTCAATCAAAGATTAGACAGCTGGAAGTCATTGTTGGCTATGTAATGGGTTGTATTTTGTTATGTTTCAGTTTGTATGTCCTTTTCCTTTTTTGTTGCAGTTGTTGTTGGTGCCTATGTATGTGTTTTGTTTCTTTTTTATGTGAGAAAAAAATAAAAAAAATTATACCAAATATTGTACTATGGGTTTTCAAGTGTTCTATTTATAGTTTTCAGATTCTCGGTCACAATGCTACTTGTAAGAGTTCATAGAATTTATTTAAGAATTTATTTAAATACTTCTACCCTGCACTTCTCCTCAGTAGGGATTCAAAGCAACTCATAATGTCGATCTCTTAACCTCCATTTTCTGTTCAAAACAACAATCCTTTGAATTTAGTCTTAGAGTCACCAGACTGAGATAGCTCAGTAATCTTTCATAGCAGCATGGGGATTTGAACCTGGGCTTTGAGCTGTCCCTTTCAGTGGACTGAGTGCCTGACTGCAGCATCACAGCCGTATTGGTCCCCTGCCCTCAAGGTAGAATCCCAGGGTCAAAGGGAGGCTTAAATTGCAGAAAGGTCTCCCTGTCTCAGGGAAGCCCCCATTGGGATTAATGGATGTATTGGATCCATTATCCTTATCTGTGGTATAAGTCCAAAGCCCCAGCTTCTAGCATGACAGGGGGAAAGGTCAGGAGAAAACTGAAAAATGTCAGCTTCTCCCCTGGCCATACCCCAAACTGCCCCCATTCCTCTGGCAGGGGCGGCAGGGGGACAAGGATGCTAGTGCTTCATCCAGTGTATGTCCCACCACTAGGGAGGCTCATGGTGGTTGCCTGCCAGTGGAGTTGCCACTCTACCAGGCAAGAGTCCCAGGGAAGGCAAATCCCCTAGTGCAGCTGCATACCACTCTCCCCGGCAAATTCACACACACCCACACCTTGGATTGGGCTTTAGATCATAGTCAAACAGTCTGACCTCTACTTAACGGGTTTCATATGTTTAAAGTTAATTTTTTTACATTGTGTCAGATTTTTTAAAATCATGGGTTAAAATTATATCATTATTGCTGAACTTTCACAAATCCAGACTTTGTACCTGGCCTGTGGAAATTATCCCTTTTCCCTGAGCATTCCACTTATTGCGCTAAAAGTCCTCAGCTGAATCTTTGCTTTTAGGGTACGATAAATATATGCCTGTTTGGAAAAGCTACCAACCATTAAGAAAGGAGCTGTTTTATGCTGCGTACTTTTTAATAAGAAATCCTCAGCAACAGAACCCTCAACAAACTAGTGAACTGATCCCTTCTTCTTGAACTTTGCTAATGTACCATTTCTTTTGATTTTACATTTCCATTCCACAAACTCAAAGGGACATATTGGCTTCTTCACTGGAATTCTAAATACCTATTCCTCAATACACCACATGATATTACTCTTTTAAAATTCAGAGTTTAAAGACGATGACCTTCTTACTGATATTAATATTTCATGGGGTTAATAAAGCATCTCACCCAAGAGCACAGATCTGCCTCCTGCAGCTTGGAGAAATTCTCTCTTTGAAGTTGGTACATTATGGTGTATTGTGAGTTGTTCAGATATGGAATATATTAGCTGATCTGATACATTTCATGCTATATAACCATCAGTTTTTTGACAGCTCCTTTCCACTTACACAAAATAAACATAAACTGCCACCAAAAAGTGGCACTTTGAATACATTTCTTCTCAGTGACTGCTTAAATACTCTTGCTCTCTGTTAACTTCTTTTTATCTTAAATCCCTACAGGAGGCTTCCCAGCACTGTTCCATACCATGAGTGTTGCTGGCAGAAGCAAGCGATGGAACAGATGCCAACTCACCCAAAGCCAACGCCTGTCAAAGCCTACTCCCTGGCTGGCAGACAGCACCCTGATCAAATGCTAAGAGGTTTATTGGCTTCACTCTCCACTATAATTCACCCAGTTATGGAAGAAAACAGCTGCCGTGTGATCATGGCCTGGAAACTTGCCATTGGAACGCATCAAGTTAAAATCCCAGACTGACTACTAGTACTAAGATTCAGTTCCCTCACTATTCGTGAATGAATTGCTGAATAATCTTCAGAGAATAGAGAGGTACACATTTTTATCACTTGTGTACCTCTGGGAAATGTTCTCTATGTGAAAATCTTTATCCAAGTTACTGCAACACTGAAATTTTATAGAGCTGGATTATTTGACTTAAAATTTCCATGGCAACTGGCAGGCATCTTACCTACACATATGCTGCATTTTTATTCCTGGTGTTAGAATTCTATGTCCAACAATATTAACACTAGAAATGAGTGCATTTTCCTATTCTATTCTTTTACTGTTTTTTTTAAATATCTCTGGGATGACATTTTCTACATTTTAATTCTGTTAAACAGGAAAATGTTTAAAACTGATTCCAGAATTGTAGCATGAGGAATGTTTCACACCTTTCTGATCACTTGTTACTTGCTTCATTTCTATGTTACTAATATTATCAATATATCTAATTCTCAATGTGGCAAAACCTGTGAATGCTTAAATCCAAAAACTGGAGCCATGGAATGACAACACAGCTCTTTTTATAAACCTGAAAAATGCCCCATGTTTGCAGGAAAATATGAGAACTTAGTAACTAATCCTTCCCCCAATAAAAGCAGCACCAGTAGCTTCAAGAAATGAGTGCCCTCAATGGGTATTGCTATATAACCACAACACTATTGCAAGCCTTCAACCCTTGGTTTCTGTCACTAAGAAGTAGGCCGAGGGGATGGGGCTGTTTGAGGAAAGACATGGGGCTTTTCCACACTGGCAAAAAATGTAAAGCAGATGTGGATTAATGCTATCTGGAGCAGCAACCGAAACTTTTTGTTGCAGATTTTTTTCTTACACACTTGACCCACATTCTATGGAAGGTATCCGATCCTGCATCTGATTCCAGAAGGCCGACATTTCCACACTACCGCACAATGGAATTGTCTCGATGTCCTGATTGGCCGTCGTGAACTGCTGGGGCAGGCACTTTTCGAATGCGTTGCCACGTGACATGGCAACGAGAAGATGACACTCCTGTCTCCCTATTGGCTACCGTTATCTCATGCTTTCTCACGGGGATATAATGAGATCTCAGAAACCTTCCTTCCAATTGGCTATCGTGCGCTTGTGCTCCGCATTCCAACACATTAAGCCTTGACTTTTTTTTAAAAAAAAGGACATTTTCCAGCAGATCTGTTGGCAACCCAGAAGCATGTACAGAGTTCTTTTTAATTTACAATGGAGTGGCTCTCCACAACTGAGCACATGACATCCTTGGCTGGAATGTGTTTTCGGAAAAAGCAACAAGGACCTGGCTTTTTTTCTGAGATGAAATTCTGTCTGCTGCAATACTAATGAAAATAACAGAATACAGAGTTGCACAACAGAATACAGAGCTGGTGCCTGTACTTTAAAAACAAACTGTAGTACTCTCACTTCACTGGGGTTATTAACTATCTTGGTGATTCTGATCTACCCTCCCTTCTATTCCAGCCCCTAGCTTGTCATGCCTGGATCCTCCTCCCCCCCCCCCCCAGAAGAGCATCTCCGAAGTATACGCTGGTTGCATCCAAAGGGGGAGGCTCTCTGCCTCTTATGGACAGCCTCCCCCTGGGATCACTGGGTTTATTAGCTGTCTTGGTGATTCTGATCTACCCCAAATGAAGAAATAAATATAACCCTCCCAATTCTTACCCCAGTTGTTCATCTAATATAGGGAACATGTTTGCCATTTCATACCCTAAAGCTGGAGCTGAGTCAGGAAGACTTCAGTCTCTATCGATTACAAGGATGTGCTCTTCTCCATGGGTTTGGAAAGTGCCAATAGTATGTAGATAGCCCCCCCCCCCACTGTAGCAGAGAATCCCCTTCCTTCTACAAGAGCATCTCCGAAGTACACGCTGGTTGCATCCAAAGGGGGGGGGCTCTCTGCCTCTTATGGACAGTCTCCTCCGATTAAGCAGTGTAACAATGAGCCGTGTTCCCTTCCTGCCGATCCAACGAGTGCTCAAGATCTCTTGTTCTCACTACGCAGAGATAATGGGAAGTGTGACCGACCGCAAGGAGCAGTAAAAGCCGAGTGAGAGGAAATCGAAACTAAAAATCTGCGCGTCCATCGCCATTTTACTAGCAGCTTCCGATTGGCTGGGATAAATTGCGTCACCGGTGAGGCAGGCATCTTAAAAGTGGAGCAGTCGCCATTTTTTTCCACACTAGCCAGGCACATCCAGAGTTAAACCATGCTTTTTGAAAAAGTCGTACATACATCCAGGAGCAGAGAAAAAGGATAAATCGAAAAGTGAACCAAACTGATCCGTGACACGGAGCTGGAGAGTGTGGAAAACTTGCAGAAAACAGAACTGGCCCAAATTATTGTTCTAGAACAAACCTGTAGTGTGGAAAAGTCCTTAGTGATACTTGGGCAGGAAAAATCTAACAGATTATTTGATAATACATGACTTGCATGACTCACCCAGGTGAGTTTAACAGCAGCCACTTGACAAAAGCTAATGTGATGAAGTGAAGGGGTGTCCACCTTTTTTTGTATTTTCTAGGTTTGAGTTTAATTTTTTTTCTTCAAAAGATCCAGGGCCAGCCATGAACATCCTCCAATGAAAAGTCAGCCAGCTGCCCTGTCCACAGTCAGTGGCAGAAGTGGTAGCGGAAGAAATAGCCTGTATGGAGCCAGGAACCAGTGTAGTGACCCTCAGCCCTCCAACTGTAAGTTGGCTGCAGAATGCCAGTCTGCTCATCTCCCTTGTCCTCAGAACCCCAGGAGCAGCATAGGAGGAAAACATGCAGGCCCCTACAGAACAAGAGGTGAAGTATGCACCCGGTACCCCAACACAAACCTAACATAGACAGCAAGGATGAGTGTTTACAGGAGCAGGTCTGAGGGCTCTGCATGGTGTTACAGACCCTCTGAGTGGTGTTGTGTTTATCAGCAGCTAGAAAGGGAGTAGCTGCATGGAAGTAATGCATCTCATTGCTACTGACAGTGTGGCTCCTGCTTTGAATTGGCTGGTCATCTTGACCTTGGCCTGAATCTCTGAACTTGTGATTTTGGATTACCCTGCAACTAACCACTATAGGGTTTTGGACTTTTGGTGCTTGGCCATTGGAACTGAACTTTGGCAATAGAAACTGGACTATGCATGTGTGGGCACTAGGGAAACTGGACAGAACCCCTTCTAACAGCAAAAAACTTTGCCATGCTCTCTATACTGCCACAGTGCAATACTGGATTTGGCCAGTAATTCACACCAATATGTTTAAAAATAAGACTTTATTTAAAAAATTAAAAATGTTACTTAAAGCAAACAGAATTTCAGCTTGGCATGGACAGGATACACATCATAACAATCTTTCTACATATTCACATAGCCCTACAAGCATAGTTGTTTCTGAAGCATAAAATTGTGAAGCATGAATAAAGATCTTACTCTGGCAAGGGGTGGGGGGAGAGGCACAAAATAAAGGGGATAACTGCTGTTATGATGATGAGTCTTTATGCAAAAAGATGGTCATAACTTGGTGACCCCAACTGACCAATACAGAGGCTGTCCTGGCCAAATTTCCAGCAAAGTCCCCCTCCATAGATCTAGACTGAGTAGAATGAGTAGAATGAGTAGAATGAGCCCATGTCCTCAGTCAAGTAAATTGTCCTCCCATGTGTAAAGATGCTGGTTGAGCTCGCTCTTCTGATTGCCGTCCGGCCTTGACAGAATTCCTTCGGCCGGGCGAGGAGCCAGAATCCTCCATAGTAACTTTGTTTGTGGCCTTATCTTAGATGTGTGAAACTAGCATTCCGTTCCCATGAGAATGTGACCGGGTGGTAGGGGGGGGGGAACGGTTATAACCTGTAGTTTCGGCGGGAGCAGGCAGTCTTGCCATCCCGTGTATGTGTGCTTTCTGAAGTGTCTGAATAAACGGACTTTGAATCAATGCCTTTTATTTCTGCTTCTTTCAGAATTCCTTACATTATGGCAAGACTCCCTTTTTTCATCTAAACCACTGTGTTGGATTATAGTGGATCCTTGGTGTTATCCAACATGCAAGGATTGAGTGTTCCAGATTATGTGGAAGGATCGATAGCCCCCAAAGAGGGCTCCGAGCCTTCCCTTCCAGGGTCAGAGGAACTGGGGGAGGAAGAATCGCTCTCCCTGGTGACTCTCTCCAAACCCCGGCTCAGTACGAGCTTGGCTTTTCTCCAACTGGATGAGCAGCGAGTGACTTATAGCCATGAGTTTTATGAGACAGGGCGCAAGTTGTTCAAGTGGATCGGGTCTCCTGCTCGATAAATCCCGCATTTGTCTCTACCCGGCATCGCATGGATTACAAACCCCCGATGCAACCTGTTGCTGAGGAACTGGGGTTGTCAACTATACATGGCGACACCTCAAGAGTCCATCGAGAGGTTCCTGGACAAATACTCACGCATGAGCTCCTCCGTGGAACAGCAGTGGCACAGCACTGGGCACGCTCTAAGATGTTACTCACAGCACTCCACATCTACCCCTCCGCATCGGTGTGGGATCTAAAGATTGGTCGGGGTTATCGAGCCTGGCTTACGCCCTGGGCCGGGCAATACAGCCGTATCTAGGGTGCGTGAGTTTCTCAGCTGAGCGTGGAAGGTGGGGCCCCTCTTGATGTGGAACTCGACCCGATCCCGATCCAGGCCTCGCCGCCAACGTAGGGAGCGCTTGGGAAGACCAGCTGGTCAGCGCTTTGAGGATGCCATTAAGAGGGGCTTGGGAGCGCGAGCGCGAGGCTTGGGAACAGGGAGCATGAATGCTTCGTAAAAGGAACGTGAGCAGCAACGCAAAGAGATCCAGGCTGAACTTCTGATCACGATGAAAGAAGTAAGTTACTGCCAACAATTCATATATAGGGATCTTTACGGTTCATGACAAAGTCCTGAGCATTCCAAACTTGACTTTACAACGCAGGAGCGACAGTGTTAAAGCTATCATCCGTAAACACAAACCGAAAGCTGGCTTTAGGCCTTACAACGCGCCGAGAGAAAAAAAAAAATTAGAACGTGAGAGGGTGGCTTTGCATAATCACCAAGACGACTGGCATCGCTAGAAAGCAAAGGAACTAGCCGAACTGGAACGGAATTGCGGAGGCAACAAAACTACTGCTGGCCAGCAGCCCCCGTCCGGATCGTAAAATCTTCCCCGTGCACCCACTGTTCCTCCCTCCACTCGGGTGGGGCGGCGGCACGGAGTGAGCTGCACCCAGTGGGCCAACAAACCCGGCCGCTAACCACCTCCTCTGCCTCCAACCACCTGCTCCACTGCCTCAAGGCTCCAGCCCCGCTACCTCCCAACCGCCGCAGCAGATGCCTAGAGCTGCAGGGAGGGGTTTCTACAGACCTCCCATCCCAGCCCGCTTTGATGGGGACAGCATCGGCTTCCTTATTTCATCTTGCAACTGGATGCCCATATGCAAGAATTTGATGACTTGTATCATTTCCTGAACGGGAGAAGGTGCGAGACATTGGGTCAGTGCTCGATGGGGTGGCTGCTGAATGGTTCGTGACTTTTATGAACTACAAGCTGATGACACTCCGCGACGGTGGCGGCCTTCTTGTTAGAAGCCTCCTGCTCTTCGTTTCCAAGATCCTCGATGCTGAAAATAACGCCATAAAAAATAGTGAAACCATCTCAGCAGGGCAATCAACGTTCTTTCGCCGAATTTGTTTCCGTGGAATTTGCGGGCGGGCATGGCTGGGTAAACTCCCCTCCTGACTGGCTCTGGAACGCATGAAATGTGAATATTTCTTTGAAGCAATTCAGATATAAAGCTTCGCTAAACAGTGCCTCCTTTCGGATCCCACAGACCGCTGTCGAATGGATCAACAAATCGATGCCAGCAGGTAGCCACCCGCTCTTGCCCGTGCCCGCTGCGGGTGGTCGTGACTCTGCCCAAAAGCTTGGGAACCACACCGCCTCCTCCTAGTCGTAGAAACCAAGCCCCCCTGTTACAACGGAGACCACGCTGGAGCGCCGCCGCCGCTTTGGGTTGTGCCTTTACTGCGGGGGACCTGGTCACCTTGCTGCAAACTGCCCAAAGAAGCAAAAATTTCCCCCAGTTCCTCCCGCTCCGGCTCCACGCACTTCCATGGCCAAGCCCCGGCGCTAAATCGGGCCCGTCTTCCTCGCTGGAACAACTAAAGCCGCCGAGGAGGAATTGGAGGAGGATGACCTGGCTGTCTGCCTTCAACTGCACCCAGGCGGGAAGTTGGACCTGCTCCAGATGCGGTGAGGAAGGCAGTGCTCCCATTACTATCTCTGATCGCCTTTAGCCAACCCCTCTAAACATACACGACATTTTTTTAGCTTCGCGCGACTGGTAGACTCCAGGCTGTTCCCACTGCCTTATGAGACCACAGGTGGCTGAAGAGCTTGGGTTAGACCGGGTTCCTTTACTAAAACCTATCCCCTTTACTCAAATGGATGGCAGTCCATTGGGAGCTGAAGGTCCGCTCGGTTCTAAGACTCCAGCTAGTGTTTCTCCGCTGCGCTGAGCATTGGGAAAAAAAATTAAGCTCCATACTCAGCCTCCGTAGCCAAGCACTCCATTGTGTTAGGCATGCCATGGTTGCTCCTCGCATGAACCAACCATCATGTGGAAAGAACACATCCTCCGATTTACAGACCTTCTCATGCGGGGACCATATGAACGGGGAAAACCCGTAATTGATGAAAACCCAATTACCAACGATGCCTTAAATGTGCTTTCCCACTTCTAGCCCTACAGAAATACCACCCGCGATACCAGGATTTGTCCAGAGTGTTTGAGGAGCAGGAGGTGATCAATTACCACCCCCCCCATAGAGACAACTGACTGCAAGTCCTTCTGCAGCCGGGAGCCCAACTGCCCAAGGGTAGAATTCAACCGATGAGCTCCTGCTGAAGAGAAAGAGCTCTGTGCCTTCCTAGATAAGAACCTGGCTCGGGAGGGGTTCATACGGCGCAGCCACAAAGCACTCTCATGCAGCTCCAGTCCTTTTGTTAAGAAAAAAGACGCTCCTTTGCGACTTTGTACTGACTATCGTGGTTTAAATGCTGTTTCCATCTCAAACAAGGTACCCCTTACCCTATAATAAAGGACCTTTTAGATGCTTTGGGGTAAAGGGCGGATTCTTCTACTAAACTGGACTTGGAGAGAGGCTTATTATCGGGTCCTGGATTGCAGAGGGTTATGAACATCTGACAGCATTCAATACAAAGTTTGGTCAATAATGAATATTTAATAATGCCATTCGATTATCTGGGGCCCTTAGGGGCTTCTCTCTATGGTAGCCTTATCAATGAGGTACTCAGCAAGACTTTACTGTATAAGGGAGTGGTGGTGTATTTGGACGACGTGTTGATCTATTCACAAAATATTGAAGAGCATGAAAACTGGTTCGGGAGGTATTGCCGGGTAACGCCTACTAGATAACTCCCCTTTGTCAAATGTTCTTTTGTCCAAATGCTGCTTTCTACTCGCCCCTCCAGAGATCACTATTTGGGCTATCGGATCTCATCCCGACGGCTTGGAGATGGATCCAGTTGCCAAGGTTGCTGTCGGTGGTTGATTGGCCAGCTCCCACCAACAGAAGGGAATTACAGTCGCTTTTAGGCTTTGCTAATTTCTATCGCGGATTTCCATTCCTCAATTTGCTGAACTTTGCTCCTCTACCAACTCTGCTGCAGACAGACCTATTATCATGTACTAAGCGACAAGTGACTCCCAGGCGTCGAAACCTGAGCCCCTTCTATGGTCCCCCGCTTGTCAATCTTCATTTCAACAGCTCAAAACGGCTTTCTACCCACCGGAGCCGGGTTTTGAAAAGACACCCGGATCCTGACCTCCCTTCTTTCATCGCGTCATATGTGGATGCTTCGACAAAGCTTTGGGCGCCGCCTCTCTTGCAGAAAAATATAAAAATGACAAACTGGTGCTGCAGCTTACTTGTCAAAAAAGTTTTCAGGTCCCAACTGAATTGGACAGTAGGGGATAAAGCAGACTGCAGCCATCAAAGCAGCACTAAGCTACTTGGCGCCATTGGTTGGAAGGAGCCAAACACCCATTTCCTCTAGGTTTGGTCCGAATCACAAAAATCTGGTGGCAGCCCTTTTCCACCCCCCTCCAAAAAATGTCCGTCATAAAACAGTTACGCTTGGGCTGGATTTCTTTCTCCAGATTCCCTCCTTCACAGTTCATTTTTTTCCCGGTAAAAGCAACAAACTGGCTGGATGCGCTTGTCTCGCTCCCAGGAAGGGGGGGGTTACCTCGCCAGCGAAGCTATCCCAACGCACCATTCTCACCCTCCCAATTGGGGTTGGCTGTCACACGCCCCCCAGGTCTCCTCGGCCTCTCCTCCCAACCCATTTTCGACAGAGCCTCCCCCTTCCTTCAACAGTTCGTGGAGGCGGGACTCCAAGACCCGCTTTCGCCAGCGGAGGGAATTCGGGACCTCACAACCACGCTTTGGAGGGTGGCATTTGGAAAAGGCGGGGTAAAGCTGGTATCGTTCCGCCTTCTATACAGAAGTAGGTTCTCGCGACGCGTCATGATGCTCGGCAGGCAGGACACTTTGGGTTCCTAAAGACTTTACATTTGGCACGTCATCAGTTTTGGTGGCACTCAATGTGCAAAGACATTGAGGATTCTTATATCATAGGGGTGTCTCGGTCTGTGCAGAGGCCAAATCACTCCCTGGAAAGCCCCATGGGCTGCTGCAACCCTCCCGGTTGCATCCTGGCCCTGGCAGGTCATCTCAATGGATTTCATCACAGACCTGCCGGAAAGCCATGGTAATACGGTTTTATGGGTGGTGGTGGATCTTTTTTCCAAGCAGGCACATTTCATTCCTTGCACTACCATTCCGTCCGCCTCCCAAATTGGGTCTGGTTGTTTATTCAACATATCTACTGCCTACATTCCTCTCCTGACAAGGTGGTATCAGACCGCTGGGCCCCACCATTTCCAGTTTTGGAAAGCGTTCCTGGAGTTGTTGGGAGCAACCCTGGCGGTCGCCGCCCCTACCACGTCTCAAAGTGATGGTCAGTCAGAAAGGACCAACGGAACGCTAGAACAATATTTATGTTGTTACACCAACTATCATCAGGACAATTGGTGCGAGTTGCTCCCTTTTGCAGAGTATGCCTATAATAATGCGATTCATAGCAGCACCAAGAAAGCCCCGCTCAAATCGTCTCTGGTCGGTCCTTTCCTCACACGTGCTCCCAACTACCTACGGAGGCTGCAACCTCTGGAATTTAATCAATGGATTCCTCCTTAGCAGAGGGCTGGAAAACAGTACAGTCTCCTAAGGCAAGCCCAAGAATTGCAAAACGCAGGCGGACAAACATCGCCAGAGTTTCCCTTTACGTGTTGGGGCATGGGATTACTTATCAACCAACAATCTTAGAGATGTGCACAAGTACTCCAAACTTGGCAAGAAGTTCGTGGGGCCCTTTCGGATTACAAAAGTGATTAACGATGTTACTGCCCGTTTAGAACTGCCTAACTCTTTAAGTAACATTCATCCCGTCTTTCATTCCAGCTTGCTCAAGGAGGCTCCCGCTTCCGATGCCTGGCACGGCCCTCCGGAGACACCCCCACCAGTTACAATTGATGGCCATAAACATTACGAAATCGACGCTATCCTGGACTCCCGTTTTTCTCGCAAACATTTGCAATATTTGGTGTCTTGGGTTGGGTATTCGTCCGGCCATAATCAATGGGTTTACGCTGAGAACATCGACGCCCCATCACTAATTGCTGCTTTTCATAAAGCTTTCCCTCATAAGCCGGGAGGGAAAGGGGGGGGCATTCTTAGGGGAAGCAGAGTGTAAAGATGCTGGTTGAGCTCGCTCTTCTGATTGCCGTCCGGCCTAGACAGAATTCCTTCGGCCGGGCGAGGAGCCAGAATCCTCCATAGTAACTTTGTTTGTGGCCTTATCTTAGATGTGTGAAACTAGCATTCCGTTCCCATGAGAATGTGACCGGGTGGTAGGGGGGGAATGGTTATAACCTGTAGTTTCGGCGGGAGCAGGCAGTCTTGCCATCCCGTGTATGTGTGCTTTCTGAAGTGTCTGAATAAACGGACTTTGAATCAATGCCTTTTATTTCTGCTTCTTTCGGAATTCCTTACACCATGTCCTCAGTCAAGTAAATTGCTGTCTCGCCCGAGCAATGACAAGAATCACTGTTTGCAAGTATGAAAGCCAATCAGCAAAGTATTAACACATCTGGGCAGTACCACAGCCAAATGATGTTCCACTGAGCATATGGGAGCATCATTTTGGCTGCATTGCTGCCCAGATGTATGGCAACATGTAAATTTGATGCTTAAGTTCACTATACTGTTTGTGTGTTATTTTGGCATTCTTTTGTCTTGACACTCCCATGCTGGTATGGGGTTTTTCCCCCAGCTTTTTAATATTTTCAAGTCTGTTAAACCTGATCCAAAAAAATTCCAAGCCACCTCCGAAGTCCACATGTGTCTCAGAGGTTTCAGGGAGTACAGAGCTGAAAGCTGGGCTTGGCTCAGCCAGGTTCAACATTCAGCTTTGTGCCACCACCTCTGAAAGTCCATGTGGTGGTTATCATTCAGATCTCTGCAGCCTGCTGCCTCTGAGTAATTTAGCATTTTTTTAAATGCTGCTGGAGCTAAAACAGCCTGGAAGATGCCAAAAATATGGCATTATTTAAGATTCACTTTTTGGTTCCCTTATGTTTTTCCTATTGTTCGAGAGGAAAAAATCCCAAAAAATAGCTTCTTAGTACTTGGAATGGAGGGGGGGGGGTTTGGTTCAGCTCTGACAAATTCACACTCCTAGTGTTATTATTATTTATTATTCAATTTGATAAACTGCTCTACCCCCGAAGGGCTCTGAGAGATGTACAGACCAAAAAAAAACCAAACCATAAAAAGCAAAAAGTGCAGAGAAAGACAAATCAAATAATACATTTAAAACACAATAAAATCCAGTAAAATCAGTAGCAACAATATAACTCACCCATAATTTGTCAGATCGCATCTGGTCCTACTCCTGGGAGGGGACCAGCAAATTGCCAGAGATGGAAACAAATGTTACATGGGACATCAAGGGCAAGACATCTGCAGCCAGCCTCCCCAAAAGCCTGGTGGAACAGCTCAGTTTTGCAGGCCCTGTGGAACTCACCAAGATCCAGCAGGGCCCTAACAGCTGGAGAGAGAGCATTCCACCAGGCAGGGGCCAGGGCCATAAAAGCCTTGGCCCGGGTAGAGGGGCAGGGGACCACCAGTAAGTTCACCTCTGCTGAATGGAGAGGCCAAATAGGGACATATGTCAACGGTATGAGGGCCCCAGGCCATGAAGGGCCTTAAAGTTCAACACCAACACCTTGAAAACAATCCGGAATTCCACCAGGAGCCAGTGCAGATGGCACAACATGGGAGTGATATTATCTCTAGTTGAGCCACCTGTGAGAAGTCGAGTTGCCGCATTCTGTACCAGCTTCAGTTTCTGGATCAGCCGCAAGGGAAGGCCCATGTAGAGCAAGTTACAATAGTCTAACCTGGAGGTGACTGTTGCGTGGACATTGTGGCTAGGTAAATCTGGGAGAGGTAGGGGACCAGCTGCCAGGCCTGGTGAAGATGGAAAAAAGCAACCTGGGTTACATATGCCACCTGGGTCTCCATTGAAAGAGATGAATCCAGATGGACACCCAGGTTGTGAGCTGAAGAGGTCAGTGACAAAGAGACCCCTTCCAACATTGGCGGCTGAAAATCCCCAATCCCCAGACGATCTCCATCTTCGATGGATTAAGTTTTAACCTGCTCTGCTTCAACCACCCAGCGACCACTTCTAAACAATGTTGTAGAGCTACAGGGGCAGCGGCAGCTCCCCCTCTATCAACAAAATGAGTTGAGTGTCATCAGCATATTAATGACAGATCAGCCCAAAACTCTGCACCAGCTGAGCAAGGGGTCACATGTAGATGTTGAATAACAGCAGGGATAACAATGCCCCCGGGGGCATACCGCAATGAAGCCAGCATCACTGGGGAGCCTGATCCCCACACCACATTTGCCGACCCCATTTCTGAAGAAACGTGGCAATCCACTGAAGGACAGTGCCCCACACCCCAGCAATGGCCAAGTGGTGGGTCAAAAGGTCATGGTCGACCACATCAAACACTGTAGTAAGATCCAATAATACCAGCAGCGCTGATCTGCCTCGGTCAAGCTGCATGCGGAGTGTATTTGTGACAGCAATGAGGACGGTCTTCATCCCATGCCCAGCATGGAAGCTGGACTGGAAGGGATCAAATGGCAATGAGTCCTCCTGAAGCTGCTCCAACACCACTCTCTCAATTACCTTCCCCAGGAATGAAAGATTCAAAACAGAGCAGTAATTGGCCAGATCACTAGGATCTAAAGATGGCATTTTCAAGAATGGGTTGACCGCTGCCTCCTTCAACCCACCAGGAAACACTCCTTGTTCAAGGGAGCAGTTGATCATATTCAACAGGTGGGGTCATAGCTCCTCTCGGCAAGCTTTAATTAGCCAGGAGGGGCATGGATCCAGAGGACAAGTAGTAGGTCTAACAGCATCTAGGGCATTGTAAACATCAGCCTCAGTGAGCAGTGAGCAGGAGAAACTGGTCCAAGCAAGGAGCTGAAAACTGCCACGGAGCCTCCAGCTCGCTAATTGTAGCAAAGGTGACAGGGGGGTCATGGCGGAGTGACATGACTTTATCCACCAAAAATCTCATAAATGCCTCACAGCTAAGAGCCAATCAGGGATTTTTGGAACCCTCGGTTAGCGAGGAAAGAGACCGAATATTGTGGAACAATTGAGCTGGGCGAGAGCTTGTGGACACGAGAGACGATGAGAAGTAATCGCTCTTCGTCCTTTTTGTCACCATCTCATAGGCTTTCATAAACATCCTATGAGATGTTTGCGTAGCTTCATCACGAAACTTCCTCCACTTTCTCTAGATGATTGAGCTCCCGCTTTATATGGCGTAGCTCCTCAGTGTACTATGGAGCCAGCCGAGAGCGGGGGTGCAGAGGACGCCAGGGATCAATCACCTTGATGACATCAGAGAGCCTGGAGTTCCAGTCCTCCACCTGCTCATTGAGGGTGCCAGCAGGTTCAGGATCCCACAGAGCATTCAGGAATCCAGTAGAATTCATAAGTTTCCGTGGGCGGGCATAAATCAGCTCGTCGCCTAGACAGGGTTGGTGCAGCAAGTCCACCCAAACCTTCAGGGCATAATGGTTGGACCATGGCACTCAATTAACAGAGGATACGACCATATCAACCCCTGACCCAAAGACCAAATCCAGAGTGTGACCAGCCTCATGAGTGGGAGCACTTTCCTAATGAGGATAGGCAAAAGAGTCTGGGACTTTTCAGTTTAGAAAAAAAAAGATGACTAAGGGCACAAGTGATTCAAATGTGGCATTCACTGCCAGAGAATGCGGTGATGACCACAGGCATAGATGGCTTTAAAAGGGAATGAAATAAATTCATGGAGGATAGGTCAGTCAGTGCTACTAGCCATGATGACTAAAGGGAATTTCTACATTCAGAGGCCATGAGCCTTGGAATACCAGTGCCAGAAGGCAACTTCAGAGGAAGGCCTCAGTCCCTATGCCCTGTTGTTGGCCTTCCAGAGGAATTGATTGACCATTGTGTGAGACAGAATACTGGATTAGATGGATCACTGATCTCATCCAGCAGAGATCTTCTTATGTTCTTATGATGTACAAAAGGAAATATTTCTTTACCCAAGGATGAATAAAATGTGGAATTCACTGCCAGAGGATGCACAAACTGATAGCAGTGAATACTTGGAGAGGCAAATCATAACAGAATAACTTCCTCTGGAGGCAGAAAGATCCAGAAGGCAATTTTTTTAATGGTGTAGTATCTAGTAATCAATGGAGTCTCAACTCCACTCACAACTACCTCCAGAATAGCATGGAAATAGCATTTGCAAAGAATGATCCTTATGTGAGGCTAACTCTAGTAACGCTAAGAGAACAAGAGCCCATAAGTGAGATATGTAGGTGCTAAATTTCACTTATTAATTTCATGTAAACTAACCAAATGGTTATTTGGCATCAGCTTTCCTATAATGATTATATATATATATGTTAGTAGTGAGAGTCCTTTCTCAAGAAGCCCTGTATTTAAGCTATTTGACACAGATTTAAAAATGATACATTCTACCATTAGAAGGCGTGTTAAGTTCAATTATATAATCCTTGCACAATAATGGAAGTTTGAACTATTTCTGCCATCCAAATAACTTTGCTATGCACTTGTGCATCTCCACAAAGGACTCATACCATCAGAACAATGGTCCTTTTCTGGAGAACAAACATTAACATGGTTAGCAAATGAAAATAACACAAAGCGTTCTCACTGAGAAGTATGCCATACTAAGTTAAAAATGAATGTAATTTACTTCTATATAACACCTTCTACACACAAATTATCCCTGAGAACATTATAAAAGGATTAGTTAGATCTTGGTAATGCAGAAAGAGAGAAGGCAAACAGAATAGTTATTAAAGCTCCCACGCAACTTCTCTGTGTGTGTGTGAGTGAGGACCCTCTGGGGCACATTTTCTTTATCAGGAAGTTCAATGGAACTCAATGGTGCTCAGTCCCATTTAGAAAGTGTACAGCATTATAAAGATTCAGAACCCATGGACAATATTAAACTTTGTTTATTGAAAGAAAAGCTGTTCAATTACAGAGCAATTTAATAGCATAATCATAATCCCTTCAAGTGTAGTAATTTTTACTGATCACCCAAAAAATTAACACCGTTCTATTAAAAATATTCCTCCCCACAGAGCTCATTGCAATTTCTATTAATCTTTTATATGGTTTTGTTTGCAGGAAAAGGCACACTGACTTCTTCATTTTGAAGGAGAAGCAAAAGTTATGAATTAATAACGAGGGCAAAGTTCAAGGATCTTTCTTACATTAACTTATTTCATGTTACATGGAGGTCGGTAATTTTTTGTGGTGGTGCTTTTTTTTGGAGGGGGGGGGCTTTTCCACATCCTAATCCTCATACATTGGCCTACCCTACTCAGCCAAAGAAACAGAAACTAGGAGATTGTTTGGGGCAAGTATGCACAGAGCCACCAGGGCAAGTGCACAAAGTGCACAGGGGAGGGTTCACAGACCTGGGTACACTATGAATCAAGCAGCTGGAGATGGTGGCCATAGATCCAGAGCACATTAACCCAGAACACACCATGAGCTGCCCCAGATGAGTCGGAAGGAGCCCAGCCCTACAAGGTGAGGATCTGTTTGGTCACTTCCTTCCTCTTTCATGGATGAAGCAGACCAAGTGACAGGGCAAATTACCATAGGCCCAAGCAGGCAAGGAGATGCAAGTGCCCCAGAAGCCAGGAGGGCAGTGGCGTACCAAGGCAAACTGGAGCCCTGGGCAAAACCTGAGTTTGATGCCCCCCCCATGGGCAGCCGCCTCCCCCACCATGACCAAACAATGATTTTTTTCCACCAGGTCGTTTCAAAGTCACCATCACATTATAGAACATGCCCCAACTCACAAACCTGAACATAGCAATGGGCCATGCCACACAGCAGAAATATTTTTTTAAAAACAATTTCAAAATGCTTTTAAAATGTTTTATTACTGCTATGAAAACATTTTATGGTGTTGTATCCAGCATCACTTTCAATGTTATTTAAACTGGGGACCCCAGATTCTCCCTTTAAGGTGGATTTAAAAGGAGAATCTGGGTTCCATAGTTTAAACAAGTGATGCTGGAATCCACTCCGAAACAGCATCATTTTCAGTGGTGTTTAAACTAGGGAGCCCAGATTCTCCTTTTAAATCCACCTTAAAGGGAGAATCTGGGGTCCCCAGTTTAAACAACATTGAAAATGATGCTATTTTGGGGTGGATTCTCCCCCACCCTGAAACAGCATCACTTGCAATGCTTAAACTGGGGACCTCAGATTTTCCCTGTAAATCCATGCCGAAGGGGGTGGATTTAATAATAATAATGATAATGATAATGATAATGATAATGATAATGATAATGATAATGATAATGATAATGATAATGATAATGATAATGATAATGATAATAAACAGCAGCAGCAACAACAACAACAACAACCTTTATTAGGCATTCAGAGAATAAAAGAAAGAAAGAAAACAAGCATTGGCAGGAAGGGGTGAATTTAAAAGGAGAAACTGGGGAAATTTAGGGGGTGCCTGCTGTCAGGGGTGCAATTATTAAGATAGCAGCACCAAAATTTCAGAGTATCTTCATGAGCCCCTATTGATGATACCAACCATGTTTGGTGAAGTTTGTTTTAGGGAGTCCAAAGTTATGGACCCTCAAAGGTGTAGCCGCCATCTCCTATTAGCTCCCATTGGAAACAGTGGGGTATGGGGTACTCCCTTTGTTCATAACTTGGTAGTCTATAACTTTGGATTCCCTAAACCAAACCTCACCAATCCTGGGTGATATCATCAGAGTCTCTTGAAAAATCCCTGAAATTTTGGTGCTGCTAGCCTAAAAACTGCGCCCCCTGCAGGTCACAAATGGAAAAAACACTGAAAATACAATAAATGCCACAAACGAACATTCATTTTTGGCGCCCACCACAAGGGGGCGCCCTGGGCAACTGCCCGCTTTGCCCAATGGGAGGAATGCTTCTGCAGGAGATCATATAGCCGTGGTTGTCCAGGCCACCCCCTTGTGGTGGGCTGATGGGAATTGTAGTCCACAACATCTGGAGTGCCAAAGGTTCGCCACCACTGGCATATAGCCTGGCAGTGAAAGAACTTGCAGAGGGAGAGGAGAGAAGTATCTGGTGGTTTCTTGCTCTTCCTTCCTTACTTGAGGGGTATGGAAGGAGAAGCCCAAGCATGCAAAGGGGCTTGGCAGGGGAAGGCAAGTCAGGCAATGAGATGAACTGATGTGGCCACAGTCGGGTGGGGAGCCTCTTCTGGCCCACTGATTGGGTGAGCACAGAGCATGTGGAGGAGTTGGTTGGAGAAGAGGCTGGTTGGGATATGGTAGCATGGGAACAGCCTGGTGGAGAAAGATGAAATAGCTGTGAGAATTTTTCCTTCTAAAGCAACAGATTAATATTCAAGATAAATTATTGAGCTCCTTCTCAAGACACCTTTCCCAAACAGGGTTGCTAACTTTTCACCAGCTCCCATGTACATAAAAGCACCTTGCTTGCAAACATTAATGCTGATTTCCATACTGGAAAAAGCGTTTTCTTGCTTTCTGCAACCAGTCTTTTATTAGGTCAGGTTTATTTCCTCATTAGTTGGCATCTCTGTCTTGAACTCACAGATAGCCTTAGATTAGGCAAGCCATAGCTGATTAATTTCATACCACTATTTACACTCTGCAGATAATCATACTGATTTATTTTACAAGGTTGTTGTGAGGATTATCAGATAATGGCCTCTATCTAACCATTCCATTATGAAAAATTAAGAAGAGTCATAGATGAAAAGCAGCCACAACACCAAAGGTTTAATCTCTGGGGCTGTGACAATGTGTGAGACTACAGAGAGTGGAGGATATGGTGTATTACTTTGACATGGGCTCTGTTGCACTTATATTGCCACAGTGTGCCTTTGTTTTACTGGGCACCTGCACACTGGATTGACTTGCAGCTTCATCTGGGCTGGCAAAAGTGCCCTGTATTGATTGTCATGTGTTTCTGTGGTTGTCTTATGCTTTGGGATGTGTTGGCTTGTGGTTCTGCTGGATTGGGTTCTGGTCTGGTTCTGTTGGTTCTTGTGGTGGGAGACATTGACCTGTGATTGCTCACAAATATGCCTCTTAGCATTACTCCTTGAGAAAACAAGTGTGTTTTTTTTCTCCTCCATTGGAAGCAATGGAAGGATAGGGGCAGTGGTGGGATTCAAATAATTTAAGAACTGGTTCCGGTGGTGAATTCAAATAATTTAACAATGCGTTGTTTGCAAGCACCATTTTGACAACCGTTTCTGCCAAAGTGGTGCGAACCTGTTGAATCCCACCACTGGATGGGGGCCTGGGAAACTGTTTTTGCTCCAATTGCATTCAATGGGACATTTTCGCCGGGCTTAGGGGAATTTTTTCAAACTAGAAGCACCAAATTTGCACCACAGCTGCTGGTGACTCCCCTGAGAGGAACATCCAAGTTTGGTGACACTTGCATGGGGGTCCAATTCTATAAACACCCAAATGGGAGAAAAGTGGGTAGTCATAAAATTGGATCCCCCACCCAAAATTCACCAAATGTGGTGGCAATTTAAAACCTCAAAAAATGCCAGTTTGGGAGCATTATTTGGGATGCTTTGCCCCCACCACTATTTTAAAAATACCCTCTTCTCATTCCCTTCCTCTTCCCCTCACCTATCTACTGGCTGGTTCTTGGAGGTGGCAGGGGGTGCTCAGCAGTAGGTTTGGCTCAGTATTTGGTCACTGACCATAAATAAAGACTACTACTACAGTAGGTTCGGCTCAGCATGACCCAGAATTTAGCTCTGCACTGTCGCTGAAGTCCATGTGGCTCAGAGACAGCAACGATGCAGAGCTCAATGCTGGGCTCAGATGGTTTGAACCTAGCATTCAGCTCTGTGCTGCCTACCACCTCTTAGCCCATGTGGACTTCAGAGGCAGCTGGATTTTTTTTTTGGGGGGGGGGAAGGGTGTAATAGACCTGAAAATGCCTGGAAAAAGCCAGTATGGAGATTTTTCTTTTTTTTGGGGGGGGGGGGGTTGAAATTGTTCAGGACTATTAAATCAAAACCTAAAAGATATTGGAAAAAAATGCACCACTTTAGCTTAGTAGGCTGGGTTGAGTTGTGTGATGCCAACCAGGTTGTATTCAGTTGCATGATGGGGAACTTGCAAAGAGCATCATGTTTTCCCCTATATTTTTTTCTTTAAGCTATTTATCTCCTGCTGGCAGCCTCAATATCTTCAACTTCCCATTTCCTTCTCTCCTTCCTACACACCATCCCTCTATCTTTTATCTACCTACCCTCTTCAACTATATTGATTATTTATTTATTTTATTTATACCTCATCTTTGTCTGCAATGGGAATGCAAAGCAGTCTATAGCAGTTTACTTTCCTCCATTTTATCTACACCAGCCCTGTGGGGTAGGTTAGGCTGAGAGTGTTTGACTGGCCCAAAAGCACCCAGTGAACTTCTACAGAGGAGCTGGGATTTGAACCTAGGTCTCCTAAATCATAATCTGTATCTCTAACCACTACACCATGGCTTTTGTACGAAGACAGCAGTGGAACAGCAGCAAACAGCCAAGCTGGGGGGGGGGGGGAGGACAGTTACACAAATTGCCAAATGATTGCTTCCACTCTTGTCCCAATGAGTCCTCCCTAAAAAGCCAAAACATCCCTATACATGGCCCTGCACCTGCCTTTTATTGACAGAAACAAAACCTGAAATGCTAGCAATACTGTTATGGTTGCTTAGCAATGGTCATTGAGGACTTTATATCTTAAAGTTATAGGGGCTGCTTTCAATGAGAGCAACGATTTACTTGCTAGAAACCAGGAAGGCAGAGACAGCACAGAGAGTAAGGATTAAAAATTTTTCCCTCTTTTACACAGCAAAGGCAGTTCACTTAATAACTCCTTTGAGTTGCACTTCAAAAACCATTCCTTTCTCTGTGACTGTACTTCCTCAATCAATGCTTGCACCAGGAACCCCTGGGAACTTCCAGGTGTCTGTTTTTACAGACTCTGCTGAGATCAAGGTCTTTCTCCAAGGTGAAGCAAAGCCTCAGCCACAGCTACCCAGATGGAAAAGGTGTGTTATTTGTATGGTTTGGAAAAGAAACAAAAAAAAGGGAATGTTTAAGGCATGCATATTTTACTAAAACTGCAACTACAATAATAAATATGTCAACCACTAACCAAGCAATTTGCAATATTGTTAGAGAAACACCAGAAGCTGACATTTACCAAGAGTTTAGACTCATAATATGAGATGAGTATAGCATGTTTTATGAGGCTCTTTCAAGTTTTAGACCACACATTGCATGTTTTGCATAAAAATAACTGAAGTATGGTAGAAGTTCCCACTGTATTTGTTAGGACTTTGGTCAAACTTCTTTAGTCAACAGGATTCCACATGGATATGGAACTGATTAATTACAGTCACACATCAGATTATCATACATTTGGAGTAACGTTCAAAAACAAAGCTTGAGGAAAAGTATATAAGTATTATTATAAGTATAGTTTGCTAATTTCTTAATTGAAAATAATTCAAGTGATAATGCTATCTGGTTTTCCATGCAGATGTTCTAACTGATTTGTAAGAGGTTACTGGTACACCTGCATTAGTGAAACCACCTATGTGAATTTTTTAAAACTAGAGTGGGCCTTAGAAGGTTTTCAGTAGCCTCAGTCTGACAAAGAATGAAGAACTTTGGAGCTAGATTGGTAACTCAGGGATTCAATTTTATTTTTTGCCTATATCTGACTTGAGACCTCTATGAATATCCCACGTTCAGAGGATTCAGTGTCCTTTACATATATATGTATATATGTGCCATCAATTCTCAACTAATTTATGGTGATGCCAGCAAGGGATCTTCAAGGCAAGTGAAAAGCAGAAGTGGTTGCCATTGCCTTCCCAGCAGAGCCTTCTTTGGTAGTCTCCCATCCAAGTACCAACCCTGCTTAGCTTTTAAGATCTGATGGGACTGCACTCTACCAAGATGTAGAATTTGTAATTAAAACTTACTTCGGATTAAACTTCTGACATATCCCTTCATCTGGAAAGCCTGGGTACCTTACTGCAATTGTAAGAGCCTAATTACCAGAGCACGGTGTGGCTGTATAGGGCTAGAGCACCATATGCAGAGGTGGGATTCAGGGGGTTACAAAGGTTCTGTAGAACTGTAGAACTTGTTGTTAAAATTTAAAGTATCACTTTTTAAATACTTAAAATACTTTTTATTAAGTATTAATATTTTTAATACTTAAAATAAAAAGTGATATTAAAATATTTTTAAATATTTTTAACAGTCATTATTTGAATCCCACCACCATCGGAACCTGTTGTTAAAATGTTTGAATCCCACCACTGACCATATGCACATGTAAATAGTGTGCTACTGTCACGTGCTCTGCAATTGTTTGCTTCTGGCAATGATACTTCTGAAGCATGGTACCCTGGTCAACATTCTGACAGTGAAAAAATATTATCTCAAAATATTTTTATCCACCATGCAATGTAATGCCTTTGAAGAAATCATTTGTGTGTGTGCCGGTGTTTTTTGCAGTCAGCTGTCATCACTATGCTGACATTCTGCTCTATATTTCTTTTTGCTATTTGCCCAACAAGACTGTACAGGTTCTGAGCCAATGCCTGGCTGTTGTAGTTAAATAGCTAAGTATGAACAAATTGAAACTGAAGCTTGACACATCAGAGGTGATGATGGTTGGGTAGACTGAGGTCTTGAAAGTCCCTAGTTTTCATGGAATTCACCTGACTCTCACAGGAGCCTCATCGAATCAGTTCAGAGCAAGGTGTTCTACTGGATCTGGCATTATTAGTGGGGAGTCAAGTTAACACAGTTGCCAAAATGGCCTTATTCTACTTTCATTTAGCTCAGAATATGCCTCCATTGACTTGGCTGTTCTGGCCATATCCGACCCTGGGGTACTACTGCAAGCAGTGATTTCATAGGCAAGCCATTTTTGTGGGGTAGTTTACCATTGCTTTCACCGGCTATTCTTTACCCCCTAGCTATGAGCTAGGTACTCATTTACCGACCAAGGAATGGATGGATGGCTGAGTTGACCATGAGCCAGCTGCCAGAATATCTGACCCACAGGGGGCTCGAACTCCTGACCGTGTGAGCGGCAGTGCAAGCACTTAACCACTACGCCACGTGGCTCCTTAAAAACAATTACCCATACCCAAATTTCCTCCCGCGAACATCTTATAAGATGTTCCGCGAACATTTTATAGGACGTTTATGAAGGCCTATGAGTTGGCGATGAAGGAGGCAAAGAGAGTTTTCTTTTCCTCCTCTCTCGCGTCTGCTAGCTCTCGCCCGGCACAATTGTTTCGTGTGATTCGATCTTTGACCTCATTACCTCAGAGGTCTGCAAATGACCAATTGGCTATAGGCTGTGAGGCATTTATGAGCTTTTTTCAAGCAGATAAAGTTCACCGCCAATCCGCCAGGACCTCCCCGCTATTTCAACTACAATTAGTGAACTGGAGGCTCCCTTGCCGTCTTCAGGCCCTTGTTTGGCTCAGGTTTGCCCTGCTCTCTCTGAGGGTCAGCTTGTCGACTCAAAGCCCTGGCTGCTTGTTGAGACCTACTACCTGTCCCTTTCTAGGATCCGCATGCCCCCTCCTGGCTTTTTGTCATTCAAAGTCTGGCCGGAGGAGCTAGCAGACCCCACCTGTTGAATATCTTCAAGCCTGGCTCCCTTTGAGCAAGGAGTGCTTCTTCCAGGGTGGGACATTGAAGCGAGGCCAGGTGGTCCGCTTCCCCACTCTTAAAAGTGCTAGACCAATCCGTTCAGATCTACTGAGTCCCACCTCTGGCTTAATTCACCTGCCTCGGCTCGAATCTTTCGAACTTCTGGGGAAGGTAATTGAGAGAGTGGTGTTGGAGGCAGCTTCCTAGGGGTTTCCTGGAGGACCACATCGGCCTTGGACCCCTTTCCAGTCTGGCTAAGTCCGTGGCGCTGGGCATGGGACGGAGACCGTTCTTGTCGCCGCCACAGATCTGAATCGCCCGCATGACAAGCTTTCTGACCGGAAGCGGATCGGGCGCTGCTAAGACATGTTACTAGATCTCACCGCATGCATTTGATGCTTGGTTCCGACCACCATGGCCTTAATTGACCCACCGGGCTTCTGTCCGCTTCCTCGGAAAGTGGGGCACTTCATCCCTTCAAAGTGAAGATTGTCTCTGCTTTCTCAAAGGACCGGACTCAAGGCAGAAGTGAGGTAAGCTGGAGATCAGGCTCTCCTCGACGGTGCCCGCCCAGTGCGCGGTGTGCCCCAGGGTGCGCTTCTATCTCCGGGGCTATTATTCCCACGGGACATCTATATGCGCACCCCTTAAGCGCTCCAGCTGGTATGGGAGCTTTGGGCTGATCCTGTCACCAGTACGCTGGATGACACTCCAGCTCATTCTCTGTTGATGGATGGGGGGAGCAGGCCATCGCCCCTGCAGCCTCTACAGCACTAGACTTTGTTTGGGGCTGGCTCGGTTGGGTTTGCAACAGAGCAGGTTAAAACTAAACCCTATTCTAGAGACAGAGATCCTCTGGCTAGGACGCCTTGAAGGGAGGTTGGGGATTTCCAGCCTTTAGCCGGTGTGGGAGGGGCCTCATTGGCACCGGCCCCCTCTGTTCGTTAAGCCTAGTGGGTCCACCTGGATCTTCAAGTCTCTTTCAATGGAAACCCAGGTGGCCCATACAACCCGCTGGCTCATGCTTTTTTCCACCATTCAAATTTAGGCCGTACCTGCTGGCCCCCTTCCTCTCCCAAAGCTGACCTACCACTGTGAGTCCCACTGCAACGGTCACCTCCAGGTTAGAATCTTCATTGTAATTAAGCTCTACGCTGGCCTACCCCACATGGGAGCCTGATCCGGAAGTTGAAGCTGGAGTCTGTGTTACGCATGCAGGCAGCGCGCCTCACATTTCTATGGTAGAGGTGCCTACCGTGATCACATTCAGCCTGTATTGGCGCTTCAGCTGCACTGGGCTCCCAGTCAGGAGTTCCGGATCATCCACAAGGTATGCTGGGTATTAACCTTTAAGGCTTTCATGACCCCTGGGGCCCTCGTACCTTCGACCGCCTTACCCCCATATGTTCCCTACATGGCCCCTGCGCTCAGCAGAGGCCAATTATACTGGTGGTCCCCAGCCCCTCAATGATACGGGCTGGCCTCCACCCGGGCCAGGACCCTCCACAGCCCTGGCCCCAGCCTTTAAGCATACAGGTGGGAACACTCTCCCACCCATCCCATGTCCGGGCCCTGTGGGATCTTGGGAGAGTTCCACAGAGGGAGACCTGTAAGACCGAATTGTTCCACCGGGCCTTTGGGGAGGCCGGCTGCTGATAGTGTGTGCCCCTCCTGCCCCTCCCTATTACCACTCTGGGAGCTACAACATCTATACCGCCCCCCTCTTCGGGAGGGGTTCTCTATTGTTAATTCTAATACTTTGGATCACCATATGGTTTATGGTTTATACGAAACGCTGTAATTTTATGTAATTTTATGTAATCTCTATATTTAATAATGCTATTGATTTTAAATGATATTGTTATTGCCATATTGTCGATAATTCTTGTTGTTCACCGCCCAGAGCCCTTAGGGGATGGGGCGGTTTTATAAATATAATTATAAATAAATAAATAGAATGGGCTCCCCAAGAGGTCAGGAAGGTTCCCACACTTCTATCATTCCACAAAAAATTTCCAAAGGCATTTTTATGAAGAAAATAGGACTGTAGTATGATGGCATGGGTCAGGCTCTTATAAAAAGAAGTAGGATTATCAGGTTTATTGCATACATTATTTTGCATACATACTGTTTATTGCATACATTATTTTGATTTTGCTCCTTTGTCTTCTGCTTTAGGGATCTATTTTCCACATTGTTTATGGTATGTCATAATTTTAAAATGGGGTTGCATTGTCTTTGACAACATTTTTTTTAAAAAAAGTTTTAGTTGTAAGAGCAATTTTAGAAGAAGTGTAACCCCCATGCCCAGAATGGGTTGGCCCAGAATGGGTTGACCCAGTAAGGGGGTGGAGACTCAGAGCAGCAGAAAGGCTGCAAGAGCTCTTTGCAGAAGAACAAGGCTACCAGACTCGGACCTTGATTTCTATAAGCCCTTAACACCTTGTTAAGGTAATTGCAATATTGTTGGGAACTACTGGGAAGGTAGTTGTTGTTTTTGCTATGTTGTAAATGTTGGAGTTTATTGTTTCAGGGTTTTCTTTTGTGGTTGTAATGGGTGAGAGTTCTCCTGGAGACCTTCATCATGTTGCAACCTGTTCATCAAGCCCTTGGAGTCTTCAGGAGCCAGCCAACTTGCAAAGAAGAATTTGGACTTGGCAATATCAGTAGACTGTAAATAGAAGGACTTGAAATGCAACCTGAACAGGACCTTGAATTGTAACGTTAAATGTTGATGTTATATGTTATATGTAAAGAAAAGTAAACCATTTTGTTGTTTAAAAATTGTTGTTGCAACTCATTCCAATTACTGCCCCACAGAACCCACAGTAGAGGTTACAGAAGCATTTCCTGCTGTGTAAATAAAAGGGGGGGATGCCTTTTCTGAAATGATGGCTGTTAAATATTTTGTCACATATAAATATATGCAGATATAATTGATCTATTAATTGACTAAAATTTATATGATTATTAGAATCCAGGGACAGCCATACGGGTGTGTTTCTGTTCTCCTATGTATGAAAATGGACTTTCAGATGTAAAACCCTAACTTTTCATTTGGGCTTGTGGGAATTGTGGAAGGCAGGTCACAATGAACTCCATCCACCCCTCCTACAAATGTGAACCCTATTCTGAAAGCACCAATAATTACCCTAATTCAGATGTAGTCTTTCTTTCCAGATCGGCTCTGCTAACCATGAAAGCCAAATCCATTTATCTACATAACCCCATGTGTTTGCAGCCTTCAATGGTAAAAGCTGTAAGGCAGGCTGATTTTTTCTGCCTTAATGGAAGAAGATTATTTTTCTTAACCTTCCATTCCCCCACCACACCTCCCTACAAGCATTTTATTCTTTGATTAAAAATGTTGCAGATGAACATTATTCTCAGCAAAAGGGAATTAGCAATTTGCCAGTAATGCTGTATTACTTTTAACCAGCAGAGCAGACTGAATATATTTTTAGGTCTTGCATGTTTATAACCTACTTCTCACTCATTATTTTCCAGAGGTGACCTTGCTCTAATACCTTCAGCACCTGACATAGGAGTGAAAGCTTTCTCGGCTAAAGTGTCCCTGCTCTGAAACAAATGTGAGGCAACATTAACATTCCTTCTTCAAAGTACCTGCTAATTTGCGTGCAGTGAGAACAGAAAGCTTTTCATTACATATCAAAAACTTTATTTAGGTGGAATGAGTCACCAGACCTTCCAAAAAGCCAAATGAGTACCTATCTCTAAATGCTGCCTTCAGCAATAACATCAATCCTTCCTGGTTCAATTCTTTTATCCACTATTCATTGAGAGAGAGAGAAAAGGAGAAAGAGAGAGAAACCCCAACAATGCTGTCCCTTGGTCAAAACAGCAGTGATCCAAAGGCATGCCTTTGGATATTAGAAACAGAACCAAACTCTGTGTGGTGAGCTAGCATTCCAATTTAATATGTTTATTTGATGAGCTTGTATGTGAAAGCCAATATACATGTCATAGCTATATCTTTCCAATTAACATTTATGAAGGGGAAATAGATTCCAGATGCAGGCAAAATCTGAAGGCACACACTATAAGACACAAGAGAGATCATGGTTTAATTGTAAATGGGTTCCTCTGTGCTGTCTTTTTATTTATTTATTTATTTATTTATTTTGAGTTTTTTATACCGCCCTACCCCCGAAGGGCTCTGGGCGGTGAACAACAGTTTAAAACATACAATCAAATCGATTTAAAATAGATACAGCGTTTAAACATATAAAACATATAAAACAGCGTCAGCAACAAAATCCAATTTTAAAAACCTCCGCAAAGGAGGGGGGAGGGGTCCCATAGATGGTGGAGGGACCCTAAAACAAGAACTAGAGTAGAAGGGGAGGGAGGGGGGGGCACACATCAGCGTCGATTATCTCCAAAAAAGCCCGGGCAAGGAACAACTCCTCGCCTTACAGGCCCCCCCCTTCTATGAATTCACCTCAAGATCCTTCGCGAGGGCCCGGACAGCTGGAGGGAGAGGTTCCACCAGGCAGGCCAGGGTCGTAAAAGCCCTGGCCCGGGGTGGAGGCCAGCCGCGATCATAGAGGGGCCGGATCTTAGTAAATTGGCTCCTCTGGCCGAACGCAGAGGCCTGGAAGGGACATATGGGGTAATGGCGGTCCCGAAGCGTATCGAGGGTCCCAGACCGCGAAGGCCTTAAAGGTTAGCACCCATACCTTTTGGAAGATGATCCGAACTCAACTTCGGGGAGCCAATGCAGGCGGGCGCAGCACAGGTTGGATATGATCACGAAGCGAATTTCTGTGAGTAGTGGCGGGCCGCCGTGATGTTGACCAGCTGTAATCCTCCGGATCAAACGCTAAGGGTGGGTTCAGGGCCCGCCAGAGCGAAGTTACAATAGTCCAACCTGGAGGTGATCGCGCCGTAGCATGGATCACCGTGGCCAGGTCAGTGCGGGAGAGTGAAGGGAGCCAGCCGGGCCGGGCCTGACGAAGATGGAAGAATGCAGCCCGGGTTGTATGGGCCACCTGGGTCTCCATTGAAAGAGATTGAATCCAGGTGGACCCCCAGGCTGCGAACAGAGTGAGGTCGGCGCCTAATGAGACCCTCTCCCACACCGGGCGGCTGGAAATTCCTTAACCTCGCCCCCACGCTGCTTCGCTTCAAAAGGATCTCCGGCCTTCGATGGATTAAGTTTTTTTTAACCTGCTCTGCTGCAACCAACCAGCAACCGGCCTCCCAAACAATGCTGTAGAGGCTGCAGGGGCAGTGACCGCTCCCCTCCATCAAATAACATGAAATCGAGCTTGAGTGGCTCATCAGCATATTGATGGCATGATCAGCCCTCAAAGCCTCCGTAATTTCAGCTGGAGCAAGGGCAAGGGTCGCGATGTGGTGATAGCTAAACAATAGCGGGACAGTAGCTTCCCCTGAGGCAATAATCGCTAAATGCTGGTACCTCTGAGATAGGCCTGGTCCCCGCGACCACCACTTGTTGACCTCCGGTCCCCGAGAAACGCAGGGCAATCCATTGAAGGACAGTGCTCTAGTACCCTCGAAGCGCTGCGGGCGGTGGGTCAAAGGTTGTTCGGTCGTAATTGCACATCAAACGCCATGTGTCAGATCTAACAATACCAACAGCCGATCCGCCTTGGTCAAGTTAAGCGGGCGACGAGCGTATTCGTGACGGGCTTAATAAGAACCGCTCTCTTGGTCCCATGCCCAGCACGGAAGCCGGACTGAAGGGATCGTAAGGCCGATGTGTCATCCAGGAAACCCTGAAGCTGCTCCAACACCACTCTCTCAATTACCTTCCCCAGGAACGTAAAGATTCGACACGGGCTGTGTAATTGGCCAGATCGCTCCAGGATCTAATGATGGTCTTTTCAAGAGTATGGACCACTGCCTCCTTCAACCCACCCGGAAAGACTTCCCCTTTGCCTCAAGGGAGCCATTGATGATATTCAACAGGTGGGGTCGTGAATCCTCCCGGCAGGCTTTATAAGCCAGGAGGGCAATCGGATCCAGAGGACAGGTAGGTAGGTCTTAACAGCAGCCAAGGCCCTGTCAACAACAGCCGCTTCGAGAGCAGGGAAAACTCACAAACAAGGGCCTGAAGACGGCAAGGGAGCCTCCAGTTCACTAATTGTAGACAATAAGTGGAGGGAAGGTCCCCATGATGGAGCCGACGTGACTTTGTCTGCAAAAGCTCATAAAATGCCCTCAGGACTAATCGCCAATTGGGAATTTACTGGACCCTCCGATAAGGAGGTTAAAGATCTAATCACTCGGAACAATTGTGCTGGGCTTAGAGCTACAAGCAGATGCGAGAGAGGAGGAGAAGAACGTCCCTTCGGCCTCCTCTCTTCGCCGCCATCTCATAGGCTTTCATAAACGCCCCGGAGTAAGATGTTCACAAGAGCTTCACAGCTGCAGATTTCCTCCACACTCGCCTAGACGCCTGGAGTTCCCGCCCATAAGGCGGAGCTCTACAGTATACCACCGGAGCCCGCCGAGAAAGTGGGGACGCAGAGGACGCCGGGGCAAATAACTTCGATGGCATCGGAGAGCCGGGAATTCCAATCCTCCACCTGCTCATCGAGTGTGCCGGGTAGGGTTCAGGATCCCGCAGAGCATTCAGGAAACCAGTCGGATCCCATAAGTCTCCGCTGGCGGCATAAATCAGCCCGTCACGCTTCTATAGACAGGGTTGGTGCGCAAATCCATCCGACCTTCAGGGCATAATGGTCGACCATGGCACTCTATCAGCAGAGGATAATGCTACTCATTGGTGATCAACTCCCGACCCAAAGACCAAATCTAGCGTGTGGCCAGCCTCATGAGTGGGGCCAGAATTTACTAAGGAGAGGCCTACGGCCGCCATGGGATGACACTAGGTCCACAGCCACTGTACAAGAGGCAGTATTCGACATTACGGACGCTGAAGTCACCCGGCAAGACTATAAGCCTGGGGAACCTCAACGCTTCCAGTCAGGCCACCACCTCTAGCAGCCGTGGCGAGGCTGTCCCCAGGTGGCGCTTAGGGCGACCGGGTACACTAGCAGGACTTCGCCAACCTCTCCAAGGCCAACTTTCACTCTTAGGCCGACACACTTCTAAGCTGTAGTGATCTTCGGGGACAGGGATAGCCCTAAAGGGCGAATCAGAATCCAATCGGATGAACATTGCCACCACCGCCTCCCACGGCCCTGGGTTCGAGGCTGGTGGAGGCATCGCTGAACTCTGGTGGCAGCGACTCCTCGCCTACGCTGGCGACGGTCTGCGGCCTTCAACGCGACTCCAGGTTTCGGTGACACAAGCCAGAGTCCATATCTGCTGGTCTCCAAGATAATCGTGGAGAACTGCGGTTTTATTATTGATGGACCTGGCATTTATCAACACCAGTGACGAAGCAGGGTGTCTCTGAACCCAACCACTCTCGTTCCTTGGGATAGGACGGAGGTCAGAAGGCGAACGAGCATATCCATATCTTGTCCGCCGTCTATCATAAGGCCGCCGCCGAATGGCTCTGTGTCATTCGCTTATCAGGAGGAAGGTGAAGTATGCATATTAATCTCATTCAGTAGTCATTCCATTGGCTGTCCATCAGTTACCGGGTTCAGTTCAAGATACTGTATATCATGGCTTTGGACCCTCATATCTACAGGACTGCCTTTCCTTCTACCTGCTTCTACAACAGTTTCACTAATCTGAGCAGGGCCTTCTGCAGGTGGCACCTCAGAAATGAACAGAATCAGCAACTGCCTGTTCATGTGCATTCTCTGTAGCTCAACTCTACATTACAACCTTTGTATTTCTTGGAGGTCTCCCATCCAAGTATCAGCCAGGGTCAGTGCTGAGAGCGTGTGACTGTCCCAAGGTCTCCCAACAAACTTCAAGGAGTAACTGGGGATTTTAATCTAACCATATAGCAGCACAAAAAGTCCCCATCACAACTGCTTAGTATCTGGTCAGACTTTTAATCCATACATTTCTACTTGCCACTGATTGCCTTCCATTATCATAAAACCACCTTCATATATGCAGTATGTTGGAATGGGCTATTTTCAGACAGGTTGGATTCTTTAAACACTCTTAATTGAAAAGGCATTCCTATGCTCTCATTGGAGCTAGATAACCTGATGCAGTTATCAGAGGTACAAGATGCAATCAAAGGTTTAAAGGAAAAAATAAGGCTTTAGGGTTTGAATGTCTGTAAATACACACATATATAAATAAAAAGAAAGATTCATGTTTGTGTATATAAATGAAATCATTTTGAATAGCCTTAATGATCATATTTATAAAAAACAGTTAATTTAGTTGATACATGTTTTGGAATTAGCATAGTTATAATTGTATTCCATTTAGATATAGGGACTATTTTTTCCAAATTTGTTCAATTCAGCTGATTTGTAGTAAAAATATTTAATGAATTGACATTCCCCATTTTGGAAGAAGGAGTCAGAGGTGATTTCACATGATTCCCATTCCACACTGCAGCCTAGTCTACTGACTGTGTTGCATTTTCATGAGGATCCCCCAAATGTCAGAAAACATTTTTTGGAACAAACTGTAGACAGGAGAGCAAATGGATTATTACATAAAGTGATAGTAGACTTCACCACATCATTCCCAAATATATCTGCCTCATTTACAGCAGGCAAAGAACTATTCACAGCATCAGAATTTAGGACGTAAGAAGACTAAATCACCATCATTGTCATCATCAATATATCTAATAGTAATGTGTGTCCCCACTTGTGGATATCTGAATCTGCAGTTCAGGTTCACAATGAAACTAAACTGATTTTCCAGAAAACTTGGGATATTCGCAGGTTTGCAGAAAATCTGAAATATAATATAACTAGCAGGGCACCTGTGCTTCGCTACGCATACTTCATCACAGGCTCTCTATGAATTTCTGGGTGACATTCAACATACTTCTTTACAGCCTGTTTGTGAACTTTGGGGTGACATGCAGCATATTTTCTCACAGTCTGTCTGTGGACTGATGGGTTTGTTTTCGCATTATTTTGCAGCAGGTTCCTGTAGTTGTCTTTTTTAATACAGTGTGTTCTGCAATTGGATTCTGATGAGTGAGAAGGCTGTGAAGAGGTTCAGGATAAGGTTGAAGGGCAGGGAGCTGGACTGTACCGCCACTGCAGCACATTCCTAGGGACTCATCCTGCCAATTCAGAACATGGCACCAAGCACAGGGTGATCGGAGGCCGAGAGCAGTAAACTTTTCTTCACGGTAATCAATCTGATGTCCATAAGCAAAACTTGACAAATGTTTAGTAGTCCAAGGTGATAGTGTGGTTTGTAATCTGTTTTGATTGTATTTGGCTGTAGCGGTGTTGTTAACATGAGGGTGGGTGGAGGAGTACTTTTTCACAGCCTGTCTGTTAACTTCGGGGTGACATTAAGCATGCTTTTTTGCAGCCTGTTTGTGAATGTTGGGGTGACATGCAGCATATTTCCTCACACCCTCTCTGTGGACTGATGGGTTTGTTTTCAAATAGGTTCACATGCGTTGTGGAAGGCGGTGTTAGAGTGGTACACCATGGTGAAGGACATGAAGCTGGTAGTGTGTAACTATCACCTTTAGAATGTTCGTGCAGCATGTCTGTGGATTGAGGGGCTGGTTTGCCCTTAGAATGTTTGCGCAGATGGCCAGAGATGAGCAGTTAAAACAGTAAATGTGTAATAACTCGAGTAAAACTGAATATTTTGAAAAATCCTTTCTTAGTGAGCACCTAAACCACATAATGAACCGGTGTGCCAAATTTCAACTTTGTAGGTTCGGTGGTTTTTGAGTTCTTTTGATGCATCAGTGAGTCAGTCAGTGGTATTTTACGTTTATAGATATAGATATAGGGGAGGGGAGGGGACCTTCAGCAATGAAAGGAGCACCTGTAGCTTTAAGGAACAGAAGCCCATAGTTGCTATATCACAGCATTCTTGGCTTGGTTTTTGCCAGTAAAAGCCAACAGAAGGGGGCAGGACCATTTCCTCGGTTGTTTCAGTCTTTGAGGGAGGACTCATTGGTCCAGGCTTGGCACCAACCACTAGGTACCTGCTACTTGCATGACTCACCTAGGTCTGGTGATTTGCTATTGTTCAACAGCAGCCATCCTATGAAAGCCAGTGTATTGTAGCAGTTAGAACACCATGCTGGGGTCTGGCAGACCTAAGTTCAAATCACTAATTTGTCATGTAAACTCATGGTTTATGATTTATTAGATTTGTATGCAACCGTCCCTCAAAGGGCTCAGGGTGGTGAACAACAGCTGCAAAAAGACAGTATCAATAGCATAACAATAAATAACAACCAGTAAAAACATAACATCAATGAACATAGAATAACTAACATAACATTATAACATGTCATTCTAACTACAATACATATAACAGTTCAAACCTAGAATTGTAACAACAAACATCAGCATTATGGCATCATAACATCACATAACAGTATCAATAATCATAACATCACAAATTGTACAAAACAATAATACTCATAATGGCAAGCATTGCTAGCAGCATGACAACAATAATAGGGTTGATGGTGACTTTCTTTTACAGTAACATACTGCAAAATAACAAAGTGGCCCATGAACTAACCCCCATATCAACTACATCTATGTTAGCACAAAAGCCTAGCGTAATAATAAATCTAAATACAATAACATACCACTAAACTAACATTACCAATATAATAACATCAAAATGGAAGGGGGAGACTTATTAGAACCTCACTAACTACATTCATTCCCCAATAAAGAAACAGCACTTGAAGCCAAACAGTCCATGTAAGTGTAAAGAACCCTTGAGCTTCAGAAGCTGGGATGCCAGGTCTTAATTTGTTATTTTGTCCAAAGAGAGGTGCCAGGTCCATTAATAGTTGTTCTATCTACTCAACAACACGCCTTCCATCTGAGGACCGCCGCAGCCACCATGTTTTCCTTGGGACACGCCCAATTTTGATTGCCAAGTGAAGAACTCTCATGCATACCATGGGGGCCCTTGCCACTGGCCCCCACTGCCCTCTGGGGGCCTCTGGCATTAAGCAAGAGCACCCCGCCCCAGCCCTCTCACCGTCGGTGGGGCACTGGAGCTCCCACTGCCCAGAGATCTGTGTCTTCACTCAGGTCCAATCAGTTTGTCGTTGTTGTTGCCAAGGGGTCTCTGCCACTGACCCCCCAGGCCAGACCTGCCCAATAATTTCAGGGGGGTCTCCCAGCTTGTCACACCGAAGACACCCAGGTCGCGAGGTAATATCAGGCAAAAATAAAGGAGACAGGGACAAGCCACTCGTGATATAGGGCCAGTCACATAATTTCAGGTTAACCTACTTCACAGGATTTTCAGTGAAGATAAAAAGGAGAAGAGGAGAACAATGCAAGGTGTTTTGGTCCCCATTGTGGAAAGTGACAGGGCGTAAATGAAGAAGGCAAACAATATAGCTGAATATAGGAGGCAGATTAAAAGGTAGGTTGGTGAATGGCTGAGAAGGAGAGAAGGAGACAGAGAAAGGAGAGAGGATATGAATATTGTTTTGAGGGAGGAAGTAATCTGGGGAGATGGATCAAGAGGAGGGTAATGTGTCCCCCACAAGTCTCCACAGATCATTGAGGATGAAAGTCACTGTAATGTAGCAGAGCTTCAGAGTATGGTCTAGATACCCAGGTTTGAATCCACAATTTTCTGTGGAAGCTCACCAGGTGATTTGAGACCAGTCATACACTTTAACCAACTTACTTTCCAGGGTTGTTGTGAGGATAAAAAGGAGGGGATGAAAATAATGTAAGTTGCTTTGGTCCCTACTGTGGAGGTAGGTGGGAGATAAATGAAGTAAATAATAAATAAATCTGAGGATAGGAGGCAGTTAAAAGATAGGCTCATGCATGGCTGAGAAATATTTATTATTTTATTAAATTTTATGTCCCACTCTTTCCCTGTTAATGTCAGGCTTAGGGTGGCTTACACATGTTATCATTAAAACATTCAACATGTATGGCTTTAATAAAATAGTTTAAAACATTAACAAATTAAATACAGTAAAGCACACTAAAATGGTAGAGATTATGTATCCAAAAACAGTAAAATGATTATGCATTCAAAAATTCGGATATGATGAAATTCCTCATCATGATTTCCCATCATATATCTAATATTTAACTATTGGGATAGTGAAAAGGTAGTCAGAAAAAGTTGTGAAGCCAACAAGATGGATTGGACATATGAGCTGCCTCAACTGAAAGCCCAGTAGAGCATCTCTGTCTTGCAGGTCCTACAGAACTGGTTAAGGAACAGAGAGTTCCAACAGTCTGGAGTCAGGGCCAAAAAAGCTCTGGCTTTGGTTGAGGCTAATAGAATATCCTTGAGGCCAGGGACCACCAGGAAGTTACTACCAGAGGATCAAAGAGCCCTCCATGGGCAATGTGGGGAGATGCAGTCATGAAGATATGTGAATGAAGCTGGAAAAAGAGAGGGAATATGAGTATTGCTGTGTGGTGGGGTAGAGGAGATAGTAATGTTGGGAAATGGATATAGCAGAAAGTGATGTGCCCTTCTCAAGTCTCCATCATGTCCTTAGCAAAACACATACACACATGTACAGAGTTTCAAGGAGTCTGGGATATAGATAAATGATAGATGGGAATAATAGAGGTCATTACAGGGAGGGAGATATTTGCCAGTTCCAAAAGAAAGGTCTAAAGAGGCAGGAATGATTCAATACCTGCATTGGTTGCAGATATAGAGGGGAAACTGATAGCACTGTGGAACTGAACTGAACATCAGTACAGGGACCAAAAGGCCAGAAGCCCTCATTTGAGAGATCTAGATATAAAAAAATTTGGTTCTCTAGCAATGCTAAGAGAGGAAATCTTCCTGGACAAAACAGAATTCCATTCTCAAGAGAGAACAATACAGAGGCCGTTTCTGCACGGCCACGCTCGGGGGGTGCGTTGGTGTATACGATGCCGACGCACACACCCCCCGGGACTGGTCCTGGTAGGGGCGGGGAAGATGGCGCAGCACTGCGCCGTCGCCCAAATGCCTTACCTTCCCTCCGACCTTCTGGCACGTCGCCCAGGCCAGGGGACATGTCCCCCTGCCATGCGTGACAGCTCTGGAGTCGCAAGGCGGGGTGTGTGTCCCTAGGCCTGGACAATGTGCTGGAAGGTCAGAGGGAAGGTAAGGCATTCGGGAAAGGGGGGATGGCGCCTTCCAGCTGCTGCAGTTCGCAAGGCAGCGGTTGGAAGCCGCTGTTTCCAAAATACCTCGCCCAAGGAGCGAGGTTCGGAAACAGCAGCTTCGCGCCACTCGGGGGTTGCGAGGCAGCCACTGCTGCAATGTGGCGGCAGCCGTGCGAACCCCTCCCCAGGGATGCTGTTTTTAGCATCCCTGGGTCACTGTATTCCACCCGTGCGGAAACAGCCAGAGAGAGAACAATACAATGGGTTAGAGGTGGAGGAGTCTAGTTTTTTTTTTTTGTTAGATTTTAGGCAGAGTCGACGAATTTACAACTCAGGGTATTCCAATTCAAAGTAAGGTTTAATACTGGTTGTTGTGGGTTTTCTGGGCTGTGTGGCCATGGTCTGGCAGATTTTGCTCCTAATGTTTTACCTGCATCTGTGGCTGGCATCTTCAGAGGTGTATCACAGAGGAAGTCTGTAACACACTGTGTCCACTTAGACAGTTAGGAACAAGATCTACCAGACAATGGCCACACAGCCCGGAAAACCCACAACAACCAGTTGGATCTGGCCGTGAAAGCCTTCGACAATACATTGAGGTTTAATAGTTCTCCAGTAGTAGGACAGGAAGGGTTGTAATTAAATCAACTAGGGAAAAAAGGAATCAGGAAGGCTAATTGTGTTGAGGCTGAGTAGCACTGACCTAGAGAGCTGGTGTCTTCCCAAAGCTATGGCTTTTGTTATCCAGATTGTTATGGCAGAAGTTTCAGGAAGGTGTTGCTCATTGCTGTGCATACTTGATTAGCGAGTTGGGTGGAGAGGAATGTTGCAAGCTGATAACCCTCTTTTAGTATCAAAGTCCAGAATTAAGATTTGGCATCCATATTAGTCTGAACTGTCTATGAAACCAATAGAAACCAATAGAGAAGTGCACATCTCAGAAACTGCCCCCCCTTCTTCCCATGGGCTTGCATGCCAATAATTCAGAAAAACTAGTCATTCATTCATTCATTCATTCATTGGGCTTACTATACCGCCCACACCCAAAGGGCTCTGGGCGGTGTACAAAATAAATTGCCATAAAACACTATAAAACCCCAATAAGTACCAATATAAAATTAAAACATAGCAATCAACATAACAAATTAAACAATAAATAAAACAACAGATGGCAACCCGTGACTAATACAGCCTCTTCCATTCATTCCTGGGAGGGGATTGGGCCATGATGGCAATAGTCAGATGGTAAAACATTCATACCTGTAAAGTATACAGGTGTCAGAGCATAAAGGATATACTGGACACCACAATGACATTTTAGTAAACGACTAAGTAAAGTCTCTAATTGGTGGTGCTGTAACTTACAAGGTAGGTCTCTTAAACATAGCTTTGGGCCTGTCATGTTATTCAATCTTTTTGGGAGCAAATAATTACTCAAATCTGTTTTGCAGTAGAATATTCATTGAGCCTTGAAGATTCTTGTGAACATTAAAACTATTTGCCTGTCTACCGGATGATGATCAGTGGGAATGTTGTGCCCTGCTGTTGCTAAAATACTGGAAAGATAAATGCCCATTTTCAATAATCTAGTGGATTGAGGACCTGACAACTTTATCAACTTTTGAACATATGTAATATATACTACAATTACATGTGGATGTATTTTTAAACATCTGGAAACCTTTTATAGGTTCTTATCTGTACAATTGCCACCATTATTGTTATACTTTATTATTATTATTTTTCTGTTTGAGGTAATAAAATGTAATAAATATTTAAAATAAGTTAATGTTTGTATGAATTTGTAAATCTTCAAGCTGCCCCAAGATTCTTCAGAAAATGGTACTACCCATAGTGCCACAGGCTGATTCTCTAGAGATCACCTTGGAAATTCCTGCTGTTCATCCATCCACCATCGTCGACAGGCTTTATTAATACTGCTGCCCATGTTACTTGTTACTTCTAATGGGATGATGATATTGTGATTGACATATGTCACTAAAGTAGCTAGGAATTTTACTAGAGTCTTTTTTAAAAAATCTGTTTTCTGTTACTGTTTTTGTACTTCCCATTTTGCTGCTGGGAGTATAGAGAGTATCAATTACAGGATAAGATATCAAGGACTTAACACTAGTATGAACACTGTTGTAGCAGTAGACATATAATTTAGACAACCGGTTCGTTCGTTCTCTTTGTGACACTGTAAATATTTCAGCATTATAATTTGACCATTAAATAGGAGTTTATATCTCTCAGGTGGGAATGCATAATGGTGAATATACTGCTGATTTTGTTGAGCAGATGCAAGGCAGATTTTTTTTTGGTGCACAGGGTAACCAACATTTCATGCATAAGTAGCATCTGTTATACTGGCACCTGCTGAATAATGTCCCTATTGAGCAATGTGTACATTTTAAAAAGTTTAACTTTTCTAGTTTCATCAGAAAATGTAAATTATGCCTCCCATTATTTATCACTCAACAGACATTGAGTGAGAAAATGTGGCTTCGTGAGGATTAGCATATAAATGTTCCTTTATTGGCAAATGGTGTGCAGAACTGGGAAAAAGAGCCATAACTAGAATATTATTCTTCAGTGTCTTGCTGTTAGTTCCTATTTTAAGTAAATGTTTTGATTTTGAGACCACAGTAATTTTGTTGCCAGTCAACCACATTAAGATTGTTTTGTCTTTCGATTATCCCTTTCTCCGTCAAGCATCATTATCACTCATCAGCTCTTGTCCCAGTATCATGTTGTTCATCTCACTGGGCTAGTCCTATAATTACTCAATAACTACAATATTGATTTCGCTACTTGCTGGCATGCCAGGTTTCTTAGAGCTGTGGAGGACTGACGGGCCTTTAATGTACTTCCAAGCAAGAGGTCGCTCAAAGTAAATTTTAAAAGTTTTCTCGCCTTGTTTGATGCCAGGCAACTCTGGAGTTGCTTCGCTATGACTTTATTCTTTAAGCAGATTTGAACTCGCAATGTGAGCTGCAAGCCTTGAGCTTTGTAAAGCTTTGGTGGAAGCATGCCGAGCTCCATGTGAGCAAAGGCATATCAGAGGTTGCACAGGCCCTTTAATAATGTATATTCAGTGTATTACCAAGATGTCATATTGTGAAACATCAGAATCCCATGAAGAGGGGTCCCAGAGTAAAACATCACACAGCTCTGGTCAGTGTGCTGGCAATGCTCTCAGCATCTCATTTGTGAAGCTGTTTTATCTTTTGCCTCCTGTCTCCCTGAAGTTTCTCTTTTTTAGCAATGCTTCCCATGGCAAGCAAACAACACAAATCTCATTATTAAAAAATGGAACTCAGTCTATTCAGCAGTCACATGTAGTTGGATATGGAACTCGTGTTTGAAAAGTCTCATTTAAGCTTCTGCATGGTTGCCAAGTGTTCCAAAGTAAACAAAGAGATCCCCTCCATAGAAATGCTTGGGGAACCTGGCATGGGAAGTAATTTTGTTGTGAAGTGGGAAAGCAGAAATTCATCTCCTGATGCTGTGCAAATACTGTTGACAAACTCCAGAGAGAGAGCAGCTCTAATACCTGTCCTTTACTATTTATAAAGTGTCCTTGCTCACTGAATTCTTTTCTGATTTGGGGGCTCTTTCACTATGAATGGACTATTGAGTGACAGCCACTGGCAGCTGCATAATGCAAGATTTGTGCGAAAAATCAATTGGGGAGGCTGAAACTACACAGTGTGGAACGTACCTGAAAATTATCCCCCTCCCAGAAAAAAAAGTATTGGCTGCTGCTCTATTGTTTGAGTGTGAGAGGCAAGCCGAATGATTCAGCTGTGTGTGTTTACACAAAGAACCCTCCAGCAGCCATTGCTTTGAGATCTGCAAATATCAGTTTGGCTTAGTTTCAGATCCTTGGATCATCCAATCATGAGGTACTTTCAAAGTGCATTCAGTGAAGCTGGTTCTAGAAAATAAGAAGAAACAGACTTAGGTTTGGGAGGGGGAGTAAAAGGAGGGGAAGATTAGGGGAATCAGGGTTTGAATGACCAGGAAACAAGTGGCTATTAACTGTACTGTAAAAGATCAACATTAGAGTGCTTGTGGTATTTTCTTGCCTTATAATAGAGGTCATATCCTTGTAGATCCCTTGAGCTATCATTAGGACAAGATGTCTTATGGTCTCTTCCAATTCCTTAGAGATCAAAAAACAGCTGGTCTTTTAAGTCGGCATAACACCAAAAAACTAATAAGACAGAAAATTTGTATCTCTTTCCTAAATTATATATTCCATAAATAAAGCTAGTTGTTGGATAAGATCAGACATGGAGAAACATCTCCAGGTTAAAAGAAGAAAAATGCACCCCAATTCTGAACTTGATTGTAGTTTGCTGGGCCTTCCTTCTGACACCGAAATCATTTCAGCTCCCCACTTACCAGCCTGTGGTAGTGGCAGCTGCAGATGAGGAAGGAACAAACAAGGGGTGGGGGTGGTAAGAGAAAGATTCCCATCCAAGCTGGAAAAGAATTCAGGGTAACAGAGCTCATCTTAATCCTGAAGGTGAGCATTACAAAGGTTTATATTCCAAGAGAATATAAAACTGGCAGCCGCCTTCAAATCTTGCCATGTGTTAATTCAGAACTCACTAGAAACCTATGGAACCTTCATTTTATGTACCTTCTCCTTCTCCCACGTTTGGTACTAATAGTTATCCCAGTGTCTTGACCACAGAACTTTCCTTTAGATCTCATTCACATACACACCCATATTTATTCTTACTTTATCAGGGAAATGCCTCAATATCTGCCATTTTTTTTCTATTTTTGGTCAATGAGTGCTTAAAAACAAGTCATATAGGTAGCTTATTCCTAAAAGAAAGCTATGTAAAGTTTATAATCAGAATGTATGTATCAGAGTTTGTGCTTATAACAGAGTTTTCTCTTTAAAATATTGTCAAGATTGCCAACATGGAGGCTTGTCTCCTTTAAAAGAATCTTTTATACTACACTTTCAGACTTGCTCTTAAAAGTATTGAGCATCATTTTGAAATACACACATTCCTTTCAGTTCTTGAATTATGTATTGTATCTTGTTATCTAAAGATTTTTCTGGCTTCCCACTGTGCCCACATACAATGAATCAGGAACTTCTAGATCTCAGCAACTGGATGAGATTCATGTGATGCATTCAAGCATTCTTACATGGTAACTTGACAACATCCTTCACAGCAACAATCAATTATGCATCAAAAAGAGCATTGATCATTTCAGAGTTCAAAACCAAGAGACTGAATGATGAAAGAAAGATCACACATGCCGATAAACATTTATAGAAGGCAAGAATACAATTGGTCAGCCAACAGAATTGCTGATAGGCAAAACAGTCTCTAAAAGATTTCAGTCTGGAATAGCTGATATCTGGATGGCATAGGAAACATTTATCTTTTAAAAACATGTTGTAAAATAGTACCAAGAAGTTAAACTCTTGAGTAGATTGTTGGAGGGAAAGGATCACAAAGGGTTGGATCCTCCCTTCCCTTTAGAACCTAAATGGAAGTAAAATGCCCCAAGCACTAGAATGCCCTGAAGGAAGCCACGAGAAAGGCACAGTTCTGCTTTCTCGCCTGCATAGTTAGTTTTGGTTTTGAAAACAATTTTATATGTGATTGGGGCTTATTTATTTATTTAGATATGAGTGTCCTGCTGTTTTCCAGTGGGGAACCAAACAAGTTCACAACATTAGAATGTGACTGTCCGTGGTCACCCTGTGAGCTTCCATGCTACAGCAGGGATTTGACCCCTGTTTTCCCAGATCTTAGTATGCTACTCTGCCTGTATTACAGTACCTTATTTGTGCCCTATGCCTGTTTTCTTGATTTGTCAACAGTGCCTCTTTCCACTATGTGCCTAAACTGGGAAGGAGTACAGTTCTGGAGTACAGTTCTGGAGAATTCCATTCCAGCTAGAACAGGAAAATAATACTCAGGAAATATGTTCCACATTGAGACCAATGGAAACATGTGGCTTACTTTATTTCCAACGACTACTAACAAGTAGTCGAAGTACTGAAAAGTTATGAAAATAAATGGATTTTATTATTATTATTATTATTATTATTATTATTATTATTATTAGTAGTAGTAGTAGTAGTAGTAGTAGTAGTAGTAGTAGTAGTAGTAGTAGTCTTTATAGGCCACCTCATTGATGAACAAATTATTTGAATGGAAAGGTCTCATGCAACATTACATTCAGATGGTCTTGGAACTCTGGTGATCCTCTCAAATATAGATTATGTATTGCCCCCAGTTGGTATTTGCTTGGGAGACCACCAGGGAATACCATATTAGCTAGGCAGAGGAAAGCAATGCAAACCACTTCTGTTAAGTCTCTTGCCTTGAATTTCTACTGGGTTGTCATAAGTCTGCTGTGACTTAGCACACAATCTAAGATTGCCAAACATCTCTTTAATAAGGACAACTTCAGAGTCATTAACATATCTCAAACGACACCCTTCACCCCTGCACTTGTCCATTGTCCTAGAAACAGCACGGCATATAGGGTTCGAGCAGTGGTATATTTGCCTAGGGACAGGAGGTACCCTCTGCCCCCAGGCACCACTGATCTGGTCATGTGGGGGTGCAAAATTGGCCGCCCACATGACCAGGAAGACAGCAAGGCATAAAGAAGTCCTGGTGCCTTGTCATCTTCGTGCCTTTGACTCTGTCCATGTCATCATCAACATGGGTAGGGCCCAGGAAGCCAAAGCCCCCCCCCCCAAGCCTTACCTCCCAGAGGACACCCCTCCAAGCCTTACCCCCTCCTGGCTGCCAGCTCTGAGCCAGCAGCCAGCAGTCCCTTCTGCCCTCACCTCTAGGGTGGACAGAAGCAACTGGAAGGCTCCGTGCTGTGGCCTTTGCTTTTATAAGCTTGGGGAGTGTGGCCCCGCCCCCATGCTTATAAAAGCAAAGGCCCCAGCACGGAGCCTTCTATTTGCTTCTGTCCTCCCCAGAGGGGAGGGCAGAAGGAACTGCCAGCTGCTGGCTCAGAGCTGGCAGCTGGGAGGGGGCAGGGCTTGGGGGTGAGGCCGGGGTGGGCCCCAGGCATAGAGGGAAGGGCGCCCAGAGAATGTCTCCAGGCACCATTTCCCCCCAGTATGCCTCTTGGTTCAAGTAATGTGGCCCTGAATTCTCACGTGCTCTGAACCAAATACAGTTGAAGGGATAATGGTCCTTCATTCAAAGAATATATCTGAATGTTTGTTAATTTATTGTACCAGTACACTTGAATAAGAATATGAGACACCGGTATGTGGGTTAACTGTTAATATTCTACATCAGTTAAACATCCTTGAATTAATGAGTGTTGCTACTAACCTACAATGGCTATCAGCATTTTTGGCAAAACTATGCCAGCTCCAAAGTCAGCCTCCATTACTGTTGGATTTGTTAACTTTGCCTCCATGTAAAACAGCACCAAGAGATATTGAGCCTCATCCCCCTGTATGCTATTCCCTTCTCAGTTCACCCAATTACTCAAGTCACTGATGGGCTAGTTTGGGAACAGCTAGTTTTGGAACAACCCCCTATTTCAGAATTTTTGGCAGTTAGGCCTACCTATTCTATAGCAACTGACAAGAATAGTTATGACCCAGCCAGTCAAAAGAGCAGACCCATTTAGCAAATACCATCACTTCCTGAGACACTGTAGAACACACACAAAAAAGGGGGCTTCTTCAGGCCTGCTTAGATACTCAAGATGTGGGCCATCTTGCTGCAGGAGGCAGGGCAGAAGTCAAACAGCTTCTCAAGCTACTTTCTAATTGGCTGCTCTATACGCAAGACAGTGAATAACTCAACAAGAGCCTATAGTGCTCTTGTGCTTTATTTAAAATTTGGCCAGGCAAAAAATGGTACTTCACTCCAGTAGGTAGAAACAAAATACTTAATTTTTTAGCACAGAAAGACCAAATAGTTTTTCATTGTATTATATACCCATCACCTTGAAGCAGTTTGAGGTAGGCAAAAAAGTGTCATCCTGCACGCAAAAGTGAGGAAGATCTCTCCCCCAATTCCTGATTGACTTTCAGTCAGTTGACTAATCCCACATTTATGGACAAAAGGGGTGGGAGAGAGAGAGATCTACAATGGGAAAAGTCTGTTCTGGGAAGACAGAACTACTTAAATAGGAACCATTGCACACATGCTGTTGGCTGGGTCAAAAGACACATCCAGCCAGCACATGCCTAAATCCCCAACTTCTATTTTGATGTAGGGGGGGGGGGGCTGCAAAACTAGCTCATGTTCCATAAAGGATGAAAACTACATTGACTACAGAAATCTCAATAAAGGTATTTATCTTTTAAGGTAATACAAGACTGTTCTTTAGGAGGAGAGCCATATCAAAGCAAGTGATCAGCTACCAGAAATTTTTTTCCTGATGTTTGACATGTAGAAGACACCAGTAAATGATCACCATCAGTTGACTGTAAGTCTGAAATAGGAGACAAGGTATTTTTATTATTTCATCCTGGGTGGATTGTTTTTCGTTCTACTTTGTAGCAATCCAGCTTTCATTTTTGTAACAGCATTCTTGATTCAAGAGCATTTGCAAAATATTTTGAGAATGTTTTGCTCATATTCAGTGTCCTTTATTCAATATTCATGGTGTTACCCACTATCGATCACTTAAGTCAAGTGACACTGATTCTGCTGTCTGGTTGCATTTTAAAAGAAGTGAAAAACAAATAATGCACTTTTCAATGAAAAAAGTTTAGCTGTTGTTCTCTTACTCATGAATAATGAATAATAAGACCCAGTGAATCATATCAAACTAGATGCAAAGAACTTATATTCCTGGCCAATATTTTAATTATTTTAACAAAATCTTTTCAAACTCATTGCCCACATTTATTGTCCTAGTCTGATCCAAACAATTTCTTTGTGAAAAGAAGACATCTTGCTCCTTATCTGAGAAACCAAAACATAGCCTAACAATGCCATTTCCAATGTGTCTTATACAGCTGTCAGATATTTCTTATTGGTTTCAAAGCAATCGTTTTTTCTGCATTGCAGCTGTGCTTAAAGAATTTAGCTTCTTTATTTGTTAAAAGTGGATTTTAGTTTTTGTTGTAGCCAAAAATTAAGTTTGATAGTTAGGGTGACTGGTTTGTAAAAGCAGTCTGTAAAAACAGAAGTTTGTTATATGATAGCTTTGGGGGCGAGGGAAGATTTTTGGCAGACACACACACTTAGCTGTAAAACTTTCATGGCAGATTTAATACTGGGTTATAGGCAGGTCTTCTTTATCAGAGTAATACAGTGAAGAAGGTGGTAGGGAGACTTCCCACACATTTATAGTGATTGAACCATAATATTAAAAACCCTGAAATGGGAACTTTATTTCTTAGTTGAGGCTGAATTGACCATGTAAAAATAATAAGATTATTAATTCGTTAATGCTTAAGATATAAAAAAATTGTTTTGTAATGATGCTGCAGAGCCAGTGGATAGAAGACAGTGAATTTTAAGATTTTGTAATGTTCTCTTTCATAATACTGGTTTTGTTATTTCAAGATCCAACATGCTATAGCTAATATCTATAAAGTCTTTTTCTATTTTGTTTTGAAATGTTTTCCCCCTGTTTCATATTTTTCTTTTATATTTGTTTATTATACTGAGAAAATTAATTTAAAAAATCATGAAAATATTCAAAAACCACAGTCTTTCAGTTCTAGAAAATCTTTAGTTATTTAGCCAGCACAAATGATGAACACCCCCCGACTCCAATCTATGATAGATTTTATGATTAATCATTCCATTATTATTGCTTTTTTCTTCTCTTAATTTAATTTTTCAACATTTCCACTATTGGAGGAAAGGCAGCTTAAGTTGGAAGAAGGCTCCCCGGAGGGTGGTTGGACCAATTAGACCCACCAATTAGAAAGAACCTAGAAGCCTCTGAATGCTTTTTAAAGTCTTCCTTGATAGAGGAAGGGTGGTTACTCAGTGATAGAGTATCTGCTTTGCATGCCACAAGTACTTGCCATCTGTAGTTAGAAGGATCACGTAGCAGGTGATGTGAAAGACCACCTAGTGAGCACAACTGTGTTCAGTGACAACATTTAAATGGTCTCTTTTATCAATCACACTATCAAAATGGTATGCTGCTAAGAAAATCCATATGAGAAACAGAAAAAGCAACCTACATTCCAAAGAACCCGTATAAAACATTTGGCTAAAGGTGCATTACTCTCAAAGACTGGCAACATAGCCAGAACCACTGAAACACTACAGTGCAATGTCTCTTTCAAGGATCTGTTTGATATGGTTTGTACTAATTTTGTACTGCTAGAACGTGCTGTCTGAGTATAACAATGAAATAGGGTAATTAAGCTCACAAAGGCCTACCAGTTCCCAAAGATCAGATAGGCCAGGCTGGTCCTTCTCAGAAACATAGTCTAGGGGAAAGGGAATCTGAGAACAAGTCTTCTATGCCAACCCCTTGCACAAACTTTTCTGCAGAGTAAATCTCAAAGTATTAGAATGTGTGCTAAATCTTTCTTGGTTGCAGTGGCTTTCCACCTCACACTGCTCTTCTCTTGGGTGTTTCACGTCATTGAAAGTCACCCAGCTATTGCCTCAACTTTCTATTTTCTCAACAGAATCTGAGCTACCAATCTTCACCATCATCACTCCTTGGGCTTTTAATTCCAGTTTGGAAACCTCTACGTATTTGGGAGCAGAGGCTGGTAAGCATAGCTGAGGGAGAGACCAAGATCAACAGGAATAGAGTGTCATAGAGTCCATCCTTTGAAGTGGTCATTTTATCCAAGGGTACTGATCTTTGTAATATGGAGATCAGTTGTAATTTTTTTTAATTTAATTTTTTTTTAATTTATTATATTTATAAACCGCCCTCCCCCGAAGGGCTCTGGGGTGACTGCAGATACCAACTGGAGGTCAGCAACCCTGAAGTCTGGACCTAAGTTTTTGTAGTGTAGCAAAAAAAAATCAAACCCTCTGTAATGGTCCAACAAGTGCAAAACATGCTTCTTGCCTTCCAGAAACATAGAATATGTATTGAAGGCACTTAGAAGACAACAGAAGAAAGACTGACCCTTGGCAGTGTGTAGTATACATTCTTCACCTTCTAATAGTGTTCTTCACAAGCTTTTTAAGAACTCTGACCAATCTGACAATAAAAGAGTCTAAAAAGGAGAAAATAATTAGGACTGCAGGAAAAAAAGAGCACATTCTCTGATCAAAAACAATTGTGTCCCTCCCCCAGACTTTTGAAACTGCAAGAAGTCTAGAGTCCCTAACTATATATATTATCCTAGAATGGGGGGTGGAAACAAGGTCAAGGGATGTGGATTAACATGTGCTTGTCTCCAGAGTCCAATTTCTCCTCCTGAAACTCTCACATACAGCATAAATAGGGAGCCATCAAAATACTTCCCTCCTGAGTTATACCATTTAGGACCACAGTTGTATTAGCATTTAGCACGATAAGACAATTAAATTGGAACACTTGGTCACTAAGATTCAGGGATGAATGAGCAAGAAGCTGTTCATCTAGCTCCAAATCTCTAGTGTTACATTACTGCTGTAAGCAGGGATTTCCTAAGTATTTATTCTCCTGTAGAATTCCTTGCCAGCATTCCTTGTCACCTTGCAATCTTCCCCTCCCACCCACTGATATTTTCCAGATCTTATTTGTATGACTAAAGGAAAAATAGTTGTTAATGTTAATATGCAAACCAAGGTTTTAGCAGTTATTTGGATGACTAGGACCATTTTGACTCAGTGCTTATAATATAGTTGGAGATATAAACTCCACATGCTAAGCAGTGTTCACATAAGAGAACTTTATCACCTCAACTTCACACAGTGCTTCCATATATGCACGTGTAATCCTGCTTCTTGGTGTCTGTGAACTCTTGGGAATAATCAGGGGGACTTTGAGGGGGGACTTTGAGGGGGGAAAGGAAAAACATTGAGCACAAAATATAGGCTCCAACTCAAAATGTGCAGTTTCATTGAAGCCCTGAGCCCACTCTTTTCAAACCAGATGAAATTATTCTTTAATATAATGACCATGCACAGCTGGATGAACTCTAAAGCATTGTTTTCAGTAGTATGTTATGATCCCTTATGGGAATCCAAACAACTGATAATGAAATTATGGAGCTGAATTATTGTTTTTGGGTTGATTATGACTTATTTTAAAAGCCTTTGTAATAGGCACTGTACAATCATGAACTATGACATATTTGCAGAATAATCCAAAAGGGAGGTAATAGGATATCAAGCAACCAGTAAGTCCTTCCTTGCAATTCTGTGAGCAATGGGTGAAAAATGATTAATGGGATACATTTCACACACATATATTAGAGGAGAATAGGAAGAAAAGTTAACGTGACTATCTTAAGAAAAGAATAAGCTATGATGAGGATGAACCATGCAAATTTTGCCAAATATAAATCTTTGTTTATGGACAATAAATTCCCTTCTAAGTATCAGGGAGGGGGCAAGGAAACTAAATCTATCAGTATATGCAACAGTTGTAAATTCATACAAGGCCTTAAGGTCTATATTGCTTGTGACACTCTGAAATTATTGAGATAGATTATTTCCTTGACCTGCAGAGAGTTTTACATTTGAAGTCAAAAGTGAAAAACTATTCTAAGAATGATTATGGGGAGGAGATATTTATAAGATTTACTTATGGTCCAATTTTTGTAACTGGTAACATTAGAAAAGATTTAAAAAGACAAACCTTGCAATTTTTAATATTTCTTTTTCTGCTGATCCTGTTTCTTACTATCTTTACTTACCCCAAAAATGTAGCTGCAAGACTCAAAGATTGGCTACAATTATTACAATATATTGACAATTGAACTGTGTGTTTTTATCATCCCATTTGTTTAGTATGGGTTTCCTGAAAAGCCTCTCAAAAGTGTCTGGGGCAATCCCACTGGGCTCCAGACTTGGAATATAAGGACATTGCTTTTCATTTTTCCTTGTCTACCACTCATCAGTATCAGACCCCTTTGCAGGACTGAGGATTCAAATGATTACACTAAGTTCTAAAGAAATTCCTTTACCAGCCCCCTGGCTACAGTAAAACATAAAAATTATCTCCAGATAAGCCTAGATAGGACCTAATGGATCAAGTCTAATCTATCTCTCTATATAAAAAGCTAACAGTGTTTTTGTTGATGATAGTATACCTCAGTAACTGCTGGGCCAATTCCTCTGAAAATTCTCAGCCACTATAGTCATCCAGGCAAGAGTGTTTTTAGATGTTCACATACCTGAAATTTCACACCTGGCCCAGGTAAAATGCCTTTTTCCTGGCACTTCATGGTGAAGGACATGCAGCTGCCTGTGTGTAACTGTCACCCTTAGAATGTTCGTGCTGCTTAGAATGTTCACTCAGATGGCCAGATATGAGCAGTGGAAACAGTACTTAGGCAGTAACTCGAGTGGCAGTGAAACACATACACACACATACACACGAGGGAGAGGGAAGGGAGGGAGAGGGAGGGGTGGCATGCAAGGGAAGAGAGGGAGGGAGAGGAAAGGGGCGGAGAGGGAGGCATGCAAGGGAAGAGAAGTGAGAGAGGGGAGACAGTGAGGGGTGGCATGCAAGGGAGGGGAGGCAGGGGGCCCAGCATCTTGATATGACCCACCCACCCTAGCGGAGGAAAAGGGAAGGAAAGGAGGGGGAGGGGTGGCATGCAAGGGAAGAGAAGTGAGAAAGGGAAGAGAGGGAGGGGTCACATGCAAGGGACGGGAGGGAGGGGCCAGGCACCCTTGATTCCCTGAATACCGCAATTACAGTTAAGAAAACCAGGCATGCATTACTCAGGAGTGAGCTCGGTACAGCAACCGTGACATACTTTGAATGGCTGCATCGCACCCCTCAGAGGGTTTCCTCAGAAGCGACACCCATTGCCACCAACCAAACTTACTCCCAGGTAAAGGATCCTGACCAGCCAGCCTAGATGTGTGGGAGGTGTGCCTTTCCATTCCCCCCCCCCAAGGAATGCAGGCACATACATCAATGACATCGCACAGTATCAGGCTGTGTGTTTGCTTGAGCACGTACTGCTGACCTCTGCAATTGATTTGCTGTTACTGTTCCTTTCCCATTTCACCACAATAAGCCACAGAAACGCATGGCCGGGCCCTGCTAGTATATATAAAAATCTATCCGTGCGTTTTTCTGCTGACAGGTAATCTCCCAAACTACTGGACCGATTGCTTTGACATTTTCGCACAACGTCGCATTCACGTGTGGCCAGGTTTCCATACTGTTTCCACACCTCCTGTTGTGTACATGTCACAACTGTGCCTGTTATTGTGTACATGCCACACCTGTGACAGTTGGAACCACAGTTCTGTTCCGCAACAGCGCCATCTGCTGGCCATCAAAGCAACACCCTCTGATACAAGGGAACCAACCATGCCTTCCTTGAAAACCACTGCCATCTGGAGTGAAAGGGATGGAGTGGGCCATCTGCACATGGCCCACCCATCCTAGCGGAGGAAAGGTAAGGTGAGGGAGGATCGAGGGGTTTGCTGGACCAAACGCTCTGAAATTTGAACACAACTTGCACAGAATTAAATATACATCTTTAATAGAATCTCAAATTAAAGGAGGATTCTCCTTCCCAGACTTACAGACATATCATGATGCTCCAGCCCTGATATGGATTAAAGAATGGATTACTTTGGAAAATGAGGAACTCCTTAATTTAGAAGGGTTTAACAAAATATCGGGCTGGCATGAATATTTAGGGCCCAATATTAAAGGTAATTTGACACAATTTAAAGACCATATAATAAGGAGAGCTTTAATAACAATCTGGGAAAGATATAAATACAACTTTTACAGCAAAATTCCACACTGGGTATCAAGGACAGAGAGTTGTCAAAGTGTTCAAAATGCACATAATAAACCATGGCTAACCTACAAAGAAATATTACTATGGAATAATCAAGAAACACAACTTAAAATTAGAGAAAATATTAAGATAGGAGAAGCAGAATGCCATTGGTTTACATATGACCAGATAAGACAACAGCTGATAATAGACAAAAAATACATGGAAATAAACAAAATACTGAGCTAGACACAATATTGATGGATGATAAAAATAAAAAAATAACCAGACTATATAAACTCCTTATATTACAACAAACAGAAAAAAAAACGTGAAGGAAGTTATGATTAGTTGGGCAAAAGATTTCAAACATGATATACAGTATCAAGACTGGGAGGAATCTTTTAAAATACACAGTAAATTCTCCGCCAGCTTAGAACTAAGGGAAAATTTCCTGAAACTCTTACACAGATGGTATTTAACACTCTATAAGCAAAAAATATATCCAGACCACTCATCACTATGTTGGAAATGTAAGAAAGAGACTGGAACATTATTACACATGTGGTGGACTGAAATCAAAAAATTCTGGAAAGAAATACACACAATAATGAAAAAGATAACAAAGGTATCATTTGAACTAACTCCAGAAATATATCTTTTAGGATTAGGAATATATCTTTTAGGATTAGGACCTTAATATTAACTTTATATATATATAAATATCTACAGCTGCAAGGATGAGGATAGCCAAAGTATGGAAGAATGAAGCTTCATCAACAAAAGAAGAATGGATGACCCAAGTTATAGAATACGTTAAAAATAAGATAAAAAATAGAAGTAAAAAGGAAGTTAAAAGGTTTAAAAGATAAGGTTAAAAGAGCAAGCTCACAGCGTCGCAGCCTCTCGCCGCCATTTTCCTACTTCTATACTTTGCCCAAAAACAAGTTATAGAATACCTAAATATGGACAGATTATCGACGAGATTGAAAGAACTCCCACGAGAAAAGTTTTTGAAAACTTGGGGAAAGCTTATTATATATCTAGAAAAGAGTTCAAAGGATAAAATGATTGAAGAATATATAATATGAAATAGTTTACAAAATTATATTGCAATAAATTAATCTGCAAAAAAGTTGTATCATAAAATTAATTGTATACCTTTATTAAGGGAAAAATAAACATGGATTCAGTTACTTAACAGGGGAAGTCCAAAGCAATAAGTATTGGGCAGTTACATCACAATAAAAGGGATAAAATCATGATTATGGGATATTGAAAGGGCCTAGATAAGAAAAGAAATTTATTTAAATTAAAATATGAAGGACATATAGCATTATGAAATACAAGGTATATTTGTAGGTTAAATATTAAAAATATTAAAAGAAAAATATGGTAGTATAGTATAGATATTTAAGTTTAATAAAGCTAAAGAATAAATTACCAAAGAATAGTCAAGTAACTGATTTGATTTAGATGTATTGAATTATGTGTTATTGTTATGGGTAGTTGGGGTAGGATAGATTGTGTTTGGGTCATTTGTTACTTGTTACATGTTAATATTTGTTGATGTCTTATGTGTTTCAATGGTTTCATGTATGTTTTATGTTCAGTGTGTTTTTTTAAAGAAGGAAATTAATAGAAAGTATTATGTGAAATTTGAACACAACGTAGCTCATGCCTCCCAGGGTGTTTTAAGCTAGATAATTCGCCTGCAAGGGAAGGGAGGGACAGAGACAGGGACAGCCACCTGCACATGGCCCACCCACCCTAGCAGAGGAAGGGGAATGTTAAGGAGGGCCGGGCCGGGTTGCCATGCAAGGGAATGGGAGAGAGGGAGGGGAGCAAGGGGCCCCTTGCCCCTCCCCTCCCTTGCAATCATTGTGCAATGACACATGTTCGAACCTTTCGCTCCCCCTTTTCTTTCTTTTCCACTTCACCAGACTCAGCCACAGCAACATGTGGCCGGGCCCACTAGTTAATTATAAAACTCCTGAGAACAATGTGAAGCAGGTAAATTAAGGTCCTTCTCAGAACTGATTTAAGACATACCTCCCTGCCTCCAATTCTATTTTGTTAGATCTTACCGCAGTGTTTGATATGGTCGATCACGACCTTTTGACCCACCGCCTGGCCGTGTCCGGGGTACGGGGCACTGTCCTTCAGTGGATTGCCTCGTTTCTCTGGGCCCGGAGCCAGCAAGTGTGGTGCGGGGATGAAGCCTCTAGGAAGTGCCCGCTTTATTGCGGAGTACCCCAGGGGGCATTACTATCCCCGCTATTATTTAACATCTATATGCGACCACTTGCTCAGCTGGTACGGAGCTTTGGGCTGATCTGTCATCAATATGCCGATGACACTCAGCTCATTCTGTTGATGGAGGGGGGAGCAGTTGCTGCCCCTGCGGCTCTACAGCATTGTTTGGAGGCGGTAGCTGGTTGGTTGCAGCAGAGCAGGTTGAAACTGAATCCGTCGAAGACGGAGATCCTATGGCTGGGCCGTGAGGGAGAGGCTCGGGATTTCCAGCCGCCGGTGTGGGAGGGGGCCTTATTGGTGCCGGCCTCCTCTGCTCGCAGTCTGGGGGTCCATCTGGATTTGTCTCTTTCAATGGAGACCCAGGTGGCCCATACAACCCGGACTGCGTTTTTCCATCTTCGTCAGGCCCGGCGGTTGGCCCCCTTCCTCTCCCAAACGGACCTAGCCACCGTGATCCATGCAACGGTCACCTCCAGGCTAGACTATTGTAACTCGCTCTACGCGGGCCTTCCCTTGCGTTTGATTCGGAAACTAAAGCTGGTCCAAAATGCAGCTGCGCGCCTGCTCACAGGAGGCGCCTTTAGAGAGCATATCCAGCCTGTGTTGCGCCAGCTGCATTGGCTCCCGTTTGAATTCCGAATCATCTTCAAGGTGTGGATTCTGACCTTCAAGGCATTACGTGGTCTCAGGACCCTCGCATCTTCGACCGTCATCACCCCATATGTCCCTACTCGGCCTCTGCGTTCAGCAGAGGCCAATTTGCTGGTGGTCCCCGGCCCCTCAATGATGCGGCTGGCCTCCACACGGGCCAGGACTTTCACAGTGCTGGCCCCGGCCTGGTGGAACACCCTCCCACCAACTGTCCGGGCCCTGCGGGACCTTGGTGAGTTGTCCAGCCGCTGATATGGTGCCCCCCCACTGCTCCTGCTTTGGCACTGGTACAACAGAGCTCCTCATATTGAGGGGCCTGCTGTCCCCCCCCTTCTTGGGGTGGGTTTTTAAATTGAGCCTGGACGCCTCTTGTTTAATTTGCTAATTGTTAGCCGCTGTTTTTATGTATTTTAAGATGTTTTATTGATGGAGCCTATGTTTGTATTTTACCGGATTTGCTCCTTTTTATTGTTTATATATTATGTTGTTCACCGCCCGGAGCCCTTTGGGGATTGGGCGGTATAGAAATTGAATAAATAATAATAAAAATAAATAATATTTGGTCCTGAAGTAACTACATAGACTGGGCAGTCTCACTGAAGTCAGAAGGATTCAGAGGGGTGAGTTGGCCTTAATTAGTTTTCCTCTCCCTCCTCCCCAATGGCCAGATTGCAGCCATCATCACAAAATGTGAAATATATGTAGAAGAGTATTAGCATGTATTATATTCCAAAAATCGGCAGTTTCACAAACAGTGTAACCCTAAACAGAATTCAGTAGATTTAGAAGGGCATAATATGAGTGAATTTTGTCTATTTGTACTACATGCAGAATTTTTTGTCAAATACTTCTCCTCAGTACTTCAGCACCAATATGTAGCATATGCTGCCACTGCATGCCACCAACAAATTCATATTGGTTAATTTTTCTGTACTTCCTGTCTGGAAAGATAGCTAGTAAAATTTGTATGTTCAAGAGAACATGATTGATTTACACATTTTTAAGATCTTTTGGGAATGGCTAAAGTATCATCTGCATATGATTTTAAACCACACTTCTTGTCATTAATGGACATAGTTGGCAACAACAGTTAGTACCACTGCTGAACAAAAAAAGCTTATCTCCTGATCTGGGAAGTACTTGGCAACAGCAACAGAAACAGAATTCAAGATAGCTGTGTGAGTCATCTTCCAGGCACTACTCGTATTAGGAAATAAATCACCCCAGAGGTTGATGTGAAATACACATAACACTTACATACTTTACCTTCATTGACAAATAGGATTTCAGTGTATAATATGAGCACAGTGCCAACCAAACAAGACTGAATTTGAAAAGTCACAGAATAGGTAGAGATGGCAAGGCTGACGGTGTTTATAAGAGACAAAAATATGGACAATTTCCTTAAAGATTGGAAACCCTTTGTGGACTACCTACTGAAAACATGTGCAATTAGAGAAATAATGGCAGGATATGAGATTTAAATGAAAACAGCAGATTGGACTAAAATAGTTTAATAAGGCTCATTCCGCACATGCAGAATAATGCACTTTCAAACTGCTTTCAGTGCTCTTTGAAGCTGTCCGGAACAGCAAAATCCAGTTGCAAACAGTTGTGAAAGTGGTTTGAAAACGCATTATTTTGCATGTGCGGAAGGGGCCTAAGAAGGGCTAAAAGTGAAGGAAATGCTCATGCCAACTATAAACATGAAGCTTGATTTGAGTTCAAATGTATAATGAGGTAGCTGTAAGTCACCATATATGTATGCAGCGACGTCTTGAAATGTGTTTTTTACTATTATTGTTGTTGTTGTTGTTATAGTGGGGAGGGGAGATTAGATTTGGGTTTCTTTTCTTTTTTTCTTTCTATATATGTGGTTTATATGTGTAAAATAAATTTTAACATGTTGAACAGGAAATGGGACATCTCTCAAAGGCCTTACCATATGACTGCAGTATCCAACTGTTTGAAAAGGGAAGGCTGAACATAGCTGAACATTTACTCTTGAAAGGTACTTTTAACTGTTTTCAGTTCCTTTGCGTGAATCCTCTTGCAATTGTTGTTCATAATAGTCTGTACTAATCAGCTGTTCTTGAAAAACAAGATATTATGAGTATTTCCTGTTTCTCAGAACCCTCTACATTTTAGAATGCTAATTATTCACAGAGGTTAGATTTGGATATATGATTAAAATGTCTGATTTATAATTGCTGAATGTGTGAGGATCTGTAATATTATAATATTAAATGGCACCTATATTAGATTTTATTCTAGAAACGTCTGGATACATTGTCAGGGTTAAGTAAACAATGATAACTATAATGGAAACATACCTAAGCTAAGTATAGTATTATATTTATTCCATATTTTCATAAACTTACAAAATATCATCCCACTTTTCTGCTATATTACCTCTTTTCTGCTTTATTGCCTCTTGTCAATCCATGGTAGGATTGCTATATCACCCTGCTCTGGTTCAAATAATTGATTATTCTTACCCAAGAAGAGCCAACCTTTAAGCCACACTAATCACATGGCCTTGATATCTAAAATCAGATTAGTAGCTGCAGCTTCCCCCTGCTGTTTCTTTATCTGCAAAGCTGAGAAACTGTCTAGATTTGTGTCTGTTATATTTCTTTTGTGTGCAGAACTCTGTCTTGCACAGAGTTTAAAAGTAGCAGTGTCAATGAACTAGTCATAACACTTTCCTTTTAAAACAATTAAGATTTTTTAATATCACATGCACACACACAGCACAGTCTCGTGCAGGCCGCTCTGAAGCTGCTGAGAACTGCAGAAGTGGCTCCGCATGGAGCCGCCTCTGGTCTGCGTGTATTGTTTACCTTGTCTTCCCTCTGATGCTCCAGAGGGAGAAAGTGACATGCCCACACTGCCCTCTGACCATGGGGGTTGGAGGGCAGTTGGTCGTGTCCCTTCTCCCTCTGGAGCCACAGAGGGAAGACAAGATAAACAACACATGCAAACAGGCAGCACCTGAAAGGGGCGCTCTCATGCTGGTGCCCTTCGCCGGCAGGAAGATGCCACTTTGCAAAAAACACACTCATGGAGCATGTTTTGAAAGCAAGTTTTCACACCATTTGGACGGTGAGCATGGTGCTGCTGTGCAGCAGCAGCAGCTGTGCAGCTGTGCAGCAGCAGCAGCTGTGCAAACAGCATCCCAGGGATGGTGTTTTTACCATCCCTAGGGCACTGTTTTAGGCTGTGCAGAAATGACCTTAGATTCCTTAAGATAAAGAAAAGTGGAATATAAAAACAAACTCTTCTTCTCATTAAATGTTCCTACATTGAAAGTATGCAATTGCTTGAAATTCACCCCCTCTGAGTTCAGCCCCTCTTTGCACCTGAACAGTCAGATGGCATTCTTTAAACAACTGGGATTGCTTCCTTTTTGAGCCTGTGCAAAGAGTAGCATCTATCCCAAGAACTCATGACAAAATTATCTAGGCTTATGGTCAGATACCAAAAGTATACAGTAATATGAAGTCTCAGCTCAAAGTTTTCGGACTTTTTTTTACTATATGCCTTTTTAAAATTAGAGAGTAGATGAGTGGTAGGAGGATGGCTGCTGGGAGACAGCTTAAACATGCAGGAAACCAGAGCAGTTGTTCAAATGAACACATCCAAATAACTCATGAAAGAATCATCTCCTTGCTCATGGGTGGCAAATGGAATGTAAGAAAAAATAGCAGGTGTTCAAGTGTAACTATTTAAAATTAACTTCATTTACGCACACTTTGTGAAATAGCAGGTTATTTATTTTCTTAAAATATTTATCAAGCACCTCTCCACTGAAGCACTCAAATGATTAGAACAGTAAAAATTGGTCAGAACCACATACTTTCGTAACCATTCATAAAAATTAAACCAATTAAAAGCAAATTTTCAAACAGCAACTGTACAGCAACAATTCAACTCATAACATAAATTAGCAGCTACACAGAAAGACTGGCATAAAAGCAGTTCCAGCAAAATGAGGTAGGGCATAAAACTTGCTCATTATTCAAGTAAAAGTTAACAAAATAACAGACATGGAATGAAAAAGAATCAAGATAAAGTTCCGAAAGCCTTAGTGTTTATATGTTTACACTTGAGCACCAGAGGTCGTTTCCTCACTTTAAAAAAAAAGCAGAGGCAAAACGTTTGTAAGCTTCAGGGGTTTTTGTGCGAGCAATCACACTCCCCACTGCAGGTAGTCGTACGGGGTTTCCCAAAAGGCGCTGTTCTGAACAGGAACAGAAATGACACGCGCTGAGAATCGGGGCGGCTGCGTTGTCACCCTTCCGGTAGTGGGGAGTGCTGCTGGAATCCGCATTACTTGGAGCGAGTAGCGCGCAACAAAAGGTGAGTGGGGAAACGGCCAGAGTTAAGATGCACATCTCTACTTAGAAAATACATATCAAGAATAACGGGGAGTTCTGTTACCTAGAAATGTGAGGTTAAACTTGAATGTGCCTTCACAGGTGTACCTCTGAGTTCACAAGGCAATAGACCTTTGTTTTGTGTTTGAAATGGCACAAACCCACACAGTGCCTTTGTTAGTGATTAGGAGTAGCAAACAATGAAGAAGATAAGTTGTGCTCTTCATTAAGTATATAACAGCAAAAGAAGAAAAGCCAGGTATAGCATGTCTGTATTAATCATTGCAGGCTGACATGTATGCAACAAATAGGTAAAGCGTGGATTACAGAAATGACATGAACGTGCAAGTTCTAATAGATTTATTCTAGAACGAAAATAGCTTTTCTTTTAAATAAATGGATCACGTTTATGATGGAAACTTTCTCCCCAATCAACTGCACTACTACATTTGCTGGATCTCACAACTTGTTAGCTCAACAGACTGAGAAATGCAGAGAACAGTAATGGCAACAGCAATACTTGTTGATGTATAACTACCCAACAATATGTTCCACCTAAAATGCAGCATTCTGATGACCAATAAGCTTGGTTATTCTTGGATAACCCAGGAAGAGAGGAGAGCAAGGACAGGAGAGCAAGAGTGGTATCTGGGGAATGTGTTTTCTATGATATTCACTGGCATGAACAAGTACACCACAGTTTTACTTATTTTATTTATCAAAACATATATCACACCTTAAGGCAGCTTAAAAATGACATTTTAAAAAAAATTAACAATTTAAAACAGATTACCCCCTCCCTTCAAAAGATGCTTGCAGTTTTAAAGCTCAGGCAAATTAAATGGACGAGCAGTATCTCTCATCTTCTAAAGTCAGTGCCCTCTCACCATAACGGGGAGCCCATTTCACCAAATGAGAGCCACAATGGAGATGTCATAGGGTTTGGTTGATGCCTGGTGGGCTACTGTAAGTGGAGGGAAAGCTACTAAGTCGCAGCCTAAGGATCGTAACTGGTGCACAGGGATGTATGGGAATCGATAGTTCTTTAGATATGTGTTGTCATCATCATTGCATTGTAATTAGCAGACACTGCTGCAGGGACACTCTAACTACAGCTGCACAGATTGGGTCAGGGCTGCCATCAGCTTTCTCTCATAGGTGGCTGCCTATAAAGACATGGAGCATACATTCTTCATCCATGATCTCCTTTTGATAGTAGTATCTGGAAGTAATCGTTTTGTGTTGTGTTATATATGCATACAATATTTAGTGGTGTGGGAAAATCTGATCAATCAATTACAAGTAAGAAAATTTTGATGAGACCAAAGGAAAGATTTCAATTATCAAGCCCATGTAAGGATGCCGACCTTTAGGTGGGACCTTGAGATCCTCCAGAATTAGACTTCATTTCTAGACTATAGAAATCAGTTTCCCTAGATAAAATGGATCCTTTGGGGGGTGGACTCTATGGCATTGTGTCCCACTGGGGTCCCTATCCTCTCCAGATCTCCAGATGTTTCCCAGCCTGGGTCTGTCAACCCTACTCCCTCCCATTCCAGAGGCCAGGGGGAACCCAGCAGCCCTGAGTCCATGACTCTTTGTTTCTTGGTATACTCAAACTCACTTACCTTGTAACCTGAATGAGGTGTAAATCAGGAAATATCTTACACTAGCGGGCCCGGCCATGCGTTGCTGTGGGTGAGTCTGGGGAAGTGGAAAAGGAAGAAAAGGGGAAGTGAACGGTTCAAACATGTGTCATTGCACAATGATTGCAAGGGAGGCCCCTCGCTCCCCTCCCTCTCTCCCGTTCCCTTGCATGGCAACCCTGCAGGTCCCTCCGTAACGTTCCCCTTCCTCTGCTAGGGTGGGTGGGCCATGTCCAGGTGGGCTGATCCTGTCCCTTTCGCTCCCTTCCCTTGCAGGCAAATTACCTAGTGTAAAACACGCTGGGAGGCATGAGCTACATTGTGTTCAAATTTCAGAGCATGTGGTCCAGCAAACCCCTGGACCCTCCCTCACCTTCCCCTTCCTCCACTAGGGTGGGTGGGCCATGTGCAGATAGCCCGCCCCATCCCTGCCACTCCATAAGGCAGTGGTTTTCAAGGAAGGCATGGTTGGTTCCCTTGTATCAGAGGGTGTTGCTTTGACAGCCAGCAGATGGCGCTGTTGCGGAACAGAACTGTGGTTCCAACTGTCACAGATGTGGCAGGTTCACAATAACTGGCACAGTTGTGACATGTACACAACAGGAGGTGTGGAAACAGTATAAAAACCTGGCCACACGTGAATGCGACGTTGTGTGAAAATTTCAAAGCAATCGGTCCAGTAGTTTGGGAGATTACCTGTCAGCAGAAAAACGAACTGATAGATTTTTATATATATAGATAAGTTTAAGCATTAAAAATATGTACTAGAACATGCAAAAGGCTACACAGAAGTTCTGCCTGCAGGCAAGTTGGTTTAAAGACAGTTGCCTCAGCTTAGGCTCAAAGATATTGAGGTAATGGAACATAAAATAGTTGCATACTCTTTATGACACATGGACAAATAGCCAACAGGGCATAATTTTAGAGACTGTCTCTTTTAGTATATGTTTGATGCTTTTTCTCTGCTAGAAGGACAGCCAAAAGCAAAGCTTGCATATATGGATTTGACTATTCTGACAGAAACATTCTCTTCAGATAGCATATGCACAACAGGTCCAACAGCACATATCACCTTCAAGCACCACAGATTTTGTCAAAGCCAAACAATGAAAAAAAAAGTCTAACAAATCTTCATGGTGAAGCACCACAGAAAAAAGAGTTTTAGCACAAGTGATTTTATAATTGTAATTCATTAGAAAAAATTAAGAGTGTTTAATGATCCTGAAGCATTTGCGGCCACCTGTGTGGTATACTTGACAAGCATTTGGGAATTCAAACCTGTCAGACAGAAAACCTGGGACCAGTTCCAATGTAAGTTCCCCCCCCCTTTACAAGAAATAATATCTGCAGAAATACCTGCCTAAAAATAAAGAACACTTTGATTAGAATGGTTAGTGAGCAAAAAGCTAGTCTCTGTCTTCCTCCAGAATCTTTCTCAAAAACCCTAGTAAATTTTGTATTCTGTAATAACCTTTTCCACAAGTATTCCTCTGGGAAGAAAAATTTTCTGTGAAAAATGGCCTGAATTTACTAAACTGCTGTGATTTCTTAATGGTGCCACATCTTCTTTCAGTACAACACAAGCATTCATATTATAAATGTTTTGTATAAACCTGTTAATTACGAAATGTATTTAAAATAATAATATATGCCAGTATACAAATACCAACTAAGCTTTATTAGTACAATACAACATATAAATATAGTTCACATAATAATTTTGCAAGTCTCCCCCCTTCTTTGAGGATGCTTCTAAATAATATTTTGTGGCTAGGAGATGGGAGAAAGTCTCTTGTGGCAAAACTTTATTTCACCAGCTAGGATAAACAAGACCAAAAATGTGACTAGCTGAGTTGGAAGCTGGGGTGGGTTTGATCAAAATAGTGGTGCACTATTTAATTTCAAACCACTGGTTCTGGTCTCTTAATTCTTTCATGAAATTGGAAGTGACATCATCACATTGAAGTTACATTGTAGGATTCAAAACTCTATGTTTAAACCACTGAGTTTTTGATAAAGCATAGAATCTTGCATCAATGCAGTGTGGCATAATTTCCAGTTTTGTATTGGAAGTGACACCATGTACTCTCAGTGCAAAATCACCCCCACCCCCCAGTTCTCTTTCACTGCACTGTTGAGCAGCAGTGGTGAACTGAAGGTCCAGGGCAGATAATATCCATTAGAATATGGCCAACAGATTCTATCCATAAAAATCTAATACAACCCATATATTCATTTTCTCATGTGTTCCTTCCTGGATATAGGCAGCTTTTCATTGGATGCACTCTGGAGAATTCCAATGACCAATGCCAGTTTTTAATATGAAAGAAATAAGCACACATCTCCTCAAATAAAGTGGAGAAAGGTCTTCCTAGCCATAGTTCTCATGCAAGACTGTACTATTTGTAATGTTTTAGTTGTTGAATTAAATCTGAATGTAGATGACATTGCATATTTTAAACTTTCTGTCTCTTACCTGTCTTGAGCCTTCAGAAAAGAACAGGCTGAAAATGTAAAAGAATCCTAGAGATTTGTGCCATTGTGGAGGCATCACTTTAGTACGTACATATAAAGTATGATACAACCTTGGACTGTGCATCTGAAGAAATCAAATCAAAAATAAACCCCCCAAAACAAGTGATGCTGGAATCCACCCCTAAACAGCATCATTTTCAATGGTGTTTAAACTAGGGAGCCCAGATTCTCCTTTTAAATCCACTTTAAAGGGAAAATCTGGGGTCCCCAGTTTAAACAATATTGAAAGTGATGCTATTTCGGGGGTGGATTCTTCCCCCCCAAAAAACAGCATCACTTTCAATGTTTAAACTGGGGACCTTAGATTCTCCCTTTAAATCCATGCCAAAGGGGGTGGATTTAACAACAACAACAACAACAACAACAACAACAACAACAACAACAACAACAACAACCTTTATTAGGCATTGAGAGAATAAAAGAAAGAAAGAAAACAAGCATTGGCAGGAAGGGGGTGGATTTAAAAGGAGAATCTGGGGAAATTTAGGGAGTGCCTGCTGTCAGCAGTGCAATTATTAAGATAGCAGCACCAAAATTTCAGAGTATCTTCGTGAGACCCTACTGCCCAGGTTTGGTGAAGTTTGGTTCAGGGGGTCCAAAGTTATGGACCTCAAAGGTGTAACCCCCGTCTCCTATTAGCTCCCATTAGAAACAATGGGAAATGGGGGCACTCCCTTTGGGAGTCCATAACTTTGGACTCCCTGAACCAAACCTCACCAAACCTGGGCGGTAGGGTCTCACAAAGATACTCTGAAATTTTGGTGTTGCTAGCCTAAAAGCTGTGCCCCGTGCAGGCCAAAAATGGAAAAAACACTAAAAATACCAAAAAAACCCCACAAACAAATCTGCATTTTTGGCGCCCATCACAAGGGGGCACCCGAGGGCAATTGCCCTCCCTTGTCCATAGGCAGATATGCCACTAAGTGCATTAGAAGCAAGTGCTGACAGATGTGCTAGAGCACTGCCTGTCAATGATATCAGCACTCAATAGAACTCCATCTATGCCATGCTTGAGCATTTAGTGGAACAGATGAGAGCTCTCATTATCTTGCTTCCTGGAAAACAGCCAGCTCAGACCAGACAGGTGATTAAATAACTCTCAGACTGTAGAGTTTCTTAGGTCCTTTGGGCTCTCATCTGAAACAGCAATGCTAGCTCTGGTCATCCCCATTATCCAAACAGCTCATGAGGACTTTGCCACATTGCTGGAACCAGCCTGCACACTCTGGTGCAGAGGCTGCAGAATGGTGTAGAATCCTATCTTGAGCTTCTCATCTAGCAGAAGGTTTGCATGTTGGTGACCACATGTGATCTACACATCAAGGGCTGGATCACTGAGTGGGCAAAGGAGCTTGCGCTCTGGAGAGACAAACTCTCCCAGCATGTCCAGTATATGCAAGCCTGGAGGAGAAGAGGAGGTGGATGGCGAAAGTCATCAGGAGAAGTGAAAGCACTGCTACTTTCTGTCCCTCCATAGCTGCAGGTGACTGTCCTTACAAGAACTCTCATGACTGGTAAATTTTGGTTCAGAGGGATTTTTCAGCTTTACCAAAAAATGTGGGTTCAATGAACCTGAATCTATAACATCTCTCCCCTCACAAAAATGGTGCATAGACTTAATGCACCCTCAGAATAAAATATTTGCAAAATAATAGCTGTGCCCTTGGTTGTTTGTTTATTTTTTAGTTAAAACTTCAAAGCTTTAACTTTTGGCAGTCATCATTGCTAGTAAGTCCTAATTGCCAAAGGTGACTAGCCAAACCAAAATAATTAGCACAGAGGTACGATTACCCAGATTCTTCCTGAGAATCCAAACAGGATCATTCAGTGTCATGAGCGCAACAATCTGCCAACACGAAAACATGGTAACTTCAGCATTACAATGAAGAAATATAAAGGAGATATCCTCTATCTCAGAATGGTATTTCAGTTCTCATGCCCTGGCTCTCTAGCAAGTAAACTACAACCTTAAATCCTTTGAAATTCCATAGGGTATGACAAAGACATCTGGCATAATGGGAAGGGGACATCATCCCTATTTTTATGTCAAGAAATATTTTCTGCTAGTTTAAAGAAATGTGCTTTTGTTGAGAAGAGTTCTTTTTAGTTTTTTTCTGCTTCTTTACACTGTTTAGTTCACTATGTTGACTTGCTGCTTATACCTTTTTATCTGTTGCTCTACATTGTTCTATGTGCAACTCTTCTTATTTATTGATCTTCCAAAGTTTTCTATTTTCTTATATTCGGATTTTGATATTTCAGATTGTTTGATGTTGTACACTGCCTGGATATTCCCAGAGGCTCTCAGGTTTGTGACTCTAATGAAATATAGCAATCCAAATTTGAAATACTAGTTAAATTATTTTCTCAGCAGGCCCGCATTGCTATTATTACATTTAAGGGTAGTAAATCTGATATCAAGTAATATGCATAAAAAAAATAAAGGTCTAAGAAGGGGGAAAGTTGATAGAATTAACAGAGAAATCTAAACAGGAAAAATACAGTCCCTGTAGAGACCTTTATCCACCTTTGTTATTATCAAAGCTGTGTAAGGGAGAAAACACGTTTTCAAAAATAAGAGCGGAAGGTTAGCTTTTCCATTCTCAACTGAAGCCACTCTCTCTAGCAAATTCTTCCTGCTTTTTTATTTGTTTAAGTTGCCTGGCAACAGAAAGGATATCACTTAATTTTGAACAGGAAACAGCAACAGAAAGAACAAAGTCCACAAAGGTGGTGCCATTGCAAATTTCCATACAGTTCATTGATGAGTATAGATTCAGCTTGTAATGAAATTGTTTGAACTCATGTGCCAGCCTAGGCATATGGATATCAGTCCAGAATCAAAGATCTCTTGTTCCAGTCAATCAAAAGATAATTGCACATGAACAGTCAACTGAGGTTAACCCATTAATTCTCTTGCTACTCCTCATCCTGGGGAAAATGTTTAAATATCCCTAGGAAATTTCAGCACATAGCTTTCCTAGGGTTTCCTTTATTTCACTCAGAGTACTCTAGCATATGTACAACTAGTAAACGTTCTCACCCTATGTCCCCAAATCAATATCTTTTTTCATAGAGCTCATCCTTGTCAATCTCGGTGCATATTCAAGAACTTATTAAAGCTTTCTAAGTTTCCCAGCCAGTGGAGAAAGCAAACCTAGTTAATGTTCAGGTTGAGGTCTAGGGGTTTTCCATTTAATTGCGGACATTATTCTTGTGTGCAAGCAGGAACAAAAGACCCAAGCCTCAACCATGCTAAATATTAATCATGCAAGAGATTAAAAGTGGGTTACTATAATGGGTGTATCAGTGTCATGCTGGCAACAGAGACAGAAATCTCAGTTTACGGGCTGGAAGTTGACATTGGATCATAACATACTTAACGTTAATTACTCAGTCTGTCAATCTTGCCACCCACCATCATCCTCATGTAAGACATATGTTATAGCTTCCCAACCACAGTGCATCAAAACTGTAGATTAACAATTCGATGAGAACGTTAATGGTGATCATATATATTGCAGGGAGAGTTAGACCTTTCAATTTCCTATCTATGGTTGGGATCCCATGACCACATTCTACATGCACTACACTCCAGTCACAGCACAACTCATTTCCTCACTGAAAACCATTGAACTTGTGCAAATGGGAAAGACCACTGGTAAAGGAAATGAGCTACACTTGGGTTGCAATGAAACATGCGTAGAACAGAGAGTTGTAAGATCTAAACTCACATTTGTTTTTCAAATTAAAACGTGGGCAATTGGGTTTTTTTGCGAGGGAGAAGGGGGGTGGACAGCATAATTTCTATACAATGCCTTGTTTGAAGAAGACAGTGCAGAAAGTCTCGGTTTATTTGCAGAGAACCTCCAGCTGTGGCAGTTTTAGTATATATACCATTACGCTAGCTAGCTAATGTAATTCAGCCATGACCTGGAAAGACCTATGTGGCTGATAGGGTAGCTTAATTTTCATGCCAATTCAGTCTTTGGCCTCTGTGCTGAAACTGCCAACAAGGGTGTGAATTAACACCAATTATTCCACTGTTTTATGTACTGGATTGAGACTATCAGCTCATTTTACACAGGTCACTAAACAACTGCCAGATGTTAATGACTTTTGGTTCCTACCTTCTGACCTGCTTTAGGTTAGCTTAGAAGGCTCACAGTTGAAAAGGTTTGTGTCTCATTAATAAGAGACTGACCCACTTTGTCTCTCTGTTATCCCCTTTTACAAGTCTGCAGATCCACACAGGTGTCTCTTCCCCCATCAAATACATAACCAAACCCTTTGGGATGAGTGGCTTCACACAAGTGAGTTTATTAGGTGCAGTTCATTTGTGTCTTGCTAAAATAAGGTTCTATATACTGCAAGATTCATATAGTAGTTGCCAGAGAATGAATTATAAAGAATACATCACACATTCTTGTTAGGATGATTTTTAGAAATCTGTAAATAATATGAGATAAATATTCATACAGCGAATATATATACATTTATTAATTCAAATGAGTGAGGATCAAGCAGCATTAGTCAGTATGATTAAATGGTTCATTTGTATTTTGTTCTGATAGTGGTTTTCACAATCAACTCTCCGTTTAGAGTAGTATAGAGATTTTCTGAACTGGAAAATTAAATTTTCTGCATTTACTGTAATGAGTAGTACTTCGATTTTGTTTTCAAAGAACAAATTTGAAAATTAAACCTACCCTCTTCACAATGTCCTTTTTCTGTCATGTTGAACTTTCCATGCAATTGCATTGATGACTTGTTTATGATTCAAGACAAGCAGCATTTTATATGTAGGAGTGAACTGGAAAATTAAATGTCTATATTCCTTCCTTCCTTCCTTCCTTCCTTCCTTCCTTCCTTCCTTCCTTCCTTCCTTCCTTCCTTCCTTCCTTCCTTCCTTCCTTCCTTCCTTCCTTCCTTCCTTCCTTCCTTCCTTCCTTCCTTCCTTCTTCCTTCCAATAATAATACTTGAAAAACCAGACTTACACTGTATACAAAGCCTATTTCTCTTAAGTTCAGTGCCTTATGCACTTGCATTAGGGACTTGTTTATAAATTTAAAAAGCAGGATTTTGCATCTGTACAATTCAGTTGGCAGCATTCAGTATAATAGTTGGATGGGTCAACAAATTACTGAATTGCTGGTATTGCATATGACTTAGGATCATCCATGTTTCAAGGGTCTGTATTACTTTTGTACCTGTGAAGTCACAGTGTTGGATCCTGTGATGCATCAGTGAAACATATTGGTAGATCCTTCTCTTGTTCCCCTTTCTGCGCAGCCCTTTCCAATTTTGAGAAAAACTGTTTCTAAAGCCATGCAGAAAGTTGGAGAATGAGGGAAGCTGACTCATTTGAAATATGGTATTGGAGAAGAATTTTAGTTAAGCTTCTCACACACACATCTGGAAGAATATCCCTTTCATGAGCCTGGGGAGGGTCAGTGTTGAAGCACTTTTGATTTGGGCAGGATTTGGGGAGGGAAGTGGGCTCAGCGGAGTATAATTCTATGGAATCCACCCTCCAAAGCAGTCATTTTCTCCCGAGGGTTAGATCTCTATTGTCTGAAGTTTTGTAGTAATTTTGGGAACCCTAGGTCTGGCAACAGCCTCAGGGTGACTTGATATCTTCCAGTTTCCATGACTCACCTAGAACCGGTGATTTGCTATTGTTCAACAGCAGCCACCCTATGAAAACCAATGCAGTATAGTAGTTACAATTTCAGAGCAGTATCTGAGAGATTCAGGTTCAAATCCATATCTTATTGTGGAAGCTTGCTGTGGCTTATTACGCACAAGGTGTCTGCTACATGGTGGGAGCAAATGTCTGTCACAACAAAATTTCTTGTATGGATGTATTTCCCTGAACCCTTCTTTCAACTGCTATTCTCCCCACGCCAAGCATCACCACTTTAAGTGCAATGTTAATCTTCTTTGTGGCCAGGATGGGGGAGATTTGCCAGCAAGCACAGCTTTGCCCTGGACATCTTCCCTCCACCAGCCCCTCTCACTCCCTCTCATTCCCATGCACACCTCTCCCCTTCCCCCTTTTCAGATTTATTATTCCATTTTTGTTATTTATTATATTGATATATCAATATATTGATAAAACAGATAATCACTGCAAAATTGCTGTCTTTCATTGCATTTGAAAAACCCCAATAGTGGATCAATCATGTCCCTCATGCTGTCACTTCCAGAGCCGTTGCAATTAACAATAGGCTGGGTGGGGGAGGATGTCCATAGGATGAATTATGAATGGTGGGCTAACCATTTAATAGCAAGCCTCTCTCCCTAATCATGGCATCAGCAGCAGCAGGAAATACATGGGTGTGTGTGTGTGGGGGGGGGGAGATATCTTGTCTAGGAAATGGCCCCCTTCTTTACCAGTGTGTGGTCAAGGAATTGCTTTGCTTCTTTCTTTTGATGGGTTATTTTAGAAAAGAGGTTACAATAGCAGTATACGTGCAATCACAGGTATATTGCTATAACTGAAATTTAAAGTGCTTTAATAATGTCCTTTATCTTGAAACTACTGGATATGATGAGATCTGTGCCTTTAAGAGGAGTTAATGGCAGAATTAAGAGAGTCAGGAACAACAGAAACCCATTCAGACTTCAGCAAGCAAGCTGTGGAGCAGGAAGTGAATGGCTCCTCATGTGTAAACAGAGAAACACAAAACTTCACTACAGCCCCACTGTGCAGCTAAGACCCCTGAGGTAAGTGTTCTATGCATAATGGGCCTGTGTGGTTTTGGACTAGTCCCATAGTTTCAATCAACCTACCTGTATAGGGACATTGCACACATGAAAAGAAATAGAAAAGACCAATTGAAGCTGTTTTGGTTCTCTCTGTGGAAAAGGACCATAGTTCTTCAAGATAGAGGTTGCAGAAACGAAAGAGACAAGGCAGATAAAGGTAGGTTGGCTGTTAGGTGGGAAACAGATACATTTGCCAACTCCATCTTGAGAAGTTCCTGGAGATTTGAGGGGTGAAGCCTGCAAGAGTGAGATTTACAGAACAGAAAGACCTCAGCAATGTATAATGGCATAGACTCCACCCTTCAAAGCAGTCATTTCCTCCAAGGAAACAAAGGTTGCCAACCTGTAGGTGGGAGTGGGAAATTCCCTGGAATTACAACTCATCTCCAGATGACCAAGATCAGTTTCCTTGGTGAAAAAATGGCTGCTTTGGATAGTGGACTATGGAATTATACCTTGTTGAGGTTGTTTTCCTCCCCAAACTTCACCCTCTCAAGGCTCCAACTTCAAATCTGAAGAACCTGGAACTTACCAACCCTAAGGGGACCCTGATCTCTGTAGCTTAATGATCCATTGTAATTCCAGGAAAGCAGAGACTGGGAGGTTGATGAGAAGCAAAAAGAAAGAGTTATGGTGTGGGGGTAGAAAGAGAGAATGTGACAGGCATTGAGAAAAGAGAGGCAATAAGAGAAGAGGTGGCAGAAGGGAGAAAGAGTGGGAGACTGTAAGAAGTAGGGCAAGTGGGAAAGAAGCAGAGGTAGGGGGAATAGAGCACCCAGCTGCTCCTGAAATTCCTTGTGGGTCCCCACTTGTCTGCTATATTTGGCATGAAAGATGAAATTGTATGGCTGAGAGTTTTAACAAAGATTATAGGTTCATCTCCAAAGCTTACAGCAAAAACAGCCCTAGCAACAGAATATCTGCCAAATACTAAAATGGAATATATATTATTTCAATAGCATAATTAATCACATATATTTCAGTAGCACCTGAGAAGAGGAGGGGAGGAGTGTTAGTGATACCTGATGTTAACCCAACTTAAGATAACAGACTTTTTATTTAATTGAATTAATGTTAGTGCTTCCACGCTGCAAAGGGAACTTGAAAGGAAAAGTCAACAGTCTCCATTTCACAGAATTGTGCTGGGGCTAGAAGGCTGTATAAATATAATACATTCAATATACTGTAGCACTCTGTCCCAGTAATGAGAAATGGTAGCATCTGGACACACAAAGCTGACTCATATTATGGCATTCCTTCCTCCCATGGAAGGGAGTCATCCTTAGTATAGATATGACATTGCCTTGACCTATCATCCAGCTGCCCAGAGAACAGCTCACACACAGGTCTTTGTTTTCCCTACCAAAAGGAAGCTTTGGATGAATGGCTCATTCATCATTCCCACTTCATTAATTTGAGCTCTCCCTCTGTGTTGTTGCTCTATTATGCCCCACCATGAAGAAAGAGGCTAAGTTTAGCAGAGGCAAAGACAAACACGATAGCTCTTCCTTCCAACCTCTTGGAAAGTTAGTCTTCAATAACAAGCTGGCTTTTTCAGGTTCTCCAAAGTGGAAGCGAGATTAATCGTGTCTGTGGTTAAAGAGATAACTGAGTGTAAATAATTATGTGTCTGTGTCACAATGAGAAAAAAAGTGCTGCTTCCTTCACACTGCTTTATCTTGCCTCTTTTTCCAGCCAGTAAAGGACAATGGTTCTAAATAATGGAAAATATCTTGATGAAGAAGAGATGCCTGGAAAAGGATACATTAATTTAAGAAAACAGCTGCTCAGTTGTAACTGAAACAAAATGGGAACATTATCAATAGTGTTAACATTCATTTTTATAAGATCATAAGAACTGACATTGAAGATGAAGATTGAAGTTCACCTTGATCCACATTCAGTCATCAACTGTGGCCAGCCAGATGTACATATAGATGTACATATGTCCAGTCTTTCCTGCAAGGATCTCAGCTAACAATGGCCCTGTACATTTGGTGATGCTAAAAGAGAGAATGACAAGTCTACTACCATCCAGTGAGCTTCATAGCTTGGTGATGATTTGAGCTTGGGTATCCCGAATCCTAGTTCATTAGTCTAAAAATTACATTAGCTTCCATATTTGTCTGGAAATCACATGAGTAATACATCAGAACTCTTTGTTGTAGAGATGTACACCTGAAAACATTGATTTTTTGGATCTGGATTTTAAGAAAGGCATAATAACAATATTCTGTGGTGTTTAGATTCCCTGTATTCAAATTTGTGAGGGGGGTTGTTTTGTTTTAAGAATTCCAATTTCCCTATATGGGAGTTGCAATGGCTGTTTTACCAGACAGTTTACCAAAAATTGCAGTTAACCTAGTCCTGCCCACTAAAGTTATCTCATATTTCAAGTGTACTGGATCATAATCCTACTTCTCTCCATTGTTTCCTGTCAGGAGAAGGGGGAATTTCATGCTTTCTCCATGGTTCAGAAGCCAGTAGCCAAAAACACAAGAGCAACCACTGGCCAGAATTCTCCGAAGGTAAGCAGAATCAGCAAGCCCAACAAAACCAATGTCAAATCAAAAAATCCCTGCAGGACTCAGTGCCAATGTGGCATTAAGCTAAAAAAAGGCCAAACCTGAGAATCTCAGCAGAACCAATTTAAACAAGACATACTGTTGAAATCCCAACACAAGTAACATCAGCTTCAACATGAGAAGCTCAGGATAACCAACAGCCCTTCATCACTGGCAATCTTGTTCTATTCCATACCATACAGTATAGTATATTTTCTTAACATCTCTTATTCCAGTGATATTTGTGGCAAGAACAACAGTTTTTATTTGTTTTCTGATCAGAAGTCCTTCCCGAAACATCCCATTGCCTTTCAGAACTGCCTCCCATTGTCAAGAAAACAGATCTGGGCACCTTAAAATGATGAACCGGAATATTTTTTGGATATTCATGAATATTTCCAGACTTTTTTGGGAATTGATTTATGGTATTTCGAAGAACACCAGATATCACCCAGATACCAAAATGCCAATACTCAATACCAATAAATACCAGTACCACTATCCAGATACTCAATACCAATAAAGTATTTTTAGGTATATATTTGGACTTAAAATACCAGAATATGCATCCTAACTCTGTTGTTTTTTTTCTCCAGAATGAAGCATTTAGAGATATGCAGTTTCTGTTGATGGAAGACCATCGTTACTCAGTTTAAGAACATTGGGGTGTTGTGTGGTTTCTGGGCTGACTGGCCATTTTCTGATGGTAGTAAAGCAAGTGGAGTATATATATCAGATCCTCTGAAGATGCCAGCCACAGTTGCAGATGAAACGTCAGGAGAAAATGCTACTAGAACACGGCCATACAGCCGGGAAACCGCACAACATCCCAGTGATTAGGGCTGAAAGCCTTCGACAATACTTAAGAACATTGCTTGTATTGTATCCATTTTAACTGGCTGAATCAGTTGCACTGACAAGACCTTAGAATACAGTATCAATGCCCGAGGCAGAGAAGGTGATACTATATGGGCTGGTGATGGAGCATGTCAATGTGGCCCTTGTTTCCAGCAGGGTTTGTTCACTTCCATTCCTTTTGGCTCATAGCAGCAGAGCAGATCTCTGTTCTGGGTCATGCTGCCAGTTGGAGATTCCACCCTGAAATAATAGAATGATTTCTTTGGCATGGCTCATAAATATGTGCATATGGTCATGGCCCATGGCATCTCCTATAAGCAGATGGTAGTGGAGGATCTGCCTGATGGCAAGGCCATGCTGTATGCAGTGATCCCACCTGTTGTGGTGGGTGGCCATGGTGTTGAAGACTTGTCTCATGAGTGTATGCCTTCATACCTGTGGTACATCCCTCTGGTTTCAGGGAGGTTGCCCACTTTTGCTACCCATTCACCTTTGTCTTCATTGGGCCTCCAGTAGGCCACACTTGTCATGTATTCAGCAGCGGTAAGCCAAAAAGAGACAGAGATCAGCAATGAATCTACTACCCCCCCCCCCCAACAAATGCAGGGCAGCTGGGATCAGATGGGCATGAGAGTGACTGTTGATGTGTTGCCAGACTGACCTATGATGGACCAAGGTAAGAACATAAGAACATAAGAACATAAGAACAAGCCAGCTGGATCAGACCAAAGTCCATCTAGTCCAGCTCTCTGCTACTCGCAGTGGCCCACCAGGTGCCTTTGGGAGCTCACATGTAGGATGTGAACGCAATGGCCTTCTGCGGCAGTTGCTCCCGATCACCTGGTCTGTTAAGGCATTTGCAATCTCAGATCAAAGAGGATCAAGATTGGTAGCCATAAATCGACTTCTCCTCCATAAATCTGTCCAAGCCCCTTTTAAAGCTATCCAGGTTAGTGGCCACACCACCTCCTGTGGCAGCATATTCCAAACACCAATCACACGTTGCGTGAAGAAGTGTTTCCTTTTATTAGTCCTAATTCTTCCCCCCCCAGCATTTTCAATGAATGCCCCCCTGGTTCTAGTATTGTGAGAAAGAGAGAAAAATTTCTCTCTGTCAACATTTTCTACCCCATGCATAATTTTGTAGACTTCAATCATATCCCCCTCAGCCGCCTCCCTTCTCCAAACTAAAGAGTCCCAAACGCTGCAGCCTTCTCCTCATAGGGAGAGAAGTGCTCCAGTCCCTCAATCATCCTTTTTTTTTTTTTTTGTTGCCCTTTCTTCTGCACTTCTTTTCTATCTCCTCAATATAGCCTTTTTGAGATGCGTGACCAGAACTGGACACAGTACTCCAATGCGGTCGCCGACTCACTGCTTTATATAAGGGCATGACAATCTTTTGCAGTTTTATTATCAATTCCTTTTCTAATGATCCCCAGCATAGAGTTTGCCTTTTTCACAGCTGCCGTTATGCATTGAGCTTTGACATTCCTCTGTATGGGAAACTATCAATCTAAGACGCCTAAATCCCTTTCCTGGTCTGTGACTGATAGCACTGACCCCTGTAAGCGTGTATGTGAAGTTTGGATTTTTTGCCCCCCCTGTGCATCACTTTACATTTTGCTACATTGAACTGCATTTGCCATTTCTGAGCCCACTCACCTAATGATGATCAAGGTCCGCTTTGGAGCTCTTAGCTAATCCTTTTGTGGTTCTCCTACCCACCCTACATAATTTGGTATCATCTGCAAACTTTGGCCACCACGCTAAATCTTTCCACCCCTACTCTGTCAGGGCATTTATGAATAGGTTAAAGAGCACTGGTCCCAAAACGGATCCTTAGGGACACCTTACACTCCCGAAGCATCTCTCCAGTTGTAGAGAACTTCCTCATTTATGCCACCCACTCTTTTGTTTCCTGTTTTTCAACCAGTTTTTAATCCATATAGAGGATCTTCCCCTCTTATTCCTTCATTGCTGAGTTTTCCCAACAGTCTCTGGTGAGGAACTTTGTCAAAAGCCTTTTGGAAATCCAAGTAGACAATGTCCACCGGTTCACCCCTGTCCACATGCCTGTTTACACCCTCAAAGAACTCTAGTAAGTTTGTAAGACAGGATTTGCCTCTGCAAAAGCCATGCTGACTTCTTTTCTCAGCAGGTCTTGCTTTTCTACATGTTTTATAATTTCTTATCTTCTTTAATGATAGATTCTACTAATTTACCAGGAACAGATGTCAAACCTGACTGGCCTGTAATTTCCCCGGGTCCCCCCTAGATCTCTTTTTCTTAAAAGATTGGTGTGACATTGGCCATCTTCCAAGTCTTCAGGGGATGTAGCCTGATTTCAGGGATAAGTTGCATATTAAAGTGAGAAGATCAACAATTTCATGCTTGAGCTCTTTAAGAACTCTTGGGTGAATGCAATCTGGGCCAGGGGATTTGGTAACATTTAGTTTATCAATGGCTGCCAGAACTTCTTCCTTGTCTATCACTATCTTCGCTAGTTCCTCGGATTCGCCTCCTAAGAAGCTTGGTTCAGGTGCAGGAATGTTCCTCACCTCCTCTTGGGTGAAGACAGATGCAAAGAATCTTCATTCAGCTTCTCTGCAATCTCCCTGCCATCTTTAGCACACCCTTTGTTTCGCTTTGTCATCTAACGGGCCTACCGCTTCCTTGCTGGCTTCCTGCTTTTGATGTACTTGAAGAACTGTTTGTTGCTGGTCTTGATGTTCGCAGCCATGCGTTCCTCATAATCCTTTTTTGCCTCCCTTACAGCTAACTTGCTTCTCTTTTGCCACCATTTGTGTTCCCTCTCATATTCTTCATCAGCCAAACTGGACTTCCATTTTCTAAAAGACATTTTCTTTTTTTTCCCATGGTACCCTATAAGGTACCCTATTTTAACACAGTGGTATCTCTACCACCTCAGCAATTCTTTGGGATGCCCAGCAGCAGTGTCAAAATAAGGGACCCTGTTTTGGCCATTGGCTCAGTGTACCTACAACAAAAAAAGAACTTTACCTCCCTCCAAAGCAACTTGCATAATGTTCTCTCACACCCTTCCTGACAGAATTAAATCTACACAACAGTCCTTGCCCTGGAGAGAAATTCTATTTCCAGCCCTGGACCATACACCCCGGTGAATATAATAAATGTATTAATGTGCTTACCTGTTCAGTGTTGTACTAACTAATGTCTGTTCCTCTAATTAATACCTTGAATTACTACCTTACTTTGCATTGTAATTGTTTCACAGCTGTAATCTTTTCAGCTAACTTCCCCCTGAGAGACAATCCAGAGCCTGGACACATCAGGCTGATGCCCCCACCCATTAGACCAACAGCCAACCACTAAGGTTGATGTCTGTCTCTTCTCCTTCTCTTTCCCCAGGGAGATTTAGGATCACTCTGCATAACCCTGAGGGTCTGTTTTTCCCTATAAGAAGCCCACTCTTACAGTAGCCATTGTTAAGTATCTCTGGACTACTCTCTGCCTGTGATACTGTTCCCCAGTACTGTTTCTTCCAGAACTAAGTGTAGGTCACAGTTCTGTTCATCTGCACCATGATCATGACTATAACTTTTATTGTCGTCCCCCCATTTATTCCTTATCTATTCAAAATCTGTCTCATCACAACTGTCTAGATCCTAGGACTGTGTGTGTGTTCTGATGTTTTTATTGTGCGCTTGTGCACCCCCACTTTGTCCCTTAATAAAAATTGATAAACTTTATTCACTCTCCTGTGAGCTTCTTCTGCAAAAAGCTGATTTGTGTATACATAGGCAATCAAGACCCCATGTTGCCTGGCCTTTTGCAATGCCAAGAGTCTGCTCCAGCTAATTTTCCCACACGAAAAGCGAAAGACTTCCCACTACTTCAGGTTACAGGTGGGCCCTAGATAGGTGCTGCCAATTCATGCATTTTTCTTCAATTCTGCCTCTCCTTCACCTCAACCTTCTCTGCTTGTCATGCCCTTATCCTTTTGAGATAGGCTATGGAGACTAGTTTGGTCATCCTCCAAATATTGGCCATGGGAAACTTGCTGGCATGACTAGTTGTGAGATGTCACAGCAGGTGGACTCCATATAGGGGGCCAGTGGAGGCTGCAGAGAATAGGAGAGGCTGCTGTATGAGGTTGTGCTGTCTCCTGTTGGGAGTCCTTGGTTTTAAGGGTGTGTGCCATGGTCAGGGACTTGAGGTGGTTGACCCTACCTCTCTATGTCTCTCTGGTGCAATGGCTCTGAGGCCAGATCCCAGTAGCTGCAGCATCTTATGGTTGCAATGATGTAGCTGTTGGAGATGACAGCGTGGTCACAGCCCATGAAATCCTATTGCCAGAGCATTTGCTCAGTCACTGAATGTTAATATATCCATCACATGATGGATATTTATTTGTCTCGAACCCATTTACTGCAGAAACTCATGACTTGTCTCTAATTGTTCTTCTGACCCACACTTAGAATGATGAGGAATCCACCAAAAACCCTTTATTTGCATCAAAAAATAATGTACAGGAGAGGCTGAATGTATTAAGAACTCAAAACTGTATTTTCTTCTTTGGAGGAAATAGCAAAGTCAAGTTTTCAGGTAGGTTTCAAGAATAAACTTGGCAGATATCCCAACAACAGGAATGAGGAAACTTAAGAATAATTTTATATAACATATATTTTGTGTTCAGAATATAGCTAATAGATTTCACCAACAGGTGTTTGTTACATTTAAGAGACTGAACACTTGGCAATCACTGCTTAGTTGAACGGGCATAAGATTCTTTGAAACAATATTTTCAAATTGGTAGAGGTAGGAACATAATACAGAAGTTCCCAGTTTTCTTTTTCAAAAATGGCTAAGGATTACTCTGCCTTTACTTTGGAGCTACTCCTCTTAGAAAGGGACATTGTGTTCATTTTCCTCATATTGGGACTTGTCTGGTGAGTATATGCCTTCATAGCTGTGGGACACCCCTGGGGTTTCAGAGGGGTTGCCCACTTTTGCTACCCATTTACCATTCTTGGTTCTACACAACTGTGTTCCTCTCACACAGTTGTGTAGCAGTGGCGTAGTGGTTAACAGCAGGTGTACTGTAATCTGGAGAAACCGGGTTTGATTTTCCGCTCTGCCACTTGAGCTGTGGAGGGTTATCTGGGGAATTCAGATTAGCCTGTGCACTCCAACACACACCAGCTGGGTGACCTTGGGCTAGTCACAGTTCTTCTGAGCTCTGTCGGCCCCACCTACTTCACAAGGTTTTTGTTGTGAGGGGGGAAGGGAAAGGAGATTGTCAGCCCCTTTCAGTCTCCTTACAAAAGAGAAAGGGGGATATAAATCCAACTCTTTTTCTTCACTCCAGCTGCCAGCCCATACCTATCAGCTTCTCATTGTCAACTCCCAGTGGTTGGTCTCTCTCCTGCTATCAGTTCCCAACTATAGTTCAGGAGTTTGCTAGTTAGTCTAGTTTTTTAACCTCCTGTAACTCAGAGTTCCATAACTAGGACAACATATCAATATTCAGGTATCTTCTGTCAACACATTAGTCTAGAACCTTGAGCCGACAGGAATCTAGCACCTCTTATCAGTCTGGCTTCGTCAGCTAATGGGCCAATTGGGCCATGCTGGTAGGGGCTGATGGGAATTGTAGTTCCTGAACATCTGGAGAGCCGCAGGTTCCCTACCCCTGCTAGCCCAGGGGTAGGGAACCTGCGGCTCTCAGGTGTTCAAGAGATTCTGATTCCCATCAGCCTCTGTCAGCATGGCCAATTGGCCATGCTGGTAGGCTTGATAGAGGTGGTCCCTGAGCTATCTAATTCTAGCCTATGCAGATTCCCTTTGGGAAACAGAACCATGACAATCCTAAGGATCCTGGCAATAAGACCCAGGAGCCTCAGGAGCCCCAGTCCTAGGAATAAGCCCCATTGAATAATGTAAGGCTTGCTTCTGAACCGGCCTGTTTGAGATTGACCCCTAAATTGGAGATACTTGCCCACTGCCATATCATAAAAAATATCTCTTGATTATTTAGCAAACAAGTGTGTTCCCTGTGTTTTCTCTGTGGGAGACAGGAAACTGCACACATATACTTGGAGAGCATCACATAACACAATAGAAAAACCCAAACACCTCAGACTGCTCAACACTGCACATTCTTGGATTCCTTCAGGGACCTACCTGATGTATTTCATCCTCATACTGAGAACTTTGAGAGTTTATTTCTATTGGATGCTTCATAGACTGTTTGAAGAACACTCAGAGAGACTGTAGAGTCAAGCGGGAACTGCAGAGGCGACTCTTTGTAGCTCAGAGGTTGAGACTATTGATGTTCTCAAGGTTTGCCGCAGTTGCTGTGGTATAGCTCTCTGTTTTATTCCTTGCTGTTTTGGGTCTATAGATTTGGTTTTTAGGATTCTTTGCACTTTTGCACATCTTCATTAAAACCGCACATTGAGCATATTAGTGTTGTGTGCCATGTTTAGCAGTCTGAGGTATGGTGATTTTTTCTATTGTGTTTAGTGCTTCTACAGCATGCTTCTATGTGGTTTGTGTGTGGGTATGTGTGTGTATGTGAGCATCACATAACTACATGAATGTGGCTCCTTTTTCTGATTTATAGCTTTTAGTAAGCCAATGCTAGATTTGTGGGAGTGCATAGGAATCATGAACAATCATATAAAGATAAAGGGTGGTGTACTTTTATTCATTTATTTTAGATCAGTGAGTTGTTAGTTTCAATCCTGGAAAACATCCAGTCTGTGAAACTCTTTTCCTAATTGCTGTTTCTAGACAGGCATTTTACACTTGAGTTTCTGACCCATTTCAATTAATATGCCAGATCTTGGCACAACCTTAACTCTAAGTAGAAGCTGACGACTTGCTTTCAGACAAACTTCTTTATCTCATGTTCATGACATAGACTAGCAGAGACCAAATAGCCAAGTCTTTCTGCAATCTCCTGCAATTTCCAGCAGTGTTTTAAAAAGGGGGGAATGCACTGTTTAGCTTTGCCCTAAGGTACTATTAAATCAGTACAAAGTTGGATCAAATTTCTCTTAGAATTATCCTAGGTTAGAATAAGTACCTCTAGTCATCATTGTTCCCAGAGGATGTCATAACAGCCCTGAAAAATACACGTTGCTGAAAGTGCTTGGCATTGCCATTTAATATAGGATCATAACATAAATCCAAGAAAACTGCCTTCAGCTTCATGACTACATAACTCCTATCAATGCACAGTACAATTTAGCCCTTAGTGATTCAGCTCATTCTTTATTCTGCCAGAGTCAAAAAGGCCTATAATAAAACACAAATGTTTGCTGTGCATGAGAAATTAAAAAGTCAGATCACGCTTTATTCTGGCCATAGAGCTGCTGCCAAAAATGGCATCCCCATGCCAAATTCTCTTAAAAGCCACTGGAACTTGATTAAGCAGCTGACATCACATTAGAACTCTCTGTGACTGCTTTCCATGTTCTTGAGGGGTACAGATGGGAACATGGAGACTCTACCATGTTATAGCAGCTACCATGGCAGTTTGCCATTGCAAACACTGCAATGAGAATGCATAAATATGGTTGCATAAAGAGCTTAACATTCTAAGAGGACAGAGAGTTAGTGGGTATATGAATAAAATGTTGCCTGCATCTGAAAGATAAATCCCAAACTATGTGGATAAGGGATCCAAGCAAAAGGATCAGGTCCTCACTTCCATATATTGTATAGAGAACAGCAGTTATTTCAATACATGTGGACTATCACAGCAATTCCAAGAAGGGTGTACTTGCAGATGTTGGAAAACCAAAAGAAGAAGAATCAGCTTAAGATGAATTGTTAAATTGGACAAGGACTGTAAGAAAACTGGTATATAATTCACGCTTGTTCCTAAAATGTAGACATCATCTTCTTGATATATTGCAGTAATTAAGGGAAATTTATAACACATACAGGTAGCATACATCTTTGTTTCATGAAATATTGTTTTCATATATTAAATAATGTATCTCTTAGTTCAATGAAGAGGGTTCACATTCATTTTTATCCACATGCTTCATTATTTTATATATATGCAGGCAGACACAGAGACAAAAACTGAGTTTTCAATTAATTTTCACCTGCCTTCCAGAAAATATTGTCTAGCATAAGCCTATTTTGCTGGATGAACACTGATTGATATTGTCAGAGGAAAATCAACCATATTTAGTCATCTGCTAGGGGAAAAAAACACATACTCTGACCAATTTCTTCCTCACGTTCTTTGTGCTTCAGATTTTCAGAAGCAATGTTGCACTGCAGCACTGAAAGTAATTTCTGTGTAATGGTGAAAGCTGTTTTCCTCAATTTTGTAGGGTTTTTTTGTCTTTCTACTTGCTTCCTATCCATCTAATACCACTCAGATGTCATTGGCACACTTACATTTACCACACCCCAATGATTCCTATCCACCTTCATGACATGCCCGTAGCATGAATGCTGATGATGCATTATAGGTCCTGCACTTTCTGTCGCACTGTGACACTCCTCTACAAAATATTGCCTGCAGACATTTTTCATTGTGGAGCAACTTCCTGTGTCAGTCATTTGCTGTGATTGTGCACTAATACTAACCCTGCGAAAGACAGTGATGCAAATCCCACCTGTTTAGCAACTGCCATCTTGTATAGCTGATAAATTTTAAAACAACAAAAATGTCATACCATTTTTTTGTTTTTTAAATATTTTTATTGTTTTTCAACATTTATTAAATATACAAAAGAAATAAAAAAGGAAAGGAAAGGAAATATTAGAAAAGACATAATTACATAAAAAAAGAAAGATCTACCCCTCATTATATTAAGTACATATTACATAATGGATTCCAATATAACAATCTTTAATTGTTAGAGAGACATTATAAAGTTTTAAAATCTTTATCATTTATATACTTCTAAATATTTTTGCTAATCCATTAATTATATCTTAAATGTTGTTAAATTCCAAATTGAGATATTTTGTTTTTACATGGTCAGATCAGGTTGATATGAAAAATATCAACTATTACTCCACAAATACATCTTTTGGATGTCGATTCACAAGATTAGTTAGCTTGGCCATGATAGCATATTCTCTGATTTTATCCTCCTAGCATTCTGTTGTGAGGCATTTATCAGATTTCCAGTTTGTTGCAATAATCACTCTTGCAGCATTAATTGCCCACACAGCATTTCTGATAGTATACCCAACAGCATTGTTTTTGCAGAAAGAGGAAATTTCAATTTGATTATCTGCTGTATCCTCTTATGTATTTCTATCCAGAACTTCTTGGGTTTTTTTACAAGTCCATCACACATGAAAAAAAGTTCCAACCTCTTCATTACATCTTCAGTAGACACTGTCATATTGCTTAGTCATCTTCTTAATCATTTCAGGTGTCATATACCATCTAAAAACATTTTATACCCATTCTCCTTCACTATCCGACTTGCAGCGAGTTAAATGTTTTTAATCCATAATTATTCCCACTGTTGAAAAGTTATCTCTTCCTTGAAGTTTTGCATCCATTTTATCATGCCTGTTTTTACTTCTTTCATTTCTGTTTACGTGTTCAGTAGAATCTTGTATATTCTGCCCATCAAATGTTGTTTCTGTGTCATGATCTCTTTTTTCAAAATCTGTTGTCCCATAGTTTTCCAATCTGTGAACTTAATTCTTTTGAAAGTCTAGAAAGATCAAATCTGAAAATATGTCAACCATCCAAGGAAATAAATGTTGTGAACGAAATGTCTCTTTTGGATTGTGTTCCCTGTTTGGGACTTCCCATGTCAACTTGAAGAGAGGTGCAAAGCAAACTGTTGTGATTTAAGGGCCAAACTAGGCAGGATGCTGGAAGATCCATGACCACAACTAGATCACATTTTCCCTTCACAAAACAGTCAGCTGTATTTGGATTTCGACCATTGTACTGGAGGAAGAGATTAAACTTTTTCCCTGGCATTATTTTCCCACCATCCAATAGTGTCCTGGAGCTGCTATTTGCCAGATTACCATTTGTTTTCCTCAGTTGGAAAACATCAGATGGATGGTATTTGAGGTTGTTAAAATGGCATATGGAGGAGAAGATCACACCCTCCCTTCATGCTCCAAACTGGGGTCTCCTGTGTATTCTGTTTAAGGGAAAACATACTGGAGAACAGCCCAAAAACTACACAGCACCCCATACTGGAGAACCGATTGTGGATTTCACAGTATTTTGTCTGCTCTGGTCCTCAGGGCCAAACTGCACATGACTTTCATGTATTAATTTTTATCCATGCTTTTAAAAAGGTTGCAATCTTGATAGGAGGTTTGCATACCTTAGAAGGGAATCTTTTTTTCCAGATGACTATTTTGCTTTTTGAAATCTCCCCTCCTTACTTGCTTTTTGCTCTGTAGGGGGGGAAGCATGAGCATGTAGCCAAAACTTTTGAAAAATCAACGTTATAGTAGAGTCAAGGTCACAAGGAGAGAAACACTGGATTCACAAAGCACTTACATCTTCACAATTGAGTTTCAGTGGGGTTAAATACGTATTCACGCTGAAGTATTCAGTATTATTTTGCTCAGACAAGATTTTTCAGAAACGTTTGCAAGTTCTTTTACATGGACAGAATGTTTACTTCCAAGTTATTCCACATTCTGAATCACAGCAGAAATAATGTTTTTTCTAATATATTTCCAGTGCCAATATAAAAATGGGGAAAAAACAGTTGAAGTGAAAATTGTTTCAAATCATTTCAACATGTATAGTCGTGACAATGAAATATCTCAACAAAATGCCATTGCATTCCAAAATGAATGCGCTGTTGCCACAATAACATCCTGAATGGAAAAGTAAAAGTCTACCTCCCCCTTTGTACATGAAACATTCTTTTAGCCTGTCTTCATTCTTGCATACTCACTTTATTATCCACTTCTCTCAAGGACCACATTGCAGAGCAGCCTGGAAGACCTTTCCATTATGTGGCATAGTTAGCTATCTGGATCAATTACCCAATAAAAGGGTTAAATCAGTTCATTGGGTATAGGGGCACTGGATTCTGTATTAAATCGTGTCTCTGGGTGGGGGTGGGGGGACTTTGTTGCCTTGCCCTTTTTGGGTACTAAACGTTCATGAGTAGCAATAGGCTCAGACTTGCCTGGAGTTGTGTCAGCTCAGATGAGGCCTTGGTGGCAGCCAGAGGGCAGCCAATTGCCTCTTCCTTGGGCCAGCTGGGAAGGGGCAGAGGGCCATGTGGATATGCAGCACAGGATTTCCATTCTGGTCTGCCTATCCGCTATAAAGCCAGGTCACTTGTGAGACCTCTCCTTCACTGAGTTGTGGCTCTGTCTCCGCCAGATTGTGTTTGAGTTTTATCACTCTTGTTTCTTCTTTTTCTAACACTTCGTTGGACAGTTTGGCCACTGGGACAGATCAATTTGGAGAGAAGACTGTGCCTGCATGCCTGTCTCCTTCATTTTTGGTGACACATAAAGGTTCTTGATGTACAGCTGTTCAACAGCATGCCCAGCCCATGGGCTGTTGGCTGGGTCTCACTACCAGGTGGCTGAGGAACCATGCAGTGACTTGTGCCCATGTTGATCCCAATTTGCCATTCCATGTTTTTCCCCCCAGTGGGTGCGTTGGGGGGACAGGGTAATAACAGACAGCAGGCAGGTTGCCCAATGCAGAAACCATCCCCATGCTGTGCTAATGCTCCTGAAGTTGTAGTCAATAAAAAACTGTAATCTAATTTCCCTCCGACCTGATCTGTGTGCAGTTCCTCCTTCGCAGTCTCACTCCATTCCTGGGTCCATAAATATTTCTACATGTTCCCCTTTGCAAAGAGAGCTTACATATCAGAACAAGGGCTGTTTTAGACAGTTAGTTTGTACATCAATAGTTTGTACATCTTCCCTTTTGGGGCAAAGAGAGCAGTAGCAGACTAACTCCTAGACTCCTTTGATCATTCATCTGCTCTAGACCCTTTTCAGTTTGCTGTCAGGCCAGGCTATGGGGGAGAGATGCCTTTGCTGGCTTTAGATGACGACCTCCATCTGAGTGTAAACAAAGGCCAACCCACTCTGTTGCTCTTACTGATTTATCTGCAGCCTTTGATACAGTAGATCATGCATTCTTGTTGAGATGTTTAAAGGCAGAAAGGAGTATCAGGTTACATGAGTTGAACTTGTCCAAATTGTTTCTCAAAGATTAGACTCACAATTGCTAATGGAAACTAGTTGTCATTAGTGGGGGATCCATCCTACGTGTGATGACATTTCTCCCACACAGCAACAGAAAGAATTGCAGAGACTAATGCTGTCCCAGATAACTGTGAGAAAGTTATCCATGTGGAAATTTGATGAACACTGAAAATACCATGAGCCTAAGAAGCTATGTCAAAGCCAGACTACTACTGGATATTGGTTGCTTGTGGGTTTTCTTGTGTAACTCCCTGAAGTGGAAACTAGCTGGTGGTTTAGGTTTTGTGTATATGTTTTGTAAATTCTATTATTTGAGTAAGTTACAAAGATATTCAGTCCATTCTGACTGCTAGCCATAATTGTGCAAATTTATATTTCACATGGATATTGGTTGCACAACACCCCTCCCTCCCACTTTGAATCCTCTCTAGGCCCAGTAGGAGAACCCCTCGGAGTTCCAGGCACAGAGCCAGCACCCGACTGCTGGACCATACCTTACGCATCCAGGACTGGAACAGGAGCTCTTCTAGGGGGGGGGGGAACAAAAGGTTAGCCCTGTTATGGGATTCCCAGCTGATGCTGCTGAACTTCTGGAAGAGCAGGCTAGTGGGCATGCCACAACAGACTCAACGTAGCCCTCACAAGGTATCCACCACCGGCTTGGGTTGCAAAGTGTGCCCCTGACCCGGCTAAGTACCCATGACAGGGACCAAGAGGTGGGAGGGGGATTGCTCTGATGGCACCAAGTTGTACTCTCAGCTGCCAGCACCCTACATGGATGGTGTTCTAGGCTGACCCGCTGCACCCCAGCCAATGCAGATGACACCCCAGTCACACCTGCCCTGCCCAGCATGCCCCTTAGTAGGCACATCCCTTCCCTCCCAGGGAGAAGGGTGTACAGAGATCCTACCATAGTGTCCACTGAGGCCCCTCTCTGGCAGCAGCACCATGCCCATTCTCCTAGCTGCCTGCTGCAGCTTTGGTGGTACCTCACAGATGGTGAAGGGAAAGCAGGAAGGCCTGAAGAGAGCCACCCTGCTTGCCATGCTCTCTCGGGTGGGAAGGAATGGTGGAGGGTGCTGGGGACAGAGGGTAGCCTGCAGTGGCAGAGGCAGGCACCCCGGGTGTCAGCAGCCCAAGGCAGCTGGCGGCAGAGACTCAGGCTGGTGGGTGGCAGTGCAGGAGGAGGAGGAGGTGGCATGGGAGAGGAGATGACCAAGTGGCACCTGGGGCATCAGCCCCATCTGCCTCCCCCTGCAAATACACCATTGTAATAAGGGCTAAATTATTCCTTGCTAGAATTGGAAGACATTTTCTGTAGTCAGGGAAATGACTTAACAGTTGCATTAAAAGAGTTGCTGCCTGGGAAGGGCAGGGAAGTGTCCCCAGCTTCCGCCCTTGTGAGGGCAGAAGGGGGGCTCTCAGCTATCCCCTTTGAGGGCCCCCATGATGTCATCACCAGGGGCCAGCCAGGGCCTATAAAATCAGATCAAAATTCCATTCTGTGCTTCACACTTCTTACTGCACAAAAACCAGTTGCTACGGCCAAAATAATTTACCCCAGTCATGAGTGTGGTGTGGTTATTGGGTCAATGGGTTCTGAGCAGGGGTGGTCCCCTTTTCAGGTGGCAACAGAACAGCAACCAAGGAAAGGAGTGATTTAGCAATTGCGTTGGGAACAACTGCACAGAGACTTGAGAAAAGGAAGGAACCAGATAAGCCTGGGCTGGCTCTGCCTGAAGTTATAGCAGCATGTTTGTTTGTTTTCAAAAGAAAATAGTTGTGCTTGAGAATTAGAATTCTCATTAAAGGGAAGCCACACTGCTGAGACCTGAAGCTGCAACTACAGCAATCCTATCTGGCTACAATTTGGCAAGGATGATCCCTTGGGTGAGTAATATCAACTCTGAGAATTTAATTCTAATTGGAACAAGTTGTGCTACCAATGGAAATGTCTATTGCACTGCTGAATTAATACAAATAGCATTACTGATGGCTCCAAATCAAGTTTTAACTAAAAAAATTAAAACAGCTAAAAAAATTAAAACAGTCCATTTTTTTTCTTGCACTCCTCTAGCCACAAGCATGCCATAGCCCTTAGGCCAAAACACTAACAAATTAACTGATTCCTTGATGGGGGATTGTCTGAACTTGTCTGATGGGCTTTTTAAAAATAAAATACTTAAGAAGAGTGGTTCAAAACACTTTTCTGTGGAACACTAAACTCCATATGACCTTTGCTGCAAGCGTGTATCCATGGCAATAATTTTTGTAAAAGCCCAAACTTGAACAGCTGTTTCTCTTCAAACTTTCCAGTGCGTAATCCCTTCCCACCCATAATCTGGAGTACTTCAAATGTTGTTTAAAAAAGAACATTAGAAATTGAAATACAAATGAAACTGTTTTTTAAAAATCTATTTTCTTTTGCAATGATGTGCAATGAAAAATACGCCAGATCTTATGAACTCCCAATAGATGGTGCTGTTAGGAATACATCTAACATGTCAGCTATATATGCAAATTCAGCTGCAGGCAATATGTGCAGGGATTTACCTCTGTCTACAGATGAGAAGTGAAGACCTTTTATACTGAATTTTTTTTTCTTTCCAGAGTTCTACCAAGATTGAAATTTCTGCAGTTCTGAGGGTTTCACAGGGGTTGTCTATTACTGAGGAGGTTACTGCGCTAGAAGTAGGTCAGCTCACAGAGGTGTAAACAGACTGGCTGCTTGGAAATGAGATTGAGGTTATACTGCATTTAATTAAGAAATTCTGTATCCAGGGCATCCACATTATTATGGGCAAAATGTGCTTCTTCTTTCAGAATTACAAAAGAGGAGTGCATAATAATTTCACAATATTGAGAACTATAGATTGCTTCTGCACATACATCTGCAGTGCATGGATGGAAACTAAGCAAAATTCTATGGTTGAGCTGATGGCAGTGATTCAACACTGCTCTCCAAGGCCTGTAATTCTATTAGCTTCAGCAATCTATTATGAATCTAGATGAGAAAGTGGAATGAGCCAGGTTCACAACCCATGTTGCACTCATAACAATTGCAGCATTTTTTTTACTATGAAGATGAAACGTTGCAGTGCAGTCCCACTCTGAGAGTACTCCTGTGACCAGTATCAAATATCCAATTTTGAAATTGGCCCCAAAGTGCAGATACAAAAATTGTGCAATGAGTCAGGTGGAGAAAGAGGAAATGTTTTCTACAAACCTGGCATAGCCTCCAGGTAGCAGAAAAGTTCCAAAAAGGGAGTGGTAACCATACCTTCTTCCAGTATGGAGGCTTTTCTCTAATAAAGGACAAAATCTAGTTCCCCAAGAAACTGGAATATCCAGTTCCAGATTCTGTTAGAGAGTACTGCCATGGGATGCCCTGGAAAAGTTGAGGTAGTAGCAGCAATAAATGTATGCCTGTGGAGGAGCTTGATGTGGAAACTGGTTGAGAAGAAAGGAAAGGACTATTAAAAATAATTCCTTGAATATCAGGGTTCTACTGTGCTATTCATGCTAAAATAATAAGCAGTGTCATGCCTGCACAGAAGCCTTTATTACTGTCATTTTTTAATCAGTTTCCCATAGATAGCATGGTTTAGTCCTCTGTATAGTCTCCAAAGGGAGGGAATTTTAGTTAACCCCTGTCCCTTTAAGAAGTTTCCCAAGAGGCAGTCTTTCTGTTATCTCCCAGTAATGCCCGTTTAACTCAGTTCAGTTCAGTACAGGTGCCCAAGGGACTGGGAGGCAGCAGCATTTTGCCACATCAAAGGTGTACTGAGAGCACAAAGTTGAGGTTTACAGATAATAGTAGCCAGATAAAGACTCAAGGAACTTAAAGAAGTGGACTTTCCTAGAAGCAGTCAGAGAAAGAACAAAAGTCTACAGCTTCTACTGTCCAGTCAAGCAAGTACTTTATTTTAGACAGACCTTGAGAGGAGTTAGGTGGTGTCCTTATATTCCAGATGTTAGATCATATTTCATTTGCCTTCTCCCTGCCAGCATGGCCAATTGGCCATGCTGGCAGGGGCTGATGGGAATTCTAGTCCATAACATCTGGAGTGTCAAAGGTTCGCCACCACGGAGTTAGGGTCTCCATTCTTCTAAATATGAAACCTTTTATTTGAACTGTTAAATCTTTCTTGTGACTCTCCCACTCTGTTCTGGCCGGGCACAGGGCACCAGAAACAGTTTTGCTTGGGGAACAGAACAAGCAGCAATTTAGCTGTTGCATATGAGAAGCTGATTCCAGATCTTACTGCAATGACAGAGGGTTGGATTCAACAATCATCACACACAATGATCATATATTATTCCATGTCTTCTCTTCAGCAGCCACATTGGTTGGGAGACTTCAGTGAGGAATGTGAAGATGACAAAAATTGTATTGTTAAAGGCTTTCATGACTGGAATCAAGTGTCTGTTTGGGTTTTCTGACCTATGTGGGCATGGTCTGGTGGTTTTCATTGCTAACATTTCACCCACCTCTATAGCTGGCAAAAAAACAGGGGCATTCAAATGCAACTGCAATTGAACTCTACCTGGACACATGCAAATACACCTCATACCCCTCTTCCCACCTATGAGGTGAACAAAACACAATCACTCCACACTGTTCCATGGAGAGAAACACATCTTGCCATGACATGCCTCTGAAGATGCCAGCCATAGATGTGGGCAAAACGTTAGCAGCAAAAACTCCCAGACCCACTGGCCTGCTGCCAGACCATGCCCACACATCACTCCTGATAGCTCAGGGTACTTGCTGTTTATCCTTGCCTAACCTGAGCAACCTGCTATATCAACCTGCTAAACAGTCAAAGTTCAGGGCTATAAAAACTCACAAATGTATTTATTTAATAAATATCCCAGATATTATTATTATTATTAATTAATTATTATTATTATTATTATTATTATTAATTGCATTTATAGGCTGCCTCACCCCCAAAGGTTCGAGGTGGTTCACAGGTACGGCAATGTCCAATACCGCAGCGTATAAAACATAGATTAACCCCATTAAACAAACAATAATTCATCTACATGAAGTAGATGAAAAAGGCCCAGCCTACAATGTCGTTATCCCAAAATTCTGCTTGGCCCCATAAGGTGATCAGCTAATTCTTCATATTCCAGGGTATGTCGATGGGTGGGCGGCAGCAGCAGCAAAAAGCCGATACACAAGAGTGAGTCTGCAATAAATAGCCTCTTCCTGCTGTTCCCCCATTGGATGGCTATTGCCTCTCTCAGCCAATCGGATCTCAAGCTTCATTTGAAGCTGAACAGAAACAAATCAATCCATGCCTCATTTGCCATAAATGCCTTTTCTCTGGGTTCTTTATCTGTTTAAATGCCAAATAGTAGGAAAAGTTATCATCCTGACATATTCTAAAGTGTTTAATTTCTTATGCTTGGACAGCAAACTCTCAGATATTTGAGAAGGAAAATGTATTTATGAATTCCTTGATTCTCGTATGAATATGGATATGTTCAGATTACTTTTCTCTGTTTTCCATGGGTTTTTTTTAAAAAAAGATTCATATTTTAAGAATGAAAGTAGTTTTCTTTATTTGGAATATGACCTTGTTTTTCTGCTCTGAGTTAAATTACTTCAATATAATTTTGAAATGCCTGCTATATTTACAGTGCATGAGTAAACTTTGAAATACAATCAACCTTGGTCTAATAGTATTTTCAGCCAAATGGCAAAATTCCATTCTACTCTGAAGAGCACTGTACCCTGCTAGTGCTGAAAGAAATCATAACCATACATCAAAAGTAAATAAAACTAAATTACATTGTTATTTGTTTCTTTTTTTATCTAACATGAAGGTAACTAGAATGACTTGTTTTTTTAATTTATTTATTGACCTCATCAAGTAACTGAACATTCAGCTATAACTATAGGAAGGGATATAGTCCTAATATTATTGGCATCAAATTTCTGGATGAGTTCCAGTTTACTAATTTCAAGGCGGGTTTTCCCTGTGAAGTTTTTCTGTTAGAAAATGGGGATTTTTATATCATCAACAGTGTGTGCCATGGGTCTGAAATGTTCTCCTCTACAGGTTTCTGAATATTATTACTGTTAATTTCATATGTGTCCATTTGCTGGTTTGTTAACAGGACAAACTGTTCAGCTCAGTGGACTTACACCACCCACAAGACAGGCATAAGTCCATGCCCTGAGTGCTGGAGTCCCAAGAGGCAATACTAGGGTGGAAGTTGACATTAACAGGACTGGCTATTAAGAGAGTATGAAGTAAGCCAAACCTGCACTCACGACCTATCCTCCCTCAGAATGCTCTGTGAAACCAATACATAAAAGCTAGCACTTCTGGTCTTTGTGGAATCATTGCTGGTACATTTTGTTTGTAATAATATATTTTTGTGACATGTTCAATTTTGGATATGTTTGTACTGTGAATATCTCTTTAGTTGTGAGGGACTATGTCCCCAATATAAATAGTGCAATATAATGAATTAATTTCCCAGTTGAAAAACTGTATATTAAACTCTTTATGAAGGTCCTTATGACTATAGTAGAATTTTGACCAGTATCATCATGGCTGCAATTGTAATTGGATTTTGCCATTCGTGTTGCCAGTAGTTTATCACCTTAGCTACAAAGACCAGACAATATGGTTGATACATGACAGTTTATATCACAAGGGAGGATAAATAAGTGGATGAGTTCCAAACAATGGGTGATATTATTAGGTTGATAATATTACTTCAGTGAATATGGGGACAGAGTTAGCACGTGAGCTTTATGCAGGGTCTGGTCCTGGTCCATATTGTTACCATTCTGTCGATTATCCTTATACATAATTGACTAAGCTGTGGAATGTCTTGGCAACACACTTCCACTAAATCACCACGCAGGACTAATTTTCAGCCAAGCCGTGTGTGATACTCGGCTGGAAGTGAGTCCTGCCTGGTGATCGGCCACTGTTCAGTGCCCAATACCAGCCCTCTCAGTACCCTGCCCATCCTCTCAAGGACAAAGCAGAGCTTGGCAAAACGGTGGCAACAGACAGCCATTGCCATCTCAGACTTCTCCCCAACCCACCTGAAGCCAACCTAGGAATGTCCAGCAGCCCACCACACAGTTGACTCCACCCCACTCACCATGGACAGCAGGGTAGCCAGAGTAAGCAATACTAGGCTGGTGCTTGCCACTGCAATCGGCCTCACCCTCTCATGGAGCAGGCCAGAGCAGGGGAAGTTGGTGGGAGCCAGCAAAAGGCAGTTGACGGAACAGCTGGAGGACTCAATGGACAATCCTCCCCCCATTGGATGGGCCATGCCCAGGTCGCATGGCAGGAGGAGCAGGGATGCATCTCTCTGCCCAACTTGATCCTGGTTGCTCACTCAATCCAGCACCCAGAATTGTTTTCCCCACCTCCCTTGCCCAATCATGGATACTGGACTGAGCGAGCCTCAAGAAGGAAGGTGAGGGGAGAGGAGGATCATTCCCCCATTTCATTTTCCAAGGTCTATGGACCTCGAGAAAGGAGGTGAGGTGGAGGAGGGCCCAATCTTGGGTGCTGGACTGAGTACGCTCAGTCCAGCATATAGTATTGTTCTCCCTGCCTCACTTCTCAAGGTCTGCAGCCCCTGGAAAGGGAGCCGGGGGTGGGGTTGAGGAGGTCCCAAACCTGCACACTCAGTCCCTCATGCAAGATGCTTCCCCCCTTGCTTCCTAAGGCCTTGCTGCTGTGCCCACCACAACAGCTTTCTAGCACCTATTGTATTGTTTAGCACAACGGACTTTACTGCTAGTGTAGAATAAGCTGAATTCATACATGCAAGTCATCAACTTAGACTGCCAGCAAGTTCAGTTTTTCCTCATTTATAGTGTCTTTCACTTACATTTATTATTTATTGTGAAAAATGGGGACTTCTCTAATTTTTATGTACCCATGAGTTTAAGTAATCTATGGGCGTTTCCCCACTTGCCACGACCCCCTATGCCACGCGCTGCTCTCAGAGCGCGTCATTTATGGCCTGCGCCCGGGCTTCCCCACGACCCTGCCCTCTGCGCGGGGTCATCAAAAGGCGCCATTTGGAAGAGCGCCAGGAATGATGCATGCTGAGGGGGCGCGACAGCGGCAGCGTCGGGGCGGCTGCGTTGTCGCCACCCCTGTAGTGGGGAGTGCCAGGGGACCACACTCTACTTCCCTACAGTAGCACGCAGCTACTGGTAAGTGGGAAAATGCCCTATATGTCTAATTCTGAACCTGACCCCAGAGTGTGCATCAAAATACCTTCACAATGAGGTAAATGACAGACTTGGGAATTTTTCAGGAAAAACTTCTGAAATCTAAAAAGAATATACATTGAGGAATTAACTTCTCCTCATTATGTAAGTAATGTCTTCAGCTTTAAGAAAACTATACCAGCTATATCAGTGGCCATTTATGATATTGCTAGGTAGCCCCAAACAATGTTGACAAGGCTTACATGCCTTGAACACAATTAGTGGGATGTGAGAAGACTGGGGTAAAATATAAGAGGAAGGAAGCCAGCCAGCCAGCTGTTAAAGAGGAGAGAAAGAAAGAGAAGAAGGGGTGTAAAGCTGCAAGGGAAGCAACAAAAAAGTTAGGGAATAGGTAGATGGTTGGGAAAGAAAAAGAGAGAAGCTTCAGGGCTTGTGTAAGGGAGCAAAAGTTGAAGACTGGGGAAGATGGTAAAGGTAGGTGTGTGGGTTAGAGGAAGAAATGGAAATGGAGGAAGACTTTCAGGGCTGCTACAGATAAAAGAGAATAGTGTGAGGAGGGCATATGAGCAGGGGAAATATTCCCTTCATGGGTTATCTGCATGAATTCCAAATTTACTTTTGTGTCCATTTGCTTTTTAGTTCCACATGTGGAGTGGCAATACAAATTGCAGTTCAGTTAGGCATGTCACAAAGCTTCTCATAGTACTTATTCCTATTTTGAAAATATCCTGACATGATATGGCTTTTAAAAAACTTCTGATTGGGGTGTGTTTCTGTTTCCTAAACATCTTCGAGGAGGGCTAGTGAAAGGAAAGGCCAGAACTTCAGGAGTGAAATAAGTTTGGGCTGGTCTGTCACCAATATGTGGATGACACCCAGCTCATTCTGTTGATGGAGAGGGGGGCGGCCTCTGCCGCTGCAGCTCTACAGTATTGTTTGGAGTCAGTCGCTGGCTGGTTGAGGCAGAGTAGGTTAAAACTTAATCCCACAAAGACGGAGGTCCTTTGGCTGGGCCGGGGGGAGAGACCGAGGGAATTTCAGCCACCTACTTTGGAGGGGGTTGTGCTGGCCCCAACATCCCTGGCTCATAGCCTGGGGGTCCGCCTGGACTCTGCATTATCAATGGAGGGCCAGGTGGCCCATGTTACCCAGGTTGCGTTTTTTCATCTTCGCCAGGCATGGCGGCTGGCTCCCTATCTCTCCCAGTCCGACCTGGCCACTGAGATCCATGCGACGGTCACCTCGAGGTTGGATTACTGCAACTCGCTCTACGCAGGCCTTCCCTTGCGACTGATCCGGAAGTTGAAGCTGGTCCAGAATGCAGCGGCCCGGCTTCTGACAGGTGGGGATTATTTAGATCATATCACCCCTGTGCTACGCCATCTGCACTGGCTCCCAGTGGAGTTCTGGATCATTTTCAAGGTGCTGGTATTGACCTTTAAGGCCTTATGCGGCATGGGGCCCTCATACCTATGGGACCGCATCACCCCTTATGTCCCACATAGACCACTGCACTCGGCGGTGGCAGAATTGCTGGTGACCCCTGGCCCCGCGACGATGCGGCTGGCCTCGACTCGGGCCAGGGCCTTTACGGCTCTGGCCCCTGCCTGGTGGAATGCTCTACCTCCAACTATCCGGGCCCTGCGGGACCTTGGTGAGTTCCGCAGGGCCTGTAAGACAGAGCTATTCCACCGGGCTTTTGGAGGGGCTGGCCGCGGTTTTACTGCCCCCCACTGAAACTGAAATTGCAACTGAGGCTGCCTGTTCCATCTCAAGCCCTTCGGGGATGAGGCGGCCTATAAGTTGAATAACTAAATAAATAATAAATAAAGTCTCTCCACTGGAACTAGGATAAGGCCTTTGTACTATATGAAGGTTCACATGATCAGACCATTCAAAAAAATTGGCCTTACCACAATTTATATTCCATTAATTCATCTGCAGCTATACCAACTGAAAGTATAGGATCTCTTTTAAATTATTTGTTTTAAACTTCGGAGTAAAACTTTAAACAAGTTAAGGTAGGCTCCAAATACAAATGTCCTACCTAGTTTAAGTACTTCCTTTAAGAGCAGTGTCAAACATACTTTCCATAATGCAGGAGTTCATAACCTAGTTGCCTGTAAACACCTGTGGAATTCTGAAAACAGGTAGTGGGCATCAATGAGTCAGCATGGTGTAGTAGTTAAGAACAGTCCATTCTTCTCTGGTAAACCAGATTTGTTTCCCCACTTCTACATATGAAGCCTGCTGAGTGCCCTTGGGATTTTCACAGTTCTCTCAGAAGTCTCTCAACCCCATCTACCTCACAAGGTGTCTGTTATGGGAAGAGGAAGAGAAGGAGTTTGTAAGCTACTTTGAGACTCTTTATGATTGAAAAAAGTGGGGTATAAATCCAAACTCTTCTTCTTCAGTACAAAATGGCAATGGATGTTTGGACACAAAATGTTAGAAGGTTCCAAGCCAGGAGTCTTTATATACTGGAGGCCTCTGTTTTTGAGGATATCAAGGGAAGGATTCCTGAGGTCTTCTAAAGCTCTGCTTCAGCTAAGTGGGGAAAGTCAGGACTGGCTCTTTGCTTTGAGGAGGATATGTTTGCATCAGAAGAAGGGGACACTAGGAAATGCATAGGAGAGCATTGTGGACCACGTTAAGGATCATTTTAATAATATATGCATAAGCACTGTAGCTAGGGAATTTGGGAGCTTGGCACGTTAAGTCTTTGAATTCAACCCGACTTGGTAACAGGCGGGTAGACTGGAGGCCGGAGGGAAATATATTGAGTTAAGTTTATTTTAAATAGTTATATCCCATGTTTCACATACACATGCACAAAATCTCTAAACTGGAGCTCCATCTGCTAGCTGAGTTCCATTTATTAGTTATTGAGATCCATCTGCCATCCAGTTGGAAGGGAGTGCTACCTATTGGTTACAGATTTCTAGACCAGCTTTATAAGGCCAGGTGTTACTGAATTTTATGATCAAGTCATCCATGATGAGCAAGGAGCAATTGTGGCAGGTGGTGCTGCTGTACAGCAGAAATCAGACCACCAGTTCTATTAAACCACATGAGGCCAGTATGGAGTCTACTGCCATATGAGCACCAAACTTCTAAAGGCCATCAGATCACTGTTTTCCACCAGAATGATTTGAGTGCTGCAGGACAGCCCTGCCATTATGAATGTTACCATCTGTTCATTTTAGCACCTATATACCATCAATGTATATTCCTCTTCACAGAGCAATGTAAACCAAAAGAACTGATCCCAATAAGTACTATGGTAATCTGCATAATAAAAAGCCAGAATCACAGATTACAACATTTTTTGTAGATTTTAAAAGGGGTCCAGATGACACCCTCATCCAATCTTTTTTTTTCTATCATACTTGCAGCCCATAAAGTAAGGCAACAAGGTGCTGACATTCAGAAAATATAACAATGAATTGCAAAATACAATTGTTCGGACGATGTATGCCCTGGAGGTGCTGTGGTTTGTTGTATTATAAATAAGGCAGTTCACATTATCCCTCCTGTGTTTCTGCAGCACAGCAGAGCTAATAATGTGTAACTGATGGAATTTCAAATAAAGCATTATTAAAATATTTGTTCAGTGACCTTTTTGCCCTTTGCTTGTTGTCTTCTTGTGAGTGCTAGGATTTAGTTGCAATTTCCATCCATCTTATATGTTTCCTTTTGCTCTGCAAGGTCCTTTTAATTGGTTCATTGCATGCTGTATATTCTGAACAACTTGGCTAAGTTAAGTCAATGAAAAATATGTTCTATCATGTTTGAAGGTTTGTATCCTAATTGAAAACAACTAATGCCTAGAGGAAGGACATAGCTGCATTCCTTTGGCAACTGGGATTTTCACCTGACCTACTAGTTGTGAGACAAACCCCTGTATAGAATTCCTGTGTATACCTGTAAGAGATAATAGATGCAATTCACTTACTAGTAGACATGATTAGGTCCCCTTGCAATAAATTAGCTGTAAGCATCTATAACCATGAACTGAATTGAAGCATTTGACAATAAAATTATCATTTCCTGTAATGTAATGTGGTATTAGCAAGAAAATAGAATACTTTGGTGGTTTTTAATGATACATAAAGTGCCCTATTACTCTCCTCAGGTAACTGAAGTTCTTCGTTTTCAAAGAAAAAGAGCCTTGTTCTCCAGAAGTTCAAGGTCTAAGTCACAAATACAATAAATATATGTGGGAAATTTGTGGCAATTAAAACAGAACTGGTTTAGTGCAAAGAGAAATGGGAAAAGTTATAATAGGAACCAAACAAAAACTTTATGAGTTATTTATTTATTGCAATTTACCTTGCTTTTCAGCCAGCAAAGTGACTCCAGAAGTGACCTGCAGCATTTTAAAATACAGGCATAAATAAAATATAATAAAAGACAGGAAGCAGTTTATAGTGAGGTGAGTTCCAGAATAGGAATCATTGCAAGAGTACACAACCCTACCATTACAGTGCCACATTTACAATTTGCATGACCAATGGGATTTCCCAAGTCATACAAGATGTCAAGGGTCATGTGTCATTTTCTGGCTTTGTGCTTACCTCCACATGCCACATCTAAACTCTGCTTTGAAGTCAAAGCCATCTGGTAGTCCAATCACTAGGTAAGGATGCCAATACTTCCTCCTGTGAAGCTTTTTGTTTTTGAGCAGCAGATTTTTTTTCTGATACTGAGCAAGGCTGTTAACAATAGGACATTTTGGAGGACATTGATTTATAGGGTCTCCATGAGTTGGAAGCAATTTGATGGCACTTTACACACATTCACATAGTAAAGTAACTAAAACTCAACTTAAAACCATGGGATCTGGACACATTTGTAAGAGCGCATGGCTATTGGTCAGTGAACATTATTTTTGGCATCTTTCCTGAAGAAGCTCTGGCTGCCATGGAACTGCCCTCTGAAGAATGGAAAACATTGCGTCATATGGCAAACTGTGTCTTGAAACCTTGTGTCAATATCTCCAAATTTCACATTGTAAAATAATGTATTGTCGAAGGCTTTCACAGCCGGATTCAACTGGTTGTGGTGGGTTTTCCGGGCTGTGTGGCTGTGGTCTGGTGGATCTTGTTCCTAACATTTTGCCTGCATCTGTGGTTGGCATCTTCAGAGGTGTATCACAGAGAGAAGTCAGTTACACACTGTGTCCAGAGAGAAAGAAATGTTTGGGGTATATATTGTCCATGTCCCAGGGTGGGAAACCAATCAATAAGTGTTTGGGTGGAACTTGTTATGCAAAGATGTGGTTGATAGTATTGTACTGCGGATGGGGCTTATCAGACCAGGGAGTGATTCACATTTTCATGCCATGCAGCAGCAGAAGTAATGGTGAATGCAAATCCTGTGTTTGGGTGGAGTCCATTGTTCATGAACTTAGCATGCCCTTGGGGTTTGCTTTGGGTGTTTTTAAGTACTGGTAGCCAAGCTTTGTTAATTCTCAGAGTCTCTTCTTTCCTGTTGAAGTTGTCTTGGTGTTTGTGAATTTCAATGGCCTCCCTGTGCAGTCTGACAAAGTAACCTTCTGAATTGTCCAGAATTTCAGTGTTTTCAAATAAAATGTTATGTCCAGTTTTGTTTAAGACATGTTCTGCAACTGCAGATTTTTCAGGTTGGTTAAGTCGACAGTGTCTTTTGTGCTCCTTAATATGAGTCTGAATGCTGCGTTTTGTGGTTCTGTGTAGACCTTTCCACAGCTGGTGGTCCAGAAAACAGCATCCACCCAAACATCCAATTTACTATGGAAGCTGAAAAAGAAGGAAAACTGCCTTTCTTAGATGTCTTGGTCTTTCGCAGACCCAACCATCAACTGAGCTGTGTGGCCGTGGAATTGGAAGATCTGAGTTTTGACAAACTGATGGATAGAGAAGAATTCCTAGGTGACCCCAAGCAGACCGCTGCGATGGCCCAAGGGATTCCAGAGATACAGGAGTTTTTACCCATAGTGGTCATTTTGGAAAAATTAGGGTTATGATTAAAAAAAAAAGATAATGGGGGAGAATCCTCAGGGGCCACTAAGCAGAATGCAGTTAAATCTGTGGTGATACATGTGGTTTTATCTGTGGTAGCCATTTTAATATTGGGACTTTTTTTCTACAGCAGAAGCACACTACTTTCACCTCTCCCGAGGTTGTGAGCAGAGATGTGACTGTAGTATTGCAGCTTATCACTCTGTTCCACAAGCATTTATTTAATGTGTTGCTGATATCAGTGAGCTCAGGTAGTGTAAGAAATCCATCTCTCTTTACCAGTAATTGGAGTTCACACATAGATTTGTGTGATCTATTGTGTGATAGTTGTGTCATCTCCAGACTAGACTATTGTAACTCGCTCTACGCGGGCCTTCCCTTGCGTCTGATTCGGAGGTTAAAACTGGTCCAAAATGCAGCTGCGCGTCTGCTTACAGGCAGTGCCACCTGGGATCATATCCAGCCTGTGCTGCGCCAGCTGCATTGGCTCCCAGTAGAGTTCCGAATCATCTTCAAGGTGTTGGTGCTGACCTTTAAGGCCTTACGCGGCCTGGGACCTTCGTATCTTCGGGACCGCATCGCCCCACATGTCCCTATATGGCCTCTTTGCTCTGCGGAGGCCAATCTACTGGTGGTCCCTGGCCCCTCGATGATACGGCTGGCCTCCACACGGGCCAGGGCTTTTACAGCTCTGGCCCCAGCCTGGTGGAACACTCTCCCACCAGCTGTCCGGGCCCTGCGGGACCTTACTGAATTCCGCAGGGCCTGTAAGACGGAGTTGTTCCGCCGGGCTTTTGGAGGATCCAGCCGTTGATGGTGCCCCCCCCCCGTGGCCTTTACATCTGTGCCTCTGCCATCTGGGGTTTGCTGATCTTCCCTCCTGAAAGAGGGTTTGGAAATGGATTTGCCGGACGCCATTGCGGGTTAGTCTTAATCTTTATACTAGTCTTCATTTTACTGCTGCTTTTAATGGTTTTAGTTATTTTACTGTATACGTGCATCCTTATTTGTATATGTGCATTGTATTGTACACCGCCCAGAGCCCTACGGGGATGGGGCGGTATAATAAATTGAAAAAATAAATAAAAAATAAATAAAATAAAATAACTTGCAGTAAACACACATGTAATTTCCACAAAACAATCTCAATAATTGATATTTATAAAACATGCAAGTAGCCTGTCCTGCAAGCACAATAAGTGACTATAATGACCAAGGATGCACTCATTTTACATGAAGAATTGCCCAGCTATTGCCCATTATGAACCAAGAATCTGCTATGGACCACACCCAATAGTTTCCTCAGCCTGTGTATTGCAGAAGAAGATCAGTAGTACTGGAAAAGCTGACTTTATCATAAGCTTTTTACCATCATTGAACTGTTAATTAAGATTCCAAACAGCCTAGTCATGACTAGGAGATTGAAAATTGTATCTCCATCATATTTGACAGTGTTTATGGTTGGAATGAAACAATATTTAATATTTGACAGTAATCGATAGTTGACACATAATGCTGTTATTTATTTGTCTCTTTTTCATAGATAACATGAAATAGTAATTTATATTTGTCAATGGAAATATATGAGATTTCACATTCAAAAACTGTCGAAATTAAACTATAAAGAGATGCCAAAATGTCGAAAAGTTTTGAATTCCAAATTTCTTTAAAAGTATAATTCAAATGTATATATTTGTTATTTAACATTTCCATGGTTAAATTGGAAAATCTTTACAGTTTTTTTTAAATTATAAGTAATTATTTAATTTCTAGAAGTATCCATGATATGCAAGAAAGAACCATTTTTCATATAATTCAGCCTCCAGAGGGAATCTTCCCCCAGTCAAACCGATAAACTGGGGTGAGATGGGTAACTGTTTTTCTCCATTTACATTTAATTGGAGATCTTTATGAGGTTTATGAGGGTATTTTTTTCTAGGTAGAGGCAACAAATTCGTAGCACAACTGTTGGTCACTCACCTCATGACAATTCCCAAGTTTAGTGAAGTTTGGGTTGGGGGGAGGTCCAATTTTATGAGCACCCAAATGAAGGAAAGCTATGCACCCATACAATTGGACCTCCCCAGGCACAATCTGGCAGCACAATCACAACCAAACCCATGTTCAACCACACAATGCCAGGCAGCTGAAGATGTTGTGGCAGGGTTGCCAACTCAGATGAAGCCACAAGCCAATCCAACGTGCCGGTGCCCAGCAACATCCAGGCATGCTGGCAACAGAGCCACCATTTTTTCAAGGAAGGAAGGCTTCAGAAAGTGAGAGGGGGGAATTCTGTGTGCTCCCTGATCTGCACTCTCACACCTCATCCTAGCCACAGAGGTTGAATCTTTGGTACTGCATCTGCCTTTCATAACTGGCTCTCCTTTTCCCATCTCCCACTCTGCAAAAAAGAACATTAAGATAGAAACATAACTTCATTAGTTTCATTATTTGTGACACTCCTGTCAGGTCTGCCTGTTTCTGTTTGACAGACAGCTCCCTATCTTACCGGGTCCCTTTCATCTCCAGCAAGATCAAGAACAGTTGGTGCAGCTGGGTGAATCACCAAGCATCACAGCCAACATTCCCCTGTGTCACACAGCTACTGGGGTTTGATGAGGGGATGCAGGCACAAGCACGGGCTTGCTTCTGTGAACTCATCAGTCTAGATCTGTGTAGATGAATAAAGCCATGTTGACCTTGAGGAAGAACAACTGCTCAAACACATCAAGGAAACCCAGGGTAAGGGGCCCTGGCCCACCATAACATCTCAACACAGCAAAGAAACAAGTATCAGAAAATGAAGGGAAGGAGAGAGGAAGATTTAATGCAAAAACAAAGCACCCTGCCAGTAATTCCTTCCCTCAGACCCTGAAACCCAGGAAAAGAAATCCAAAAAGGGAAAAAACCTGGAACAGGGGTGCGAAAATGAAATACCTGTACAAGAAAGCAAAACAAAATAAAACAAAATCCACTCACATAAGGCCCTTTTCTTTTTTTAAAAAAACCCTGAAACAACTTTTAAATACACAACAGGGAAACATGAAAAACAACAACACTCAAGACAACTGAATGCCCTTTAGGCCTCAGAAGGTCCTGAGGGTCTAAACCAGCTCACCGACAACCAAAAAATGAATTTTTTAATTTTATTTTATTTTTTATTAGTTTTATATCCCACTTCTTCCTTGAGGGGCTCTGGTAGGGTTCAACAGGCACTCTTTACCCTCCACCTTAAATAAAAATAAACCAATTATTTCAAACTGTTCAGTGGCTTTTCTCCTGGTGCCAAGCAGGCAGCTGAACCCCAATCATTAGGGTCACTGTTAGGACTGATATAATACAACTGGTGTTTCAAATTCCATACTGACATTGATTCAATGTAGAATACTTGGATGGTAAATAAAATAGGGTCTATAGGGAAAATTTTACATTGCTATGCTTTTAAAGATGAGCTCATTATTTGTGAATGTAAATTGTTGTTATTATTGTTGTTATTATTATTAAATTCTCCTTCGTGACCAGTTTTCTTTCTGCTTTGATAAATGAAGGATTTTTGTCTGTAATAAGAACTCATAACAACAAAAGGAAAAAAATATTTAGTCTGACTGTTCTGATTCATTTTGCTGAAATGAATTGTGTAGAAATATCTACCACACTGTTCACAGCATGAGGCATAACTATAATAGTATCATTTGTCTTGGAGTTATGGGTTTGCAGTGTTTGACTCATAAACAATGAGACAATCATTGGGAAAAATCTACAGGCCCTGAAATATTCTGTCTCTGTTTTGTCTTTGGGATTTTTTTGCATTTTTGAGAGAAATATGTACATTGCTTTACAGGGTGCCATAAGTGCATGTACACAGCCATTTAGATAGTAATTTCCAAACTAAAGCTGCCACCCATCAACATGTCTAATTCTCAACATGGTCAAATTTTTCGATACTTAAAATCCAGACACTGAAGCCATAAACACACAAGGCAGGCCTTTCTACAAACCTGAAAAAAACAAATGGTTTGCAGAACATCTAAAATGCATGGCTGCGTACATCAAGACCAACAACAAACAGTTCTTCAAGTACATCAAAAGCAGGAAGCCAGCAAGGGAAGCGGTAGGCCCGTTGGATCACAAAGGAACAAAGGGTGTGCTAAAAGATGGCAGGGAGATTGCAGAGAAGTTGAATGAATTCTTTGCATCTGTCTTCACCCAAGAGGAGGTGACGAAAATTCCTGCACCTGAACCAAACTTCTTAGGAGGTGAATCCGAGGAACTAGCGAAGATAGTGGTAGACAAGGAAGAAGTTCTGGCAGCCATTGATAAACTAAATGTTACCAAATCCCCTGCCCCAGATTGCATTCATCCAAGAGTTCTTAAAGAGCTCAAGCATGAAATTGCTGATCTTCTCACTTTAATATGCAACTTATCCCTGAAATCTGCCTCCATCCCTGAAGCCTGGAAGATGGCCAATGTCACACCAATCTTTAAGAAAGGATCTAGGGGGGACCCGGGATATTACAGGCCAGTCAGTTTGACATCTGTTCCTGGTAAATTAGTAGAATCTATCATTAAAGATAAAATTATAAAACATGTAGAAAAGCAAGACCTGCTGAGAAAGAGTCAGCATGGCTTTTGCAGAGGCAAATCCTGTTTTGCAGAGGCAAATCCTTACTAGAGTTCTTTGAGGGTGTAAACAGGCTTGTGGATAAGGGGGAACCAGTGGACATTGTCTACTTGGATTTCCAAAAGGCTTTTGACAAAGTTCCTCACCAGAGACTATTGAGAAAACTCAGCAAACTGCAAGGGAATGTAAGAGGGGTAAAGTCAGCCTAAGTGGATTTCAAAACTGGTTGAGAAAACAGGAAGCAAAAGAGTGGCAGTGTAAATGGGAAATTCTCACAATGGAGAGAGATGTAGGGAGTTGGTGTCCCACTAAGGATCCATTTTGGGACCCAGTGCTCTTTAACTTATTCATAAAATGAAGCCTGGAAGTAGGGGTGGGTAAGCGTGTGTGGTGTGCCCAAGATCAGTGCGATTGATGATACTATACCAAATTAAGTGTAGGGTGGGTATGAGAACCATACAAGGATCATGCTAAGAGCTCCAAGCGGACCTTTGATAAATTAGGTGAGTGGGGCTGAAGAAAAGTGGCAAATGTAAAGTTCAATGTAGCAAAATGTAAATGTGCTGGATGCACATAGGGGCTAAAAAAATCCAAACTCTTCACATACACGCTACAGGGGTCAGTGCTATCAGTCAGCAGACCAGGGAAAGTGGGATTGTTGGCGTCTTAGTTGATAGCTCCCGCATGAGGAATGTCAACTCAATGCATGGCAGCTGTGAAAAAGGCAAGGCGGAAAACTCTATGCTGGGGATCATTAGGAAAGGAATCGGTATAATAAAACTGCAAAGATTGTCTATATACACTCTATATAAACCAGTGGTAGCGACCGCATTTGAGTAACTTCCTCGTAGTCTCAGTTCTGGTCAGCCACATCTCAAAAAAAAAGGGATATTGAAGAGATGGTAGAAAAAGTGCAGCAGGAAGGGGCAACGAGGATGATTGAGGGACTGGAGCACCCTTCCTTATGAGGAGAGAGGTCAGCTCGCAGCATTTGGGACTCCTTTAGTTTGGAGAGGAGTACGTCTGAGGGGGGATATAAGGATTGAAGTCTATAAAATTATGCATAGGGCGAAAGAAGAAATGATGACAGGAGAGAAATTCTATTCTCTTTCTCACAATACTAGAACCAGGGGCATACATTGAAAAATGCTGGGGGAAGAATTACTGGGACCAATAAAAGGAAACAGCTTCTTATCGCAGAACATGTGATTTGGTGTTTGGAATATGCTGCTGCCACAGGAGGTGGTGATGGCCACTAACCTGAGTGATAGCTTCTGCAAAGGGAAGCTTGACAGATTTTATGGAGAGGAAGAAGTCGATTCCATGGCTACCAATCTCTGATCCTCTTTGATCTGAGATTGCCAATGCCTTTAATAACTAGGGTCCAAGGGTGGCTCAGGAGCAACAGCCGCAGAAGGCCATTGCTTTCACATCCTGCATGTGAGCTCCCAAAGGCACCTGGTGGGCCATTGCGAGTAGCAGAGAGCTGGACTAGATGGATTCTGGTCTGATCCAGCTGGCTTGTTCTTATGTTCTTATGTTCTTAAAATCTGAAAATAAAGTGCACTGGGGATTTACGCCCTCTCCCATTAAAAATAATAGAAGTAGTGCCTATAGTTTTAAGAAATTCAGTGGCTCTCATGGTAGCTGCTTGACGACCAAATCATTATTGGCAGCCTTCAAGTCTTGGTTTCTGTCAGCAAAAAGTGGTGTAAATGCTCTTTCCAAGCTATTTTGGCCTTTGAGGGAATGCTGCAGTCATTGGGGGGTGGGGCTTGAGGAAGGTGGGTTTTGGAGAGGGGAGGGACTTCAAAGGGAAATAAGTCGACCTTCCAAAGCACCATTTTTCCCAGGTGAACTGCTCTCTGTTGCCTGGAGATCAGCTGTAATAGCAGGAAATATCAAGCCACCATCTGGAGGCTGGCAACCATGACAACCATGACTCATCCAGACCTAGCTACTTGTTACAGCCACCACACAAAATTCAGTATAGTATAGCAGTTAGACTTTCAGATCAGGATCTAGGAGATCCAGGTTCAAAACTCTAATCTTTTGGGAATCATGACCTTAGGCCTTCACATTTCGTTTGGCCCTCTTCCTTTCTGGAGTTGTCAGGATTTTTTTTCCAAATAATTGTCTAATGCAAACCATAGCCTATGGTAAAATCTCAGAAATGCACAAAATCTGAACAAAACCAAGTGAACCCCTTTCAGACATATGATTTTTTTAGCAATCTGTTCATGTTCTAACAGAATGCATGCAAGACCAGATGCAGAGTTCTGACCCTAGGAACCACATGCTCAGCAACATTGTTGTAACCAGATTTTAACCTTCCGAGGAGATGCACACTGATTGGGGGAATTAAAATGTATATTTCAGCAAGATTCCATTATTTTTTTGTCCTGCAAAGTTATCTTTTTTCTTTGAGATAAAAGTAATATATAAGATCACATTCATAACATCTTTTTCTGCACACAGATTCTCTTTACCCTACCTTTTGTTGATGGAACATTCCCAAGCAAATGTACCTTAATATCCTTCCCATTGTTTGATCCTTTCTGCCTCCACAGAGCTGTCAAACTCCCAGTTACAGCAACTTACAAAAAAGCCATCCTGACAGCTACTGTACATTCTTTACTTATAAATGGACTTAAGACATGTTGTTTGTTGCACAAAGCATAGTTTTTTATGAGATCTTCCTTCAAAATCCAAACTTTTCAAGAGCCTCATATAAAAATAGTCACAAATGAAAGGATCTCCAATAATTAGCCAACCATGTCCCTAAACATATAAACTATGTCAGTAATGCAAACTAGTTTCCTCATAAAATATTTCAAAGGCCAAGATCTCATGCACTGTTCATTGCAGGCTGTTTTGCCTTGAAATGTATGTATATCATTAATATATGTTTACCAACAAATCAGTAGAGATCAGCATTTTATTTTCAAGCACAAGCTTTACATGCAAACGGTTTCAGGTTACGTTCTTAGCATCTTCACTGAAATGGTTTCCAGATATGAGTCTGGAGAAAGCCTCTATCCAGAGACAGAGCTTGAAGGGCTACTGCCAATCAGCAGTGGCATGGGATGGGGGGGCAATGCGCCCCGGGCAAGCACCGTTAGGGTCACGTGGGATGGAAAATTGCCCCACACACCCCTCACCCTTCCCCCCTCACCCCACCTCATCAGGCTGGCAGACGCCACTGGTGGACCTGCCTCGCTGCTGGGTGGCCCTGCCCCACCAGCCAGGTCCCACAGCCCGGAGCAGCCTAGTGAGGCCAGGCCATGGGATTGGGCGGCGGTCCAGGCAGGCTGCCAAGAGCAGCTGGCTGAAATAAGGTAAGTGGGGGGTCTGTCCCCATGCCTCCCACCTCGGCCCTTCTCCACTTACCTTAGTTCAGCCAGCGACTCAGCCAGTTTGCTTTTTCAGCAGGCTGATCTTTGCAGCCAGCTGAACTAAGGTAAGTGGGAGGGGCCATGGGGGGCAGGGCCTGGGCACCATTTTTCCCTGGGCGCCATTTCCCCCCTATGCTACTGCCAATCAGAGTAGAAATGCTGAAGACTTCAAAACATGATTTACATTCAGACTTACTGTGATCAAACTTTTTATACATGAGTCAAGCTACTGTCTGGAAATTTTGGTGTTTTTGTTTACAGTTCAGATCGACAGTCATGCCAAGCAGCTTTGCACCATAGCTGTTTTTGAAGAATGTCCTGCATATGCTAAAGAGTTATGAGCAAACAAAGTGTCAGTTGGAGCCACTCATCCTTCAGAAGTAGGACACAAATCATGGGGGAGGCTAAAGAACAATGGATTAGGAAAAAACACAATTACCATGAGATGGTATGAATTGGTCTAGATCTGGAGATTCACCTATCTATTCCATTAGTGTGTGATGTAAATGTTCCAGTAAGCTGTACTAAAGGAAGTTGTAAAAGTCAATATTTTGAAAGGAGGATTATTGAGTGAGGCCTGTTCCACACGGGTCAATAAACATGGGTGTAGGAAACATGGGGGAACTTCACACAGATCCCATCCCTAAAACAAGTCTGCCCCATGTTATTTCCCCCAAGCTGTTTTTTTTTAGAATTGTGTTATTAGTGAGTCTTTTAAAAAATCCCAGGTTGCAGCGAACGACCGGGCAGGAGGCGTTTTATTCTATGATCATCAGATATTGAACATTTCCTTCCTCAGGAGCATATGCAAATATTGTAATTGCCGTAGGCTGAAAAGATCATAGGAAATCTTCATATAATGGTTGGGGTGGATTTCTAGTGGGCAAATGCATATGATATGCCTTAGAAATGAACTAATATGTAATGTAAACCAAGATGTCTCTGTGATGCTTCTATCACATAAACTAAGTTTTAGAATCATAGAATTGGAAGAGATCATAAGTGCCATCCAGTCCAACCGCAGCCATACAGGAACACACAGTCAAAGCATTCCTGACAGATGGCCATCCAATCTCTGTTTAAAAACCTCCAAAGAAGGAGACTCCACCACCCTCCAAGGCAGCACATTCCACTGTCAAACAGCCCTAGACATATTGGAATAAGTGAGACAGGGCTAATTACATTAATGGTCTAACTATAAATTTCTGGTTTATGCAATTTTAGAATGTGACACACAAAAAAACTATTAGAGAAGTTCCTCCAGTGCTAGGTGAATGGGTGAAGCTTTCGGACAACAGTAATATATGATCACACATTTACAATGGTCTCTTGCTTGACCAAATATATTCAAGCTATTCAAATATAATCAAGCAGACTGCTTAACATCTGACTGTGCTGACTGTAAGTAGATAACAGTCTGTGAGCCAAACTGGCAGGAGATTGAACATCCATGATAGATAGTGGTACTCTGGGTAAACTAAAGGTATGTTCAGATGTCAAAATAATTACATTGTGCATCTACTGGATTGTGTTGCTGATTTTCCAAGGATGACCTTTACTCAGAATGGAAGTGCATGTTAACACAGCTAGAAGAAAAGGCATAAGAAGAAAAAAATGCAAAGATGGAAGCAGTCAGCACTGGGGGTTTAAGATGAAAAATGGGAGATCTGAAGTCCACATAGATTTTTTTTAATTCTTCTGCAACATTTCACAATTGTCATTTTTAGAGCAACAAAATGTTTGAAAGACGAATGTTCGACAAACTGTGTTCCTGAAGGCTTTAATGGCTTGAATTAACTGGCTGTTGTGGTTTTCTGGGCTGTGTGGATATGGTCTGATGGTTTTTGCTCTTAATGTTTCACCAGCATCTATGGCTGGCATCTTCAGAGACATAGTCAACACCAATTTGTAAATGACAGCTATCAGCACATCAAAATAACAAAGGCTACCTTAAGGATCCTATATACACGAGTAACACTCATGTGAATGTAATGTGTATTAGTGCATGCAACAAAAGATCAAAGGCTAAAGTCCTTCATAAATTGTGATGTAAACATCAAGCATTAAAAGTCCAAATAATCCAAGGATGAGCCTTCTGAGTCCATGCCTGTTTCTTGGCTATTCCATTGCTCTTATGTAAATACTATTGGTTTGTGAAGCAACACTGTCCCAGAATGAAATATTCCATTGTACGGCAAAAGATCTTGCCAGCACTATGTTGTAGAAAAGTGAATTTCTTTAAAATCTAGATTCTGATTAATACTACACCATTGAGAAGTATTTCTGCCAATTTACTTCAAGCCTGAGAAGGACAAGAAGCAAGCACAGCTGGAACTTGCTAGCTTGGAGAGGCATTTCATAAGCTGTCTCGCATAGAGGCATTTTTAGTGACTGTTTACAATGTTTACAGTATTTTCTGTTACATTTCAGCCCATATGGTGCAATTTGTGTTTAGAATGTGTGAGTGTGTTTTGCACTTGGGGGTTGCATTCAGTGTTCATATTGAGAATGTGTCACTTTAATTTTCATTAACGCAATCAGCACCAGGCTGTATTTTTTTTGAGACATTTTGATTTTTTTAGTTTGTTAAGCACTATTAATGCTAGGCAATACTCCTATTGGGAGAGTTTTATTTAAGCAGCTTTATTTAAATAACTAGACACCACATTTAGAGATGTTTTACAGTCCTTTATTATGGCAAGCTTTTCATATTACATTGATGTTAGTCTTTGAGTATTCAGCTTTTTGATTTTCAATTTTTGGTCTTTTGTCTGTGAAGCCAAGGTACAGTTTGTATTTATGATTACTGGACTGTATCACAAGTCATGCCGATGGCAGCCACAGATGCAGGCGAAACACATTAGAAGCTAAAACTACCAGACCATGGTCAGCCCAGAAAACCTACAACAATATTTTTGGAGTTGTTTTGAATCACCTAGACTGGACTCTACATGCAAATGGCTACTCCACAACAGAAATCAGAAGAATTATAAAGTTGAGAGAAAAATGCAGAACTGAGGAAAAATAGCTCCCACAGGGAAGATATTTCTACTATACATCAAGGGAATCACTGATTGAGTAGGAAAACTGATGAAAAAAACAATGTTCGAACAGATCCACCAGCAAAATACAACAAATGCTACAGTCAACAAAAAGAGTCCCCCTTACTTCTACAGGATCTGTCACATACCATACAGCTGTGAACAAGTATACATAGGGACTACAAAATGCAGCATTCTGACTGGAATTAAAGAACTTGAAAGGCACTGACAACTAATCTAACCTGTGAAATCCGCAGTAGCTAAATATGTTCTAAATCAAGTCAGAAATAGGACAAAGAAACTCTTGACAACTATGATATCTACTACATGAGACCACACAGGGTGGCCAATGAAATCCACAAACACTGGGACATTTTCCACAAAAACAAAGAGAATATGAAAATCAACAATACCTGGCTACCAATATCAATAAACACCAAAACCAAAAACCCAGAGACATTCAAATGAGCTCCACCCAGAAACATGCAAATACAGCTTCCTTCCCCCTCCCACACACACACATATGTGTGAGGTGGACAAAACACAAACTTCACCCCACTATCACTCAATACTGTGCCACAAAGAGAAACACATCTTATTGTGAGATGCCTCTGAAGATGTCAGCCATATATGTGGGCAAAACATTAGGAGCAAAAGCTACCAGACCATGGCCACATGGCCCAGAAAGCCCACCACAGCTGGTTCTACAAACTTTTCTGCAACTTCTGATCTCTGATCTCTATATTTTTTTTATTTAGAAAAAGAAAAAAACATGTCTAATTCTCATGGATGAAACAAACATATCTAATTCTCATGGATGAAACAAAACGCCGTATGTTGATATTTTTGTTGCTTTACATTTGTGTTTGTTAATTCAAGGACAGCTCTTTTGTGCCAGGAGAGATGAAGCACAAATTCTTGGCTTTATCAAGTGCCCTAACTTTATTAATTATTTAGGAATTTGCAATAAGATACGTTCCTATACTAATTAATCATTTTTAAGGAGCCATTGAGAAGAAATACAGCACCCAACAAGCAACACTGTAAACAACCTAAGTTCTAGAAGGCAGTGTTTAAGCAGATTGCTTGCTTAAACAAACAACTTTTTAAAAAAGCACAAAGCAGAGCTTGAATTGAAGCTGTCCTTAGAGAAATATACAAACTCTACCTCCTGACTCCCTTCATTTTAAACCCTTCCAACATCCTCAGAAACTACATCCACAGCTCTGTTCCAATAGGATGCTGCATAAACTATTCATATAGAATACATTCTATTGTAGGAAAAAGTAGAAACAAAATCAACTTCCCCTTTGATCTTTTATGCATGGAAAAAGTAGAATCCAGAAAAGAAAATATCTCCCATCCCCCAGAGAAGAGGTATCAGTTGAGATATAGGGGTAGGTGGAATGGAACAGCAGCACTGCACAATTAATTACTCCTTTCACTAATCACATTTCTCTTGGCTTGTGAAATCTCTGCACCAGCCTGTCAGCCCAATTCGGTGTGTGTGGGGGGGTGGGGAGAGAAATGGAGTATTAGAAGTAGTTAGGTTTGCGCCAACATGGGTGCCCACCCCATCAGTGTAAGGGGCAAACTCACTGGCAGAGAGGACAAATAGATAGGCAGGCAGGTGCTATGTAGTTCTGCAGCACCCAAACCTGGAAGAGCTGGCCACCCAGCAGCTCCACTGACATGCAAGGCCACATTGATGCAATAGGAGGTGGATCAGGGGTATTCCCAGGGGTAGATCTGGTTTTAGTTGGCTTCCACCAGGCTTTCAGCCTGGGAACAACCCTTCTCCCCAGTTGTAGACTTACACTACCAGTTAGCATTACAAAAGTCATTTGAGCAATGGTGGTTGTTGTTTTTTCAGGCAGCCAGGGTGTTTTGTTTTGGCCTTCCTGCACTGCCTGAAACCCCTTTGGAGGCAGTGAGGTCATGTGGGAGTGGTATCATCCCTGGCCACTGTGTGCTCTGGATTGGGCTGTGTCTCTTGTCCACACTAGCAGAGTTGTACTCACAGGGGCTTTATTACATTCTGGGCAAGAATCTTGCTTCCATCTCCTCCTTTATGCCAGAAGAAAATTATCAGGATTCATTGTTTTCATTCTGCATGCTAGATTTTACCTACGCAAAGAGACCAGCTAGGCCGAAGCATTTTTCTTATGACAGAAATTCTCCCCTTTTCCTAGCAGGCTTCCAGTCTTCTGGCTTACCTTGTACTACTAATCTAATAGAGTGCTTCTGTTCTATCATTTTCCATTCAGCATAAACTTTCAAAATGTTGGTAATATTCAGCTATCCTCTGCAGAAAATTAGAAAACACAATATAAAAGTGTAGGGCACAGCCATGAGCAGGGATCCATATTGGATGACTAGGATCAAAGTTCCAGTTATATGCAGGACTCTGTGATGAATCTCTATTATGATTCAAGTCATACGCAGAGGCGCAGCAAGAGGGGAAAGCGCCGGTGCACTGGTGTGTCATCCGCCCTGTCCCACCCCAGAACACCCCCGCCACACCACCGGAACACCCTTGCCACACCCCCACAGTGCTGCATGCCTGGTGCATCATGCCCCACCCCCACCCCCTTGGAGCTATGCCTCTGGTCACCCATGACAACCATGCATGTTTGTGTGCTCACTGATTTGGCTTGCATCAGGCGTAGGAGTCACAGTGACAAAAGCTGAATTTTGATGGACAGTTTGGACTGTTTGAACAGTCCAAATGTAGAAATGTCACATATGCACATGTGCAAAAATGCCCCTCGTTGTTGCCACCAGCATAAACATTTAAAAACTGCTTTCTGCATACAGTTAAAATAATCACATTCTAAAAACACACACTGTGTTCATTGTGCTCTTGATCCAGAGCAGTTCATGCATGTTCATTTTTGTACATCCTCTTGGTAGTTATATTTATCTTCCACCTTCACATCATTAAAAAAGAATTTTTCCATTTCTAAACTGTGAAAATAATAAAATGGTGCTTGTACACTTCAATCAATTTATCTCTAGGGTCATGGTGCTACAGAATTATCTGCAGCACTATGACACTTGAGATAAACTGATTGATTTCCTATCTGCATAGACAGTGGATTGGCAAAAGCAAACTTATCTATGAAAGCAGTCAGACTTAGTTTTTCAGTTTATCTACAGCTATTGAACATATCCTACCCTTGTTTCAAGAAGTTCAGGACAATATATGTGGGTCCTGCTTCTTCATTTTACCCTCACAAAAACTGTAAGAGGAGGGTTGTCTCAGAGACAGACCTTCATCACACTCCCATACTCCAACCAATATATAACATTGGAACCAAGCAGAGTATATTATGCCAATTTAATGACAAGTCAACTTTCATGGACTCCCAGTTTATTTCTTAGCACAGTTTCAAGTGCTGCTTTTGATTTTTAAGTCCTAAATTCTCTGGATCAGGATATCAATCAGTAGGACAGTCTACTTTCACATAAAACTGACAGAGAAGGTGGTCCTGGGGAACAGGCAGGTGAATTGCGGGGGGCAGGGGGAGGAGGATGCAGCTTCATAAAGGAACTTCTGATATACAGCTAATTTATCGTGATTAATAAATCCTCACCTTCTGTTGGTTATGAACATTCACAGTAGAACATCATGATTATTTTTGATAGAATCATTTTTGCTCTATTTGGTTGAAAATCATAAATGGGCAAACTGGTCAAGGGGATTAATAGAAATGACAGTAGTTTATTATTCACTTTCACTTAAAGTAAGCATCATCATGTCAATAAAGCAAGAAAAGAAAGATAGAAAAAAGATCTGTCTCAAAGGTTAAAAGACCTAATTAGAGATCCAAGATTGACTGCATATGAAAATATTATATAATGCACATATTACAATCTATCAAAAAATTGTTCTTACATGTTGTCTCCACATGTGAACTGGTCTCTTTTTGTATTTATGGAACCAACATATTCCAGTTCCAAAATTACTTATTTTGTACAGTTTAAGGTTGTGAATACCATTGAGAAACCATCTTACAACAATTAAAATGTTGAGCCATGCCCAGATAAAATATACATTCTTCATTTGGTAGTTTTGTTGAAGAACCTTCTTCCTGTTTATTCATATTTATGCAATTATCCATTTAGAGAATGCATATGCTGCCTCACTAGAATCCTGCTCAGGGCAGTCCTATATTTCTTTTAAGGTAGTTAACTCCAGCTTCAGAATTATATGAAGCACTTTAGACAGTTCCTTTTATGGTCTAAATTAACCACTTTCTCAATTTCTTTAGGAGGGTTTAAATATTATACTTCAGCTTGTGAGATACTAAAAAGAATCTGCTGCTGATAAAAAATTTTTCCAAACATTTTTTATTACTGGTTTGTTTGTATCATAATAGAAATTTACAATATGGTATGATCTTTACTCTAAATGTAACTGAACAATAAACTACTGTAGTATCCAATAATCTCAGTCTCCCCTTCCCCTCCCCCACCAGTTCATCTTTCTTTTCTCCGCTTCTACCTACAAGCACGTTCCACTGCAGTCAGTGGAAAAGTGCCTGCAAAAGAACTGTAGAAGAAATAGACTGGAGCAGCTGTAGTTACACATCTCCCAGCTGATAGATATATTTAATAGTAAACAATGGTTCTGTAAAAATGGGAGATTTAGAAATGCATTAGTTATATCTGGAATAAATAGTTGGAGTACAATGTTTGTAAACAAAAAGTGATATATAAATGTTGCATTGCAGCAATCTACCATGTAAAAAGATTGTAGTTGTTTGTATGGATTTTGTTTTGCATTTTCATAGGGCTGCAGTTTTTAGCTGATTAATTGGTTGGAATAATTAATTAAAATCAATTAAAATATTTTAGCAGCTACAAGGCTGCTCCTTAATGAGTTGGGCACGAGGTTTTTTTAAAAGTTAATTATTTTTATAAAAGAGCTTACAACTCCAGTGGATGGTTTGCAAACATCACCTTAAAAAAGCATTTCCCATTCTCTGCCATGTTAAGGGATACCTCTCTTAAGGTGGTGATTGTTACTTGTGATGTATGAGTACATCACGAAAAACAAGTAAACAAAGGTCTGTATCTAATTACACATACTTGGAATGTGGAAGTCTCTCATGTTCCTTACCACTCCTGTGTCTCCTTCCAATTTTCAGAGAGCGGGGTGGAATAATTGATTGTCAGGAGGCTGAAATTACAAGGAACATGGGGTGAAATCACCCCTTTTCCTTTTTTCTGCAAAGGCAGTTTCACTGAGGGGATGGGGCAATCCCAATTCCCTGTCTGGTCCAGCCTCCCAGTCTACATGGCTGTTATTCCAATTGGACTGGTCTTGTTCCTAATGTTTCGCCTGCATCTGTGGCTGGCATCTTCAGAGGTGTATCACAAATGTAACAAACTTCTCTCTGTGATACACTTCTGAAGATGCCAGCCAGACAACGGCCACACCACCCAGAAAACCCACAACAACCAGTTGAATCCAGCCGTGAAAGCTTTGGACAATACCTTGTAGATTTTATTCATCACCAAAGGGCTGCAGGAGCTTCCCCTGCTGGATTGCTCAAAGAGTAAAAGCACAATAATAAGAACCCACAACAGCCAGTAAATTCTACAAGGTTCACAGGAGAGGGAACAAGAGTGAGGTAAAGATTTGTCCAGCTTTTTTGACTTCAACAGGGTGCATCTTACCCATTTTAACACATCACTGGTTCTTTCCCTATATGGCGCAACCAAAACTAATGCTGTGGTCTTTGAAATTATCCTTGGCAATACCTTTAAGAGTGTTGGTGTATTACAAATACAGTAAAAGAACAAACACATTTCTTATAGCAAATCCAACCTGCAGGAAAGATTGTCGGGTATCCTTTGGGGAGTGCTGTGAGTGCTCTTTTTGCTTAGAACCAAATTCATGTATCAGCATGTCCCTCCAGACAGAATAACGGGAAAGAGGAATATGATTCATTCCAGAGTCTGGAAAGCAATGATAGGAAATGCTTCTGGCTCCCCCCCCCCCACTCCATCCCTGCAAAAAAAAAAGGCTTCAGTGGGAAGTAATGTTGGGAGGAATATTTCTGCAACTAATGAAGAATTGGCTTTGGATCCAAATTTTGTACTATATTCTGAGTACAAATTTCATATTCTAATCACTTGAAGCATGGCTGCTATTACTTGAGTCAATCTTGGTCTGCATATTTGGAAGGGACTGCCAGTGTATCAGTACAGACAAGGAGTATATTTAAAAATAATTAGCAAAAAGTTCATTAAAATGGCATCAAATACAGGCTCTTCACACGTTGAGCCATTTGTAAATGTAATGTGCCATATAAGGAAATAAATATGTAGATGATACCCTGATACTTCTGATGATACCCTGAAAGTTTGGTGCTGATACCTTTAAAAAATGTTTGTCTCACTGCTCCTGCACATGGAGGTTCAACCACAAAGAAATTATCCAAAAAAATTGTTTTCCAGCTAGTGACACCAAACTGTTCTGATCATGCACCCCAAGTTTGGTGCAGTTTGGTTCAGGGGGGCCCAAGTTATGGACCCCCAAACAGGTGGCCCATTATCACCCATTGTTTCCAAAGGCAGCCAATAGGGGCTATCTTTGAGGGTCCATAACCTGGGCCCCCCTGAACCAAACTGCATGAAACTTGGGGGGCATCATCAGGACAGTATTCAGAAGATACCCTGAAATTTTCATGCCAGTGCCTTTAAAAATGCGCCCCCTGCAGGCACCCCAGGAATTCCCCCATTGAAAGCAATTGAAAAAATTCAATGCAAACCACAGAATCTTGGGCAAATTCCTGGGGTGCCTGCAGGGGGTGCATTTTAAAAGTATTGGCATGATGATGTCCCCCAAGTTTGGTGCAGTTTGGTTCAGGGAGGGCCAGGTTATGGACCCTCAAAGATAGCCCCTATCTTCCATTGGCTCCCATTGGAAACAATGGGTGATATGGGCCACCTGTTTGGGGGTCCATAACTTGGGGCCCCCTGAACCAGGGGCACATTTTTAAAGGTATCGGCATGAAAATTTCAGGGTATCTTCTGAATACTGTGCCATATAAGGAAATAAATATGTAAATAACACGAGGGTTGGTAAATGGAAAAAAAATTCGGCCCCGGTTTGGATTCGGGTCCAGTTTGGGTATATGGGGTTGGATCCCCCCATATCCGAGCCTGCTAGGATACAACCGAATTTGCGGTGACATCCCACCCATCATCAGACATTTTGTTAACCTGCTAGCATCCAGGCTAACTTCGAATTATAAGAGATCTTTGAACCTTAACAAAAAAAGAAGCAAAATCCATGAAAGGAACCAGACACAATCCAAACATCAGTTAATTACTTTTATTTCAACTATGAAGGTTTTAAGGCAATAAGATTCATTTCTTCATTTCTACTGTCCCTAATGCCAATAATTCCATATTATTAATTACATCACTGAGAATGTTGGATTTTGAACAGGATCCAAATCAGAACTTGGTCCAAACATGTCCTAGTAGTCACTGTCAGAAAATACTCTTCCTTCTTGAGAACAAGCTTAAGTGAGAGCTATCTCAGTTTTTTTTTAGGATTTCCCCATAGAGTTTTTTAGGGTTCCTTGACTGATAACATAAAGAAATTTTTGGTTTTCTTTTCATTCTAGCATACAAGCATTGCATGGTGGGAGAAATTTCAAAGAGTGAAACATTCTATCTGTGACAGTTAAGTCATTTGACTAAAATCTCTCTATGTGTGTATGTATTTCTGTGAGTTCAGACATTTGTTTATTGTTCTGCTTGAAACCTGAACTTGTGATCTGTAAATGTGAGAATAGAGTTACTTTGTGTTTTGCACGGCAAAATTGCCCCAGTGAGAGCATGGGAACTATCCCTGCAGTCAAGAATTCTGCATGGCTCCCGGAGCTGCAGTGGGTCTGCCCCAGCGTTGCCCCACGATATTGCCTTTGCTCCGTGACTTTCAAAAATCTCTAGCAAGCTGATGATTTTTAATATCCCTGTGTGACCTGCTGCCATGCAAACCCCAAGGAAACAGAACCAGGGAGGAACTAGTGTATTTTTCCCGCCTCACGGGGATGGAGGAATGTCATCTTACTTCCCTATAGTGGAGGGAATGCCATCTTTTCCTTGTGGGTGGACAAACATATCCCCCTCTCAAGGCAGGGGAGAATGTCATCTCTCAATTACAGAGGGAATTCCATCTCTCTGTTCCAGGAAGGAAATGCCATTTCCCCCTCTCAGGGGAATTGCCATCTCACCTTGCAAGGATAGGGGAATGCCATGTCTCCCATAAAGGAGGAATGCCATTTTCCTCCTCAAAGCAGGGGGGATGCCATGTTCCCCTGTAATAGAGAGGGAATGCCATCTCTCCCTTGTATGGGGAATAGCATGCACCCCTCACAGGAATGTGGCAAGGTGGAGTCTGCAGGAGCAGCCACTGCCACCTCCTGCTCACATACTTTCCTCCCATCCTGCCTAGGAAAGGCATGTTGTTATTCATTCCTCTTCTTTTCATCCCCCCTTTTTCTGACCTTCCTCTGACCTTCTTTAGTGTCAATAATATTCCTGGGATTCCTGCCCAGAGTCACTACAAACTGAGCAAGTTTTGGACAGGTTGCATACAGAACAAGCACTGAGACGAAGACCCAAAATTGATAGAAACCATGTCAACATGTCTCAAATGAACAGAATAATTCCTTTACTGGCACTGAGACACAAATTTTTAGTTTTGTCAGCCTCTGGACCCTGTATATCTTTTACAAACATCAGGCTTCCTACAAATGCATAGATCTAACTACTTGCTTGAAATAATGTCCTCCTCCCCCCCACCTCCTTCCTTAAGTAATGTGGCCAAATACATTTTGAGGGGTTTCTTTTCTAGCTTGCCAGAAGAGTTGTTTTTTTCTCCACACCCACTCCTCATAATTTTGGTTGAATGGGATATTAAAATAGGCCTGTTCCAAGGGATTGTTAGCATCTTCATTGGGGTTGGAAAGGAGTAGCATAGGGTCACAATTTAAGGTACATTGGTGGGGATCTTAAGGCATGTCAGGATGGGTGACTAGGCATGGAGAAGGTAATGAGCCTCAGTCAACATTACTTGAATCCTTATCCTGACCAGCATGTAGGGCAGTGGTGGCGAACCTATGGCACGGGTGCCAGGGGTGGCACTCGGAGCCCTCTCTGTGGGCACGCACACACAGAGTTTGTCATGTGGTGGTGGAAAAATCACCCCCCCACACACACACACACACATCTAGGCTGGCCTGGGCCACTGAGCACGGCATGCACGCACCGTGGTGAGTAGGGAGGACTCGGCTGGCGGGCCTAGTTCCTGTGCCCCGGGTGGCTTCAGCCCAAGGGGGGGGTGCAGAGGAGGCAGAGATGCTAGAGAGGCACAGAGTGGTGCATGCAGCACTTGCTGGAGGCTAGAGCAGGCTGGCCCCTGTTCAAGCGGGTGGGGAGGAGGAGGAGGGAGCCGACCGTTTTTTTCTAAACTAAAACCTCAGCATTCAGGTTAAATTAAAGTGCCAGGTTGGCACTTTGTGATAAATAACGGGTTTGGGTTGCAATTTGGGCACTCGGTCTTAAAAAGGTTCACCATCACTGATGTAGGGTTTCAAGGCACATGCCAGGGACACGGAATCCCCCACTTTGGGCCCCCTCACAACAGCACCATCCAGCTGACTGACAGGAGTCTTACGAGGCACAAAATGAGGCCCAGCCTTTGACCTCCATAATGCATTTATATCACTTCAGGAAAAAGTTCTGATATTTGGGCAAAAGTCTATGGTAAAACAGTTCCTACACTTCCCTGAAAGTTTCCAGGGGGTACCTGGAACCTATCAGGATGAGAGGCTGAAGTTGATGGTCAGCATCTTTTACTACAGGTTTTTGTGTAGGCAAAGATAAACAAAGTCTGGCTAAGGAGAAGTGTTGTCTGCAGCAAAAAATCTCATTTGGACAGCCTTTTTGAAAAACTGCTTTAAATCTATGGAGATGTATGTGGTCCAGGTTTTAATGAATGAACTCTATTTTAACCTGTTTAATATGTGTTACTTCTGTTTTGTACTGTAGGGGCAATTTTGGGTGTATTATGGGTTCTAGAAATATTTTACTTTTCATGTGTGTAATATGTCATCTCTATATTGAGATATAGCAGTCTAAAAAAGCTAAATGGAACTGAGGAATGAAAAAGATTTTTGTGGTGGTTGTATTCAAAGAATGCACCTAAAGATTAGAAATCCTTTGTGTTTCCACTTAGTTCTTATTCTCAAGAGTCTCTGCCCTCTGATGGCAACACTGCTGATGAAAGAGATATTAAAACATAGGAACACATAGGAAGGCTACAAAATCATAACAAAGAAGGTTAGAAACCAAATAGTTTCATTCATACAACCAGATTTTGTTTTATCTTACTGAGTTCAGTATTTTTTCCTAAAAGACAACACAATGTATAAAAGAAAAAGAAAAAGAAATTCATTTCACTCACTCCTACTGGCAACTGAACTACTTCAGGTCTCTAAAAAAAAAAATCTGTGTTTGTCATCACATAACACATACTATTTCTTTTCACTCATGCACTATTTGCACTCATGCTCACAATGGCAATATATTAGTTTGCCAAGCCATTCCAAATACAACAGCAACCATTTTGAGTGCTTACAGTCAGAAAACCTTCAGTCAGTATGACATACCATGCTAGCATTATCTGGAAACTTCACAATAGTTATTTTTAAAAGAAGGTTTTTCTTTTCAGTGTGCCAAATTGTAATATTTGCCTTCAACATGCTCCCTATACATGATACTTACTATACATGAGAGCCCACTTAGGAACAGGACTTGGAAAGCTTGCAAAATATATTTTAGATGGTGAAAGAAGATTACGCCCCCCCCCCCCATCAAATTGCCAGTTTTAATACTTTTTGCAAGCAAATAATAGTCCATATAATCAAAACATTATCTAAAATAGGGACCTGCCATGATGCAAATATTGGTCTTTAGATCATCTCAACCAGTTCAATACTCAACATTGTTTTTACTGTTTTAAATAATGTCCATGATATTCTTTGATCCACACAAAGAGACTGAATTCTTGGGCTGCACCTTCTTTATTAGGCCTGTTCTCGTATAGATTGATACTTGTAGCCATTTTTATACATTGGTACTTTCAGGGAGATTGTCTCTTCTGGGGATGCCCACACTTTAATTTTTATATGTATTTTTACCCATTTGCAGTAATAATACTGAATACTAGATGTTCAGATTGCAAGGATATAGCTAGAGCCATCTATCGCTCTGGTAAAGACAATCCTGCTGATTATTTTTTCCAGAGATCCTGAGTCATCACCAGTAAACCATAAAATAATAAATACAGGAAAGGCACTGTACTTCTCTTACAGCAAATGGAGACTGTTAACACTTACTTATTACTGCTTCCAGAGGGTAATCAAGACTATCCACTGTGGTCAATAGAAATGTTTGAATGTTGTTTTCCATTTATTTGCTAATAATATTTAAACTGGTGTCCTCTGAGAAACCAATTTCATTGCTCCATGTTTTCTATAGAATCATGCAGTCCATTTGGCTTATGAAGAAATGGTTAACCAAAGCTCTGTTAAGACAGTAAGTATTTTTCACTGAATATGTAAAATCCTGAATGCTGTGCCATGCAGAAGTTTTACAGAACCACTCGACAGCATCTTTTTATACCTGGGGATGATGACATCCCATTTCCATACTCCTACTGTGAACAAGTCAGCAACCCTATGGGTTTAAGAGAAAAATCTGAAAACATTACAAAATACTAGCTATCATGTTCTAAGCTATTGCCAGGATTATTTTATATTAGAGAAGAACACATATATGAAGATGTGAAAATTTCAGCTAATTTTACATTTATATTTATACTAAAAGAGGACAAGTAGGTTTTTATACCCCATTTTTCTCTACCTTAAGGAGTCTCAGAGCAGCTTCCAATCACCTTCCATTCCCCTCGCCACGATGGACACCTTGTGAGAGAGATCTGAAAGCTCTGTGACTGGCCCAAGGTCAGAGGGCTTCATGTGGAGAGTGAGGAATCAAACCTGGTTCTCCAGATTAAACTCTGCTGCTCTTAACCATTATGCCATGCTGGACCTCTGTCAGAGGTGTAGCAAGGGGGGAAAGCGCCCAGTGCACTGGTGCGTCCTCCACCCCCATCCCACCTCAGAACGCCCCCTCCCGCCCTGGAACATCCCCAGAACACCCCCACCATGCCCCCGAAATGCTCTTGCCACATCCCCCACAAGGTGCATCACCCACCCCACCCCCTTGGAGCTATGCCTCTGATCTCTGTACCATGATGGTTGTACACAATGGGATGTGCTGAATGGGACAATTCCATTCCTTCATCTGATTGCCAGTATGATATAATAGGATTGGAGAGTCGTGAACTGAATCCCCAATCAAAGTTCACTAAATAACCTTGGGCCATTTGTACTAAAAGATAATAACATACTTCATCACATTATTGTATACCTATAATGGAGAAGGGGAGAACTAGATATGCTTCATGGAGAATGTATAGGAATAAAAAGGTAATAATAATGTATGTATTTATGATCCCTAGTATGGTGTATGTAGAGCCATTGTGCCCACCAGAGTGTTCCCCAGTGGCCATTTCCCTTTCCCCCAAAGCATCTCTACCCAAAACAAATAGCTAGTCCTTGCATCCCTCTAGCTAACTGAAGCAGGGAATTATTCAAAACAGTTTTCTCCATCATAGCAGGACACCAAGCTTGGAATCTTAAAGTGTTTTGAGACTGGCACTCTCTCTCTCATGGCAGTCATTTTGTCATGGAACTCTCTCAGTGTTCTCAAAAATTCCAAATGTGCTCTGTGAATCAAGGTTCCCAATTTATTCCCAGCATGCCATCACTGGCTATATCTCTGAGTATAGCTGTTCATTGCAGGCCAACAACCTTTCTTAATAATAAGTTTACTCACAGAGAAGCCATCCAGCAGTGTCTAATTCACAACATGGAGAGAGAAGCATTATGTGAAACTGAAAGCTTGGGATAAGGTTAATCTGGAACCTAGATCAGAAAGAAAAAAGAGAGGCAAAGTGAAAACAGGACAGAACTCCAGACACAGTCAGTTACTAGAATCTGGGCAACCGAGGCTCAAATCACTACTGTGACATGGAAACATATTGGGTGGCCTTGGGCCTGTCACTTCATCTCAGCCGAACCTCTCTCACACTCTTAACCTACTTCAGAGTGTTGTAGTTATGTAGATAAAATGGAAGAGGAGAATGATGCTATAAATAAAATAAAAGCTAGATGGGTTTAGGAAACTTGACAGTGGGACAAATTTGAGGTAATGTAAGTTAATCAAGCCAGAATGAAAGAAAATTCTGAAAGAAAGTTCTGAAATAAATAAATAAAATGTATGTATATAATGGCTGTGTGTGCAGGCACATGTATGCTTGTTCCCATCTTTACAGTGTCACAAGTCTGCACCTTTCAGTTGACACTTTATGTTTTTTAAAGGAGGCAGACAACTCACTGTTATTTTTCTAAGCAAGCTGCCTCATGTTCTACAAATCTAGTACAACACATCTACTTTCTCTATAAATCACCAAGATGTAGAATTTCTGACTTTCCTCAAATGTTAAAAAAGCTATTGCTGAATGATAAAGCTATAGTAGATAACGCCAGTTATAGGATCTTTTTCTTATCTACATTCTAGGTGCTGTTCTTTCATTCCAATATAATCCATATGTTTTTGTTTGCAAGGGAGGAATAGACTTTGACACTTATTGACATGCTCCGACCACGAAAACATGACTTCCTGTTTATATGCCAAAATATTAATTGCTGAGGCTACTACCAGACATATAGTCCAATTTAAGTATCTGCTTGAAAGGTCAGTTTGGTGTATCATTTGTCACTATTTAGCCCTTTTATGAAAACAATGAATAGAAGCTGTCATTTTCCCCCCTTTTATGTCTCATTGAGCACATATCAGATACACAGCAAACAAATGATTAATGGTCATATAGGATGATTTGTCAATCTTTGTGCTTCCTATGTGACAGTGAAACCATCACAAGAGTTTTACAAGCTCTAATGCAAGTTTCTGAACCTTTATAGGATTTTAGATTTTCCTCGTTTTCTTCTGCTGTTCACCTCAAAGCACTTTGGTGCATGAAATCTGCAATTAAAATCAAATGCAAAACAGAATGCTGCTTCTTTTATATGTAAAGTTAAATGTTTGAATTCCTTTATATTCACATAAAAACACAACCAAGATCCATGAAAGCATAAATTTTGTTTGGCCCAAATGATTACCTGTTACCAATTAACTGATAACGTGATTTTCCTCTACTTTTCTTTTTGCAGCTTTTTACAAATGAAATTAAGTTACTTTGGTCTGCCCCAAGCCAAGACAAACTGCAAGCCTTATTCATAATGATCACTATCTTTTATAACTTGTACTTTTCTCCTTTAATTCCCACTCTCAATTCCTTTGGCTGCCTGCAGTCTTCATTAACCTCCACATTTATGATCCCAGGAAAGGTTGCACATTATCTTTCTAAGGTTTTAATAGTTTCAGTCTTGTTGCTGATGAAGATAAATTTTCAACTGTTATTATACACCAGATATGTATTTATACATGCCAAAGCTGAACATATTATAAAGATTATTCTTAGTAAGTAAAGTTTGATATATGTATACATTTGTCCCTTTTGAAATCCAACCATCTTGGACAGCTTTTGCAAGTGTGATGCATTAAGTGTTTTTCAGTTATGTATGTAACATGAGAATCTGACACATAGGAATATAGGAGGAGGTATTTTCTGTACAGTCCCCTTGATGGACATTGATGCAATCAACAAAGCAATCCAATTGTCTGTTACACATCACTCCTTTTCTGTACATTTTTATACAATTAGCCATTGCCTCTTCATTCTCTTTCAATAAAGCTGCAGTATAGAGACACCTGCTGGGAAACAAATGAACAGAAACCAATGCTAATGTGTATCTTTTAAACAACAAAGAATTTTTCTGCAACAATGCTTTTTTTTTTAAAGTACCCAATAAAAATCATTTCTGTTGTATTTGTAGCCACCAGAAGCTGGAACAAAATGCATTCTTAGTTTTGGCACTGATTCAGAAGCATTCATGACAACACTGAATTATGTGTGGCTTGAATCATGAGCAGAAAAATCATCTACAAAAACAGAGACATTCCATTCATATTAAATGTAAAACAAATACTACCCTGTTCTTAGCATGCCAGGTTTGCAGTAAGTGTCATGCATTAGAACATATGTGGCATTGGAGATTAAAGTAGGGTCCACTGAATGTGTTGTCTCCCCATGTGCATGTACACATCAAAATTTGTTAAACAGCTAGTTACATTTTGTGCAAATTTATTTATTTATCTATATACTTATTTCTCACCCATCACCAAAGTCCCTTGGCAAGGTGCAGTCATAAAATAATAAAAAATGAAAACCATAATAAAATCTACTTTAAAAACACTCCTCACCTTCTTGGCGGGGGGTGCCAGCCTACATGGGGCAGATGTGTGACCACCTGTGCTGCCGAGCCTTGCCCTGCTGCTGCTGCTGCTGCTGCTGCTGCTGCTGCTGCTGCTGCTGCTGCTGCTGGGGCCGGCATGGCAGAGGGAGCAATTGGCGCAACCACAGAGCTGCCAGAAGGGTAAGCAGGGGGGGCACCTGCAAGTGGAGCCCATGCCCTCTGAGCTACCCAGCTTGGCCCAACCTCCCCCGAGCCCACCGTCCTTGCCTTGGCCCCGGTGCAGCCCTTGGGGTATTCCTGGCACACCAGCAAGGCTATTGGACCGGCTGAAGCCAACACAGTCTTCTCTGCGCTCCCTAGGAGGGGCCAGGTAACCAGGCCTGTTTCCTAAGGATGGAGTCAGGGTGGGGCCACATCCAACGCCCCCCACATGACCAGATGGCAGCCCCCCCGGGGACATATGATCCTATATGTCCCCATGGCAGCTCCACCCCTTCTTATTGATGGTCCTTTGAAAGAAGAAAGAACAGCTGCCAAGTGTAGGGTAAAAAAAGAACTGATGATAAGGGTGTGCTCTGAAGAAAGAGCAAAATCCAGTGCAGGAGGATTCGATTAGTTATGCTTCTTGTAGAAGGGAACGAACAGCAGGCCTATCATGCAGAAGTCTAGGGAAAAGGACTGACCATCTTTATTCTCCTCTCTCATGGACACTTGTTGCCACAAGTGATTTTGTCTTACTTTTTAAATTGTTTCAGCTAATCATAGAAATGAAATGGGCCACAGAGGACATCTAGTCCAATCCCCTGCCCAGTACAGGATCAGCATAAAGCATCTCTGACAAGCATTCATCCAGCCACTG